>NC_044032.1:186772650-187078287 GCF_901765095.1 Microcaecilia unicolor | reverse complement strand
TTATTCAGAACAGACTATGAAAGAAACTCATTACTGATTAGAGTTCTTTACCTCCTAAAGAGAGAAAACAATTGTATAAGTACTACTGTTGAAAGCCATCAAACCCTAGTTTTCAGCACAACAATAACACAATTTTTTTATATACCACCTGTAAGCCTGAAGGCTATTTAGGAGTATATTTAGGCACTGTAGATAATTTTCTGTCCCCTTGAGTTCTCAATCTAAGTTTGTACTTGAGGCAATAGAGGGTTAAGTGACTTGCCAGAGATCACAAGGAGCACCAGTGGGATTTGAACGGTGCTCCCTGGTTTTTGAGACTGCTGCTCTAACCATTAGCCTACTCCTCCATACTGTTCACTGAAAAGAGAAATAGAAACTTGGAAACAGAGAAAATGACAGCAAATAAAACCCATATGGACTATCCAGTCTGCCTAGTCATATAAACTACTACTATCCTTTCTTCTCACTTAGACATTCTCTGTGCTTGTCCCATGCTTTCCTGAATTTAGATACAGTCCTTGTCACCACCTCTTCCAGTGGAAAACTGTTCTACACATCCACCATCCTTTTCATAAGAAGTATTTCCTTGAGTCTATTCTCTTTTGCCTTTATCCTATGCCCCAATAATGTTCATTGAAGCATCATATTATTGTAGACTTTGTTTTTGTTTTTTATATGTAAGCATCATAATGTCTGACATCATCATATAGGGGACCTTGTATGATCGTATAAGCAACTTGAACATTTCACATACTGAAGTATGCTCTTTATAAAACTGTCTTTTTATTTATTTATTACATTTGTATCCCACATTTTCCCACCTTTTGCAGGCTCAATGTGGCTTACATATAACCGTTAACGGCGTTAGCTGATTACGGTCTGAACAAATACATGGTATGAATGAATACAAAGTGATATTGTGGTAGAATGAGGTATATGTATGGTAGGTACAGTTGGGGGAAACTTAGAGAGGGAAAGGGGGAAGAAGAGTCACGTAATGTCCGTTACGGTCTTTGGTTACATTGCTTCACAGGTGACCAGGTATTTTTATGTTGGGTCGGTGGGGTATGCTCTTCTTAACAGGTCTGTCTTTAGTGCTTTCTAAAAATTTAGGTGGTCGAGTGTAGTTTTTACTGCTTTTGGCAATGTGTTCCATAGTTGTGCGCTTAGGTAGGAAAAGCTGGTTGCATAGGTGGATTTGTATTTGAGTCCTTTGCTGCTTGGGTAGTGGAGGTTTAGGTATGATCGTGCAGATTTTGTGGTGTTTCTGGTTGGCAGGTCGATGGGGTCTGTCATGTATCCTGGTGCCTCGCCGTAAATAATTTTATGAACAGTCGTGCAGATATTGAAAGTGATGCATTCTTTGATTGGTAGCCAGTGCAATTTTTCTCTGAGTGGTTTGACGCTGTCAAAATGTGTTTTTCCAAATATAAGCCTGGCTGCTGTGTTTTGGGCGGTCTGAAGTTTCTTTATGATTTGATCCATTACAGTAATCTATGTGGCTTAGTACCATGGACTGTACCAGGTTACGAAATATTTCCCTCGGGAAGAATGGTTTTACGAGTTTGAGTTTCATTTTCTTTATAGTGGATTTCGCTTGGGTCTCTAGTGATAGGTTATGGTCGATTGTTACTCCGAGAATTTTCAGCCTGTCTGAGACAGAGAGGGTATATCCTGGGGTGTTAATGTTTGTGGGTTTGTATGTATTGTATTGGGATGAGATGATGAGACAGTGTGTTTTTTTCTGTATTGAGTTTTAGTTGGAATGCATTTGCCCATGAGTTCATGATGTTTAAGCTTAGCTTGATTTCGTTGGTGATTTCCGCCAGATCATGTTTGTATGGGATATATAATGTAACGTCATCAGCGTAGATAAATGGGTTGGGGCCTTGGGTGGATAGGGTCTTGGCTAGCGGAGTCATCATGAGGTTGAAAAGGATCGGTGATAGTGGTGATCCTTGCAGTACTCTGCAGCCTGGTTTCCACAGTGACGATATGTTTGTTTTTTATTTCACTTGATATGTTCTTGTGGTTAGAAAACTCTTGATCCAATTGAAAGTGCCACCATTGATTCCGAAGTATTCAAGAAGTCTTAGCAATATGTTATGGTTAACCATGTTGAATGCACTTGACATGTCAAATTGGAGGAGAAGAATGCACTTGCCTATTGCTATTTCCTGCTTGAATTTGGTTAGGAGAGTGAGTAGTACTGTTTTGGTGCTGTGTAGGGGTCGAAATCCTGATTGTGACTCATGTAGTATAGTGAATTTGTTTATGTAGTCATTGAGTTGTTTGGTCACCAGTCCTTCCATTAATTTGACTATTAATGGGATAGTTGCTACTGGGCGGTAGTTGGTAATGTCGTTTGTTTTTTTCTTGGTGTCTTTTGATATTGGGGTGAGCAGGATGTTGCCTTTTTCTTGAGGGTAGATACCCTGTTGGAGCATGAAGTTTAAGTGAGATGTGAAGTCTATTATGAAGCGGTGGGGGGCAGATTGTATTAGGTAGCTGGAGCAGGTGACCAGTTGACAATGGCTGTTTGAGTATTGTTTAATCGCCTGGGTAACTGTGTCAGCGCTGAGTCAAGCAAAATTTGACCATATTCGGTCAGCAGGGTATTCACCGGGGGTTGGGTCTAGACCATTAATGAAGTTTTCTGTGTCCATGTTGTTCTGCGGTAGGGTTTTGCATAGGTTTACGATTTTTTCATTGAAATATTTAGCAAGGTTGTCTACAGATTGGATGTCAGTGTTGGTTGTGGTGACCGGTGTTGTGTCCAGTAGTTTGTTCACGAGATGGTATAGTTTCTTCGTGTTTTTGTAGTCTGGCCCAATTTTAGTTTTGTAGTATGACCTTTTGGTCTTTTTTATTGTGTATTTGTATTTCCTTTGTAGTTGTTTCCTTGCATTGAGTGTGTGTGTTTTTTTTCCATTCGCGTTCCAGTTTCCTTGATTGTGTTTTTAGTTTTTTCAGTTCTTCATTGAACCACGGTATCTGAGATGTAATATATGGATTCCGTTTGTGCTGTCCAATCGTTGTTATATATCTGTTGCCAGAAAGTATCTGGGTCTATTTGGCCTCTCATGGTATATGTTGTGTGTTCTTGTGTGTGGAGAGAACCCCTTTTTCGCCATTTTAGGGATAGGTTTCGTTTGTAATGGTCAGTCCATGGTGTTTCTGTCCATCTAGTTTCTGTTATGGTTAGGTTCTGATCAGTGGATAATTTGTATGAGATGAGATCAAGTGTGTGACCCTTCACAAGGGTTGTTTGCATGTGTGGTCATGTAAGGTCACATAGGTGAAGGAAGTCCTTGCAATCTCATGCGTTGGTAGAATTTGAGTCTTCAAGGTGAAGGTTAATGTCTCCTAATACTAGTGTATTGGAGTTAGATACACATATATATTTGAAACGAAGTCCATGAAGTCCGCTTACTTTCATTCCAGTTGCATGGTGGTCTGTAGAATAGGACACAATATGGCATATGGCATATACACATAATATGTGAGAACAACATAACACCTATTTTTATGCAGTATTGGGAGCACGTCTACAATAGGACACCTACAATTAGCTGCTTGGAGGGTGCCTGGTAAGGAGCCTGTTCTCTAAAGAAGTGTTTCCCAAGTTGGTCCTGGAGTACCCCCTTGTCAGTCAGGTTTTCAGGATATTCGTCATATCTCAAAAAATATACAGCGGAATTAGAATAGATTCAAAGAACAGTGACCAGGATGATAAAGGGAATGGAACTCCTCTTGTATGAGGAAAGGCTAAAGAGGTTAGAGCTCTTCAGCTTGGAAAAGAGACAGATGAGGGGAGATATGATTGAAGTCTACAAAATCCTGAGTGGTGTAGAACGAGGAGTATGTGGTAACAGTGGTTAGTGCACCTGAGTTTAAAAAAGGTTTGGACAAATTCCTGGAGGAAAAGTACATAGTCTGCTATTGAGGCAGACATGAGAAGCAACTGCTTGCCCTGAGATTTGTAATATGGAGTGTTGCCACGATTTGGGTTTCTGCCAGGTTCTTGTGACCTGGCTTGGCCACTGTTTGGAAAACAGGATACTGGGCTAGATGGACCATTGGTCTGACCCAGTACAGCTACTCTTATGTTCTTAATATGCACAAATGAGATTTGCATACAATGGAAGCAGTGTATGCAAATTAATTTCATGCATATTCATTGTGGATATCTTGAAAACCTGACTGACAAGGGGCTACTCCAGGATCAACTTGGGAAACACTGTTCTAAAGCAACATAGGAGCCTGCATTCCTTTAGCATTACCAGGTACATATACACCTATGAGCAGGTGAAAGTGCTCACACCTAAATGCTGTTGCTATGCACACAACTTAAAAGCTTCACCCCTGCGAGCACCCATAGCAAATATGCAGTGTAAGTTAAACAGATATTTGCAGAATAGGTAAACGTTTGGTAATTATATGCACACATACCGTATTTTTCGGACTATAAGACGCACCGGACCATAAGACGCACCTAGGTTTTAGAGGAGGGAAATAGGAAAATTTTTTTTTTCCTTTTTCCCTCCTCTAAAACCTAGGTGCTCCGGTGCGTCTTGTCCGAATCCCTCCCTCCGAGTTCGGGATCGCCCCCCCCCCCCCGGCCCTGTCACCACTTCTCCCTACTCACGTCATGCGATCTTCCCTGGTGGTCTAGTGACGTCGGGGCAGGAAAGAGCCCCCTCTTTCCTGCCCAACACGCTGCTCTCCATCCTCCTGTATGCAGCCTGACGGTCTCGGCGAGATTCAAAATGGCCGCCGAGACTTCAATTCTCGGCGGCCATTTTGAATCTCGCCGAGACCGTCAGGCTGCATACAGGAGGATGGAGAGCAGCGCGCTGGGCAGAAAAGAGGGGGCTCTTTCCTGCCCCGACGTCACTAGACCACCAGGGAAGATCGCGTGACGTGAGTAGGGAGAAGTGGTGACAGGGCCGGGGGGAGGGCGATCCCGAACTCGGAGGGCGGGCGGCCAGCCAGCCAGCCAGCCAGCCAAATCTACCTTCGGACTATAAGACGCACCCCCCATTTTCCTCCCAAATTTTGGGGGAAAAAAGTGCGTCTTATAGTCCGAAAAATACGGTAAGTGTAGAAATATAATTGTTCCAAACGCTTGCATGTGTAATGGGTGTGTAAATGATAGCATCTATGTTTTAGAATTGCTCCGTACGTACATGTGTAACATTCCAGGGGGTGGAATTTAGATTTCAGCTGGCATGGTGTTGCAATATATGCACATGCTGTGGACCAGTTGGTAGTAAATTTATTAACGCGAGTTGTTACTGGTTCTTTAATCATGAAACAATTTTTTTGATGTACTATGGTATGTTTTTCAATAAAAAGATTTAAACATAAAATAGGCACAGTTGCACAAAACTCTACAAGGTTTAGAACCATTGGTGTAGCTAGGTGGGGGGCCAGGGGAGGAGCCGCTCCCCCAAACGGAGTTCTGCCAGCTCCTATTTTTTCATGTTGCATTGAAAATGTGTGCCGGTGCCAGCGGAAGTCCACTCTCGCGCCGGTTTCACTCCCCCCTCACCATCAACCTGGCTCCGCTTCTGGTTAGAACAGATGTAAATGCTTACAACTACTTTCTCAGATGCAATATTTTACGGGTCCAATATATGTACCTGTGTCTTCTGCCTCAGCATCCTGTTCTAAAATTACCTTCTAATGCAGGGTAGCTCATTGTTTGTCCTCAAGGTCCGTAGCCCAGTCGGGCTTTCAGGATTTCCCCAATGAATATGCATGAGATCTAATTGCATACAATGGAGGCATCCACGAAATAGATCTCATGCATATTCATTGGAAAACCTGACTGGATTGCGGACCTCAAGGATCGACATTGCGCAACCCTGCTCTAAGGTGTGGGAAGGTTCTGCTGTAAAAGCAGATTAATGACCAGGTTTAACATATGATAACTGTAGAACTTCTGCATTAGCTCTTGGGGCCATTCCCAGCATTTTACCATTCAGTTCACAGAGAGGAAATTTCCTTATCTGAATGGCAAATAATATGACGTAGTTAAATATGACGTAGTTAACTACCTCCTTAGATGTGCAAAATGTCAATCTTCTTTTTTCCCCCAAAATGGCCTCTTGCTAGATGTTTTTGTGCTCTGTATGTTTATCTTTTTGGTCCATTACAAAACAAAATGTCCTAGTGAAAAATGCACAAAATCAAGTCATCGGGATGTAGGAAGAGCCAGCATTCTTAGTAGAGTGGCCACACAGACATCCCAGCAGAGCAGTGGGGCACTTCAGTGGACTTCACATAATGGTTCCCAAGTACACATCTCACCCTTATCCCTCTATATTGTATTGGGAGCCCTCCAAAACCCACCAAAAACCTACTGTACCTAACTATACACCACTACAATAGCCCCTATGCCTGCAGGTGTCACCTATATTTTATTTATTTATGCATTTGTACCCCACATTTCCCAATCAGGTAGCCGGGTCAATGTGGCATACATGTAGACTTCTTACTATGGCCGTTAGAAGTTAGATCTGTCCTTGAATCGTATGCTGGTTGGTGATCAGTTTGATTATGTAGGATTTTGTCAGAGAAGAGTTTTCTAAAGAAGTGGGCTTCCAGGTGTTTTCGGAATGTTAAGTAGCTGTCCAGTAGTTGAGGGCTTTTACATAAGTACATAAGTACATAAGTAGTGCCATACTGGGAAAGACCAAAGGTCCATCTAGCCCAGCATCCTGTCACCGACAGTGGCCAATCCAGGTCAAGGGCACCTGGCACGCTCCCCAAACGTAAAAACATTCCAGACAAGTTATACCTAAAAATGCGGAATTTTTCCAAGTCCATTTAATAGCGGTCTATGGACTTGTCCTTTAGGAATCTATCTAACCCCTTTTTAAACTCCGTCAAGCTAACCGCCCGTACCATGTTCTCCGGCAACGAATTCCAGAGTCTACACGTTGGGTGAAGAAAAATTTTCTCCGATTCGTTTTAAATTTACCACACTGTAGCTTCAACTCATGCCCTCTAGTCCTAGTATTTTTGGATAGCGTGAACAGTCGCTTCACATCCACCCGATCCATTCCACTCATTATTTTATACACTTCTATCATATCTCCCCTCAGCCGTCTCTTCTCCAAGCTGAAAAGCCCTAGCCTTCTCAGCCTCTCTTCATAGGAAAGTCGTCCCATCCCCACTATCATTTTCGTCGCCCTTCGCTGTACCTTTTCCAATTCTACTATATCTTTTTTGAGATACGGAGACCAGTACTGAACACAATACTCCAGGTGCGGTCGCACCATGGAGCGATACAACGGCATTATAACATCCGCACACCTGGACTCCATACCCTTCCTAATAACACCCAACATTCTATTCGCTTTCCTAGCCGCAGCAGCACACTGAGCAGAAGGTTTCAGCATATCATCGACGACGACACCCAGATCCCTTTCTTGATCCGTAACTCCTAACGCGGAACCTTGCAAGACGTAGCTATAATTCGGGTTCCTCTTACCCACATGCATCACTTTGCACTTGTCAACATTGAACTTCATCTGCCACTTGCACGCCCATTCTCCCAGTCTCGCAAGGTCCTCCTGTAATCGTTCACATTCCTCCTGCGACTTGACGACCCTGAATAATTTTGTGTCATCGGCGAATTTAATTACCTCACTAGTTATTCCCATCTCTAGGTCATTTATAAATACATTAAAAAGCAACGGACCCAGCACAGACCCCTGCGGGACCCCACTAACTACCCCCCTCCACTGAGAATACTGGCCACACAATCCTACTCTCTGCTTCCTATCTTTCAACCAGTTCTTAATCCATAATAATACCCTACCTCCGATTCCATGACTCTGCAATTTCTTCAGGAGTCTTTCGTGCGGCACTTTGTCAAACGCCTTCTGAAAATCCAGATATACAATATCAACCAGCTCCCCATTGTCCACATGTTAGCTTACCCCCTCAAAAAAATGCATTAGATTGGTGAGGCAAGACTTCCCTTCACTAAATCCGTGCTGACTTTGTCTCATCAGTCCATGTTTTTGTATATGCTCTGCAATTTTATTCTTAATAATAGCCTCCACCATCTTGCCCGGCACCGACGTCAGACTCACCGGTCTATAATTTCCCGGATCTCCTCTGGAACCCTTCTTAAAATCGGAGTAACATTGGCTACCCTCCAGTCTTCCGGTACTACACTCGATTTTAGGGACAGATTGCATATTTCTAACAGTAGCTCCGCAAGTTCATTTTTTAGTTCTATTAATACTCTGGGATGAATAGTGCATTCCTTGTCTTGGGCAGATGAATATGAAGTTGGTTGAGTATGGTGATTTGTATATCAGGCCTTGACATCTGGGAAAATGAAGGTTGAGATAGGTTCTTGCTCCTCTGATTGCTTTGTGTGTAGATAGTTCTATTAGGTTTCTCATGTTCTCTGGTGGAAGTCCAAATATTATTCTGTAGATGAGGGAGCATATCTTGAAGATGAACTGTGATTTAACTGGTAGCCAGTGCAGGATTTGGAGTAGTGGTTTAGCACTTTTGAATCAGTTTTTACCATAGATAAGTCTTTCTGCTGTGTTTTGTGCTGTTTGTAGTCTCTTTAGTGATTGCTCCTTACGTCCAGCTTTCGTTGCAGTAGTCAGCATGGGCAAGGACCATGGATTGGACCAGCATGCGGAATATGTTTATTGGAAAGTAGTTTTTAATGCATTTCAGTTTCCATGTGGATTGGAACATTTTCTTCATGACATTTGATATTTGTTTGCTCAGGATCAAGTTTTGGTCTATGGTGACTCCAAGGATTTTTAAATTGTCAGATAGTGGGAGGGGTGTACCTATGGTGGAGATGTATGAGACTTGGTCAGTGTTATGTGGTTATGTGGGTACAGTGGGGTTTTGTGTGTGTGTGTGTGTGGGGGGGGGGGGGGGTTTACATTTTCTACCACAAGTGTAACAGTGCTAAATAATTGTGGTTCTATACCTAATTGGGAAAATTTAGATGTTTAGGTTTCTAGAAAGGCACATATACACATCTAAGGAGTGAAATTATGCTATTTTACTGTTAACTCCAATCATTAGTAACTAGGGCTCATTACATAAAATAGGACCTGTACTAAAATAGGATGAGTTAGGGGGGAAGTTACTAAGATGCTGCTTGCAAGCCACCTCGCAAACAGTGTTACTCCAGTGACCATGGAGCATTGGGTCTCAAAGCCACAGCCCAATGCTCCCCAGCAGGGTCCTAAATGAGCTGGTGCTGTCACCCCTGAATAAACTCCTCCTACCCTGATCACATCCTCCCACCCCTTGATTAAACTCCTCTAGACCCCCAATCATATCCTCCCACCCCACCATCTTTGTGAGCTTACCAGCTCTTTACCTGGTGGTCCAGTGGTTTTAGGGCAGGAACAATCCCCATTTGTTCCTGCCTTGCTGGTGCCTTATTTGGAAATATAACCCCTAGCAGAAGTTGGAGATAAGACTGGGAGGGCAAGAGTAACTGGGCATTGCTCCTGCTCTAAAACCACTGGACTCTCAGATAAAGTTTGGTAGTCCCACAATGATGGTGGAAGGCCTTTTAGGGATAGGGGTAGGAGGTTTTATTGGAGGGATGTGGGGGAAGGGGTTGATGGGGTTGGCACCAGTTCTTTTAGGCTGGGGCCTGGGAGCATCAAGCAGTGACCTTAAGGTCCAGCATGGTAAAATTTGCCATCATTTTATGCCCATGAATTGACTTGGTGCACACTGTAAGTAGAATTTTGGTTTATAATGAGCTGCTTTACATGAATTTGCCTGATTTGCATCTCATTACTATGTAACCTAAATATCACTGCAGTAAGCCAAGACAAGCTCCGTTAGAGCCCTGTAAGTCACAAATGCAACTTAAGGCCCAACACAGCTTGATAACTTCCCTTCTAGTGGTAGAATAACATGTCTTAATGGTAGGCCATGTTGATAACTTCCCCTAAGTTTATGTTTATTGGGTATTTTCTATACCACCTAACAGATGAACACACAAGGCTGTGTACAGACTAAAAACAAGGCAGTGTACAATCTTCTGCTCTCTGGATTGACTGCAGTTGGAAATGCTGTGAATGCAATATTAAGAGCCTTAGGAGGACAGAGTGTCATGTTCATTCCTTGACTGAGGTATTTGGCAACTCAATTCAGGGCTGATGATTGCAGGTCCTATAAGAAGTCCCGGTACATGGCCCAGCATAAATTCTCGGGAGTAATTTGCTAACTAGAATCTAGTGCACATTTTTGTTTTGAAAAATTGCAGTACCCACATAGGAAAAAGTATGCGAATACAGGTTACCTTTGCATTCAGTTATAAAATGATCCCATAGGGAGTATTTTCACATTGTCCATGAATAGGTTTCATCAATGAACTCTTCATCCCTTTCACTTTGGAAAATTGCTCAAGGAAATATACCCCCAGAGACTTGTGCCTGCTACTTTTATGGGTACTTTTGGAAAATGCATAAATGTATGTACTGGCTCAGTCTCCTTCTTAACCTCACCCCTGGGAATATCTTTGCTAAATGAATGTAAAATTATACACACACACACACACACACTGAACAATTTTGAAATAGCCCAATTCTGAGGGTAAAACCTTGCTTTATCCAAAGCAGTAGCACTGAAAATTTACCTCTTAGTATTCATGTGTCTGTATCTCTTCATCTCACTGAAACATATGCTAATATCTTTAAGCTTCATTTTCACTGAATTGGCCCCATTGTAGAAGACTTGATAGCCATCATGAATCATGAATGCAGCAAGAATCATTCTAAATTTATTACCCTTGCTCTCTTTTTACTGGCTCTTTTGTTATGTCTAACTTCCTTTTTTTCAGTCAGAAACCTGTCTCTAAAGGTCTTTCATTGTTGACAGGAACATGAACAATTGTTTTGTAGTCTGTGAGGCTCCAAAATGTTCTCTCTCTCTCTCTTTATATATATATATTGAACTACTGTTACTGTGCACTGGATAAAGAGCCCAGACTGGAGCTGACTGTGAGCCTGTATTGAATCCTGATATGTGCTGATAGCCTACTGCTTAAAGGGGACTATTTGCCTCACACTTTCAGGTAACTTATATGTGCTTAAGATTGAAGGTGAATGCTGCTGTTGGAACTGTGTATCAGGTCTACTAGAAACCTGCATGGAATAAAGTCCTTAAGATTGAAGTTGCTAAGGTGGACATTTATTTCTTGACTGTTCCTGGAGCCTGTGGCTGGAGGAGATTGTTCTACCCTTGGCTGCACTTAGAGGTACCTGGTTACCTGAAAGTGTGAGGAAAATAGTCCCCTTTAAGCAGTAGGCTATCAGCACATATCAGGATTCAATACAGGCTCACAGTCAGCTCCAGTCTGGGCTCTTTATCCAGTGCACAGTAACAGTAGTTCAATTCCTAATAGAAGCAGTTCTTTCAGTTCATCATCACAGTTAAATCACAAAGCAGCAGTTTCTACCTTCTACTCTCTTTACCTTCAGGAGAGTTCAATACTTTAGGGACTCCTCATACCCAAGGGATTTCACCCTGCATCAGCTTCACTGGTAAATTCAATACTTTAGGGACCTCCCTTACGCAAGGATTTTTAGCCTGCAAATACTTTTGGGACTTCCTCATATCCAAAGGATTTCAGTCTACTTTAGGGACCTCGCTTACCCAAGGGTTTTCAGCCTGCAACTGCTCCTCTCTGGGATTCCTTCCCACCTGCCGAATCAATCCCTGGCTTCTGCTACCACAACCAATCATTCTCCTTCCATTAGCTTCCCCACACCCATACGAGCTGAGTTAAGCATTAGACTAATGATGAGCTCCTGCACACAGGGTTTCCTATCTCTCTTTCCCCCTAGTGGCAGCCAATCTACACGTCCTGCCAGCTTACACCCATGTCTTCCCCTATTGCAGCTAGGAGTCCAGTCCGGGTTCTTCATCTCACCCCCTGGCTCCTTGCCTGCAATGCCTTCTGGGACTTGTATTTCAGACTGAAACTGCCTTAACCCAACTATCCTGGATGTGACTCTATAAAAAAAAAAAAAAAAAAAAAAAAATATATATATATATATATATATATATATATATATATATATATATATATATATATATATATATATTATAATTATAATTGAGGTCATTATCTAGACCAGTAGGTTCCCAAATCTGTCTTGGGGAACTCCAGCCAGTCAGGTTTTCTGTATATCCACACTAAATATGCATGTGAGAAATTTGTATGCAGTGGAAGCAGTACATTAAACTCAATCTCATAATTATTCATTTCAGATATCCAGAAAAACTGGCTGGCTGGGGTTCCCCCCCCCCCCCCCCCAAGACATTGGGTTTGCAGGGCATTCTAAAAATGGTGCCAAGATTTCAGTGCCAGAAAAAAAATCGGCTCTGAGCAGTATTCTATCAATGATGTTCCAGTTTGAGCGCCATTTATAGATTAGCACTTAGAGCCCATTTCCGTGCCAAAAGTTGGAACCCAGTGTTTACACCAGCTAAAACCTGGTGTAAATGCCAACGCCCAACTCTGGGCATTTTGGCACAGAAATGGGGCTATTGTATAACTTCACAGACTCAAGAAAGTGAGACCTTGGACTGCAGCTGGAAACCGGCTATGACAGGTGAGTCACTCGGACTAGGCACAGCACTAGGCTATGCAGGAACCAGGAGCAAGGCTTGACTTTGGCAGGACCTAGGAACAAGGCTCTGACAGGAACCAGGAGCAGAACTTGGCTTGCTTGAGCAGGAACAAGGAGCATAGCTTGGCAGGAACCAGGAGCGAAGCTTGGCAGGAACAGGGTTCATAGGGGCAAGGCCCTCAGGAACAAGGTTTGTGGGAGCAGGGTTCTCAGGAGCAAAGCTCTCAGGAACAGGGTTTGTAGGAGTAGGGCTATCTTGAGCATGGCTTTCAGGAACAAGGCTTGCAGGGGCAAAGCTTTCAGGAACAAGGCTTGCAGGAGCAAGGATTTCAGGAACAAAGATTCTGGAGTAAAGCTTTTAGGAACAAGACAGGCTTGTTGCGAAGGCAATGCATGAAAGTCCCAAGGTTCATTATAAAGGCCCTTACTAATGATGTCACAACCTCTGGTGAATTAGAATGATGATTAGAATGCACTGAGGAACACAGCAGGGTACCAGAGTGTGGCTACAATACTGGGACCTCAGATTGAGGTTTGGATAGTCTCTGGAATGAGACTTAGAAAACAGAGAAGCAGGCCATGGAGAGATATGTGCTCAAATTTCAATTATTAATGACGCTCACAAGTTGCAAAAACTTTTAGATGCCCATTTATAGTATTGTCACAAGCAGCATTAGGGCCTCACATTGCATTATTTGGGCCTTAATGCTGCTTGACCAAAAACAAGTTGCCGCAGGTTAGATAGTAATGAGATGCAAATTTTTGCATATTTTGCATCTCATTACTACCTAACACCACAAGTCATGTTAGGGCCCCAAAATCACAGAAAAATAACCTCAGAATTTTGCTGGGGTTATTTTACTGTCCAGGAGCATCGGGATGCAAAGCCGAGGCCCTATGTTCCCAGGCCTGCAATTCAGATCCCCCCAGGCTTCTGGACCACATCCAGACTTAAGCCACCCCCCACTACACGCCTGCCCACCCCTACAGGGGCTACCTTTAAAATCATTGGTGGTCCAGGGGGATTTGAGAGGTATTCCTAGGGTCAGGGGCATCTTTCTGAGGTCTATGGGCAGGAGTGATGCCCAGTCGCTCCTGCTGAGTCCAGTGCCAGCTTTCAAAATGGTGTCCCTAGTAATAGCCTTATGCAACTACTAGGGGTGCCATTTGAAGCTGACGCAGCACTGGACAGGAGCAACTGGGCATCACTCCTGTCTGAAGATCCCCTGGACCCCAGGAAGACCTCTCCGACCATTAATAATTTTATAGGTAGTCCTTGTAGGGGGTGGACAGGCCAGAGGAGGCTTAAATCTGAGGTGGAGATCAGAAGTTTGAGGGGACTCTGATCTTAAGACCTGAGAGCATTGGGCTACAGATTTGTGGTCCAGTGCTCCTAGACCATGGGAATAATGCTGCTTGAAGGGTGGCTCATAAGCAGTGTTATTCTCTTGCCCTGGAATTCAACAACCTGCATTAATGGTGAACTTTTACTGCACCTTGATGAATTCTCCTCGAAATGTCCATCTAGAAATAATGCTTAAATTAGACATATAGGCTATTTATGTGTAAAACAAATATTTCATTAGTGAGAAAGAATTACAGTGTGTTTGGTCACTGCCAAATAAAGGGGGAAGGGGAGTTAACAAAGGGGCTCATTTTCAAAACAGAAAAATATTCAAAAAGCGGCAGGTACGTTTTGCTGGCAAAACATCCAAATCGCTATTTTAGAAGTCCATTTTTAAGATAGTTTTCTATGCAGTTCATAAGTAATGCATCCAAATCACAAGGGGGCATATCAGAGGCATGATGGGGAGGGATTTGAGCGTTCTCAAAACTTGGATTTTTTTTCTGCCATAATGGAACAAAACAAAAACGTCAGGGGCTAAAAGTTAAACGGTTTGGTCTAGACCTGTTTCAATCATATCTAAGTCACAAAAAGGTGCCCTAAATGACCTCATGACTGCTGGAGAGATTAAAGCATGATCTTCTCCCCCCGCCCTTACTCCCGTAGTGGTCACTGACCCCATGCTACCCTCCAAAGATGTGAAAGAAACAATACATACCAGCCTCTATAACAGCTTCAAATATTATGGCCACTTCTATTAGAGCAGAAAGCAGGTCCCTGGAGTAGCCTAGTGGTCACTGCAATGCTCTGTAGAGAAGGGGACCCAGGCCCATATCCCACTTTGTTACACTTGTGGTGGAAAGTATGAGCCATCCAAAACCCACAAAAATCCTACTCTACCCACATATAGGTGACATCTGCAGACATAAGAGCTACTGTAATGGTGTACAGTTGGATACAGTGGGGCTGATATTCAGGCCGTGGGAGAGAGCCTGGCTAACTCCTGTAGTGTGCGGTCAGCTCGGATATTCAATGCTGGGCCATTTCCGGTGACTGGCATTGAATAGCTGGTTTATTTCTAGCCGGGTTAAAGTTAACCAGCTAAGTCGATATAAAAAAAGATAGATGGTTATCTGGAGTGGAGGAGTGGCCTAGTGGTTAGCATGGTGGACTTTGGTTCTGGGGAACTGGGTTTGATTCCCACTGCAGGCACAGGCAGCTCCTTGTGACTCTGGGTAAGTCACTTAACTCTCCACTGCCCCAGGTACAAATAAGTACCTGTATATAATATGTAAGCCACATTGAACCTGCTATGAGTGGGAAAGTGCAGGGTATAAATGTAACAAAAAATATATAAAAAACAGTTAAAGATATACCAGCTTTTTCCATTAGACATTTTTTTTTCAAAAATGGTCAAAAAGATAGACGCACTGAATACAAAAACGTGTAAAAATGGCCATTTTCAAGACAAAAAGCTGGATGTTTTTCTGGTTTGGAAATGATCATGTTCACTACTAGATTTTTAGACATTTTCTGCAAACTATGCAAAATTGGATTTAGACATCATATCAAAAATGCCCCTGAAAGTGGGCAACTGTTAAGATGGGCTATTTTACTGTTAACTCAGGTTATAACTAGGCAGTGCTTTGTTTGTAGAAAAAAAGGTGCCGGTACTCATTATGATAGTCACACCCACATTAGCCACACCCCTTATACCAGCCATGGTGCATATAAGCAGACATCATTGAAAATATTATACTAGTATAGGAGAAAAAATTTTGATTTTTTTTCATTATAAATAATTTCTGTAAGCTGTTACAACTCCAGTATACCCAGTGCAAAATAAGACAGCAAATGTAAATTCTCAAATTAGACATATTTCAAACACTAAAATGAAAATACAATTATTTTTTTCTACCTTTGTTGTCTGGTGACTTTGTTTTTCTATCCATTTTGGTCCCAATCTCTGTTTCTGCTGCTCTCTATCTGTTCCCTTAACTCCATTTCCAGGGCTTCCTTCCATTTATTTCTTTACTTTCTTCTTCATTTTTTGCCCTACATCAATAAGTAAAAGCTGGGTCCTCCTCCATGGAATTGACTGGAGGAGGTATAATGTGGATCCAGCTTTTGCCTATTTTTTTTTGTTACATGTCTACCCTGCGCTTTCCCACTCATGGCAGGCTCAATTCGGCTTACATATTGTATACAGGTACTTATTTGTGCCTGGGGCAATGGAGGGTTAAGTGACTTGCCCAGAGTCAAAAGGAGCTGTCTGTGCCTGAAGTGGGAATTGAACTCAGTCCACCACCCTAACCACTAGGCCGCTCCTCTCCATCCATGTGCAGTTTTTCTTCTCTCTCCCCACCAACCCCTCCATCCATCCATCCATGTCCAGCAATTCTCCTCTGTCTCCTGCTCTCCTCTCCATCCATTTCCAGCATTTCTTGTCTCTTCCCTGCTCTCCCACCCATGTGCATTGCCTTCCTCTATTCCCTCCCCTCCATCCATGTCCAGCATGTCTCTTCTCTCCCCTGCCCTCCCCTCCCCTCCCATGTCCAGCGATTCTCCTCTGTCCCGTCCTCCCCTGCCATCCATGTCCAGCGATTCTCCTCTCTCAACTTCGCTCCCGTCTCATCCATGGAATTTTTTGTGATTTTTTCGGGTGAGTTAGTTTCGGGGTTTAATTATTTTAAAAGTTAGTTTTAGTTAAAGTGTAAAAATAAGGGTATGGAAAGGTTTAAAAATATTAATTTTGACGGGATAGGTAGGGAAGGTGTTGACTTAATTTTTAATGTGTTGAATTAAAATTTGGGATTTTTGGGGGGGTTTTGGGGAGAAAGATGTGGGGCGGACATAAAAATTAATTAAATTTAAATTCTAAAAATATGGTTTAATGTGGGAAGTAGTGCTTAGGGGTTAGGGTGATTTTGGGCAAATTTGAGTGATTGGTGTTATTTTAATTTGGTAATTAGTATTTTTCCCATTATTCCCTATGGGAAAAATAAAATTAAAATGGGGTTTGAGTGGTATTGGTGAAAATTCTAAGCCGCTTTCAGAAAAAAAATGGAATTTTAGGGAAGCATCTGATTGGTCAGGGGGGGATTGGAACTCAAGCCAGGGTCCGGTAACCTGGGAGACGGCTTGGCTGGCAGTTGGTCAGAGTGGTTTTGACCTTCAGTGAGTGAGGAAGCGCTGTGGTGTTGTGAGTGAGAAAAAGTGATTTTGGGTGAAAAGAGGAGAACAAATAATTTTTGGGTAATTGGATTATCAAGGGTAATTAAGAAGTATTTAGGTGGGATTAAAATTTAGAGTGAAGAGTGTTTCCTTAAGTTTTTTTGAGTTTGAATGTCCTGGGTGAGTAAGAGGTGAATGAGAGTGAAAGTTAGGTTAGTTAAGGTGAGGGGGGAGGTTAGGTGGCTGTGTTAAGTATTTTTTTAAAGTCGGGTTTTGGGATTTTAGGTGAGAGTAAAGAAAAGAATCTTGAAAGGCTGTATGAGTACAGGGAAGATGAAGGAGTGGAATGTTGAGAAGTAAGGCTGGCAGTGGAATGTTGAGCTGCGCTGCACTGCTGTAAGTGATCAGACACTCTGTCTAGTCTAGGGAATATTTAAAAAAAGCCTAGAATTGAAAAGAGAAGGGTGTTAAAGTTAATTTTTGTTTCTTTAGCTAGCGAGCCCCAGTTTATTGTTACAACTCCCCATAAATAGAATATTCTTTAAGTTTTAAAATAGGAAAGCAGGGTTTTGCTCCCGTTTCATTTGTTAAGCATGAGGTGTAGCTCGAAGATGGCACGGAGGGAAGAGTGAACATCGGAAGAATTGTTGGGCCCCACCGCAAGAAAGATCCAGTGGACAATTTCGGTGACAGCTAAGTACTATTGTAGAAACAAAAAGAGTTAAAGAATACAATTAACAGAAACAGTCAATAATTATACTTACCTTAAGTCTCCCGGGAATGAAGATCCTTGTGATACCTGAAAAAGAAACGAATAACAAAGAATCAAATTCTTAATAGGGGTGGGTTGCTGATTTAAGGGGTTTATCTTAAAACTATACATTTTCTTGTTAAAAAAGGGGAAGGTTAAGAGTAATAATACTTATCTGATTTGTTCTAGTCCACGATGATATGGTTGTGAAACCTGTAAAGAAAAGAATAAGTTAAAGGGTTAATCATCTGAAAATGTGTTGGTTCAGTTAAGGAAACTGGTAATAGAAATTATAGTTAAGTTATTAATGCAATTTTTGACTATTTTCATCCACTGAAACTGTTGGTGTTATTCAATAAATACAAAATTATTTAATCTATCTAGCTAGTTTGGTCTTTCTCAAAATCAGGAGTAATCCAAATTTTTAGTTTTTTTCCCCCCTTTGCTTCAAGGGAGTGAAGGGCGTGGTTAGTGACCTGTACAGCTTTCTGACGCTCAGTGGTGTGGAAGCTGGGAGTTGGCCACGACTAGTTACATCAGACTCCCAGCAAAGCACTGTTAACTGAGCGTGAGCATAGCTGATTACACCTAAAATGGGACCTGTGCTAAAATAGCATGAGTTGTGATAAAATAGCCCATCTTAACAGTGTCCCACATTGATAACACCCCCCAAAGTATTTTTTATGTTGTTTCTGCTTATTTTTAGTTTACCTAGTAGAGTGATGTAGTAGCCATGTTAGTTCACTTTTAAAGGTCATATATAGAAATAAAACAAAACATAGGAAAGAAAATAAGACGATACCTTTTTTATTGGACTAACAATACATTTTCTGATTAGCTTTGGAAGATAACCTTTTTCTTCAGATCAGAAATAAGCAAGTGTTGATAAACCACAGTATATATAAGTGAAACACAAAAGCATGGGGATTCATACTCAAGACAAACTACAAAGTTCACAATAAAAAAGGCAAACAGTCTAAAGCATGAGACATTAAACACAGAAAACAACCAACGTCACCAGCACCAATGTATTAGTGTATTCAACTATTTCTGTGTCAAATTATTTGGAAGGGATAATTGTTACACAATACCAGTTAGAAGCAGAAAAGTCATGGAAAAAAATCTGATGTCTATTTATTTTATTATATGTAATAGCAGACACATCTGCCAAGCAGCAAGACTAATGTATCATTCTTTCCACTTCAAACCTGGGCTGTACTGCTGATTTTTTTTTATTATTAAAATAAATGGGCTTAAGCCTAAGGGTAAATAGTCTTCTTGCAATAAATCTAATCGCATTTCATCAGACACTTACTTTCAATAGGGTTGACACTTTTAATA
This sequence comes from Microcaecilia unicolor, assembly GCF_901765095.1. Lineage (NCBI taxonomy): Eukaryota > Metazoa > Chordata > Amphibia > Gymnophiona > Siphonopidae > Microcaecilia > Microcaecilia unicolor. Next base: position 187,059,023 of record NC_044032.1, on the reverse strand, counting down.
CACATTACAATGTCAAATGTCTAGGGTATTGTTATTGTGAAATATAGATTTTCCAATTTTCAGTGCAGGCAAGATGAAAAGCATTTCCAATAAGATCCAAATAAAAGCAACATTTTAATTACATGTAGTTGTGTTGGCTCCATTTCTTTGAAACAAATATGTTTCAGAATGGCATGCTTTCATCTTGGGTTTTGTATGTTTTGCAGAAGAAAAAGGCAATGCATGCACTATTAATGAGATGTGATGCAACACAGCCAAGAGTATGAAGCACCAGGTGTTTTTAGTTCATCCTACATCCAAAATGAACATGATGCACTATGGTGCAGCATGAGTAAGCTTGATTGACAGTCCCTTAACATATGACTAGCTAGGTGACCTCTGGAAGGTTCTACTTCACTAATCAGGAATTTAAGCTCTATGATCATTATTATGGCTCTCATTATAACACCCTCCCCCCTTACATTTTCCTCTAATGGAATGTAACAGCATTTCCCACATTACTTATTCAAAGCATGTAGCTAATTTCTTTGTTTGCCTTTTCCCTATCTGATTTCATAGCATTTGTATTTGTAGAGCAACTTGAGACCTGCTTCACAAAGGTTTCACTTCTGTGCCGGGGTAAAGGAACATAACTGCATGGTTTAAAGTCTGCCCTGAACAAGGTGGTTTTTAAAGCCAAGGCTACCAAGGACATTTATTTTGGGAATCAGGCTGCTATGCAGGTAAATACACATATGAACAGTTACCCTCTAATTCTGTAAAAGTCATCAAAAATTGCATTTGGGTCTGCATCCAATTTTCACATGCAACTTAATTGGAGAATGAGCTAAGTAACATCAGTAATTTTTTTTGTTATATTTGTAACCCATACTTTCCCACTCATGGCAGGCTCAATGTGGCTTACAGGGGGCAATGGAGAGTTAAGTGACTTGCCCAGAGTCACAAGGAGCTGCCTGTGCCTGAAATGGGAATCAAACTCAGGTCCCCAGGACCAAAGTCCACCACCCTAACCACTAGGCCACTCCTCCACTAGCTTTTTAGCAAGGAATTATTGGCACTAATTAGATTTAATTAGCATTTAAGTGTGCAAATTTATTTAGACAGGAGATCCATACACAATCTGAAAAAGGGGCCGTAGAAATGGGAGGGTCATGGGTGTAATGGTGATGTTCCTAAAATTAATGCACATTGCTATAGAATAATGTTTCAGTTGGTTCCAATTGCCACACCTAAAGTTAGGTGTGATTCCTGGGCGTAAGCACTATTCTATAAACTGTGCCTAACTTTAAGCATGGCTTATAGAACAGCACTTTTTCAGTGCCATTCCTGTGCTTTTTTTTTTGTCACCATATATATAGAATCTAGCCCTTAGGGGGAAGTAAAGCAGGATGTACATTAGGCACATTGGTGGCATGCCATCTATGCACATACCTTTTCGACATGTAAGGCATTTTCCTACTTTTAATTCCAGCTCCAAGAATACCCCTCAGAATTCCTCATTTTTATGCCAACAAATCTGTGTGTATTATGAAAGTATGCAAATAGCATATGACAAAGGGCTTTGAATACTTAACTCTCTGAGGTTTTAGCATAAAGCTTCCTAATGCAAGCCTAATGCAAAATTTTAGCTCCCCAATGAAATAATCAAATAGTATGCAAATAAGTCTTGTGCAAAACAATGAACAAAGTGCATTTCCTACATGCAAAGTGATGCATGTGGGAAAGAGGAACCCGAATTATAGCTACATCATGCAAGGCTCCACGTTAGGAGTCACAGACCAAGAAAGGGATCTAGGTGTCATCGTTGATGATACATTGAAACCTTCTGCTCAGTGTGCTGCTGCGGCTAAGAAAGCAAATAGAATGTTAGGCATTATTAGGAAAGGAATGGAAAACAAAAATGAGGATGTTATAATGCCTTTGTATTGCTCCATGGTGTGACCGCACCTCGAATATTGTGTTCAATTCTGGTCGCTGCATCTCAAAAAAGATATAGTGGAATTAAAAAAGGTGCAGAGAAGGGCGACGAAAATGATAAAGAGATTGGGATGACTTCCCTATGAGGAAAGGCTAAAGCGGCTAGGGCTCTTCAGCTTGGAGAAAAGGCGGCTGAAGGGAGATATGATAGAGGTCTATGAACATAGGCGGTCGGTGGGCCAACTGTTTGGGGAGGCTAATGGGGGTGGGGTTAGGGGTGGGGCCAGGGGTGGAGCTTACGTCCATAATTATCTGACAACACACAGAAAAAAAAGTCACAATAAAAGTCACAATTAATACCTTTTATTAAATTTAGATATTAGATATGTATCATATGTCAAAGAATAAAGTGGTTGCTCAAAGTATATTCTAACCACAATCGCTCAACTGCAAAACACTATGCACAACTTTGTGCAAAAACACACTCAGAACCTTACTGTACCATAAATATTACACTGGGCAGAACCTAATACACCAATATACCACCCATACGGAAAATGCAGACCGTCAACAATATGAAACAAGGAATCATATCACAATTCTCATGTACAGCCACAAAACATCATTTTAGGGTGGATGGTATTCACAATGAGCTCCTTTTATTAACGACCAGTTTTCAAATTTCTATTTTGGCACAGTATAAGTCATCAAAAACACATAGAACACAGATACATCCTCACCAAGTATAGAATAAGTAACCACAAACTAAAATAGAAATATATAGACAAAAATTAAACTGAACCCCCAAGAGGCCAGATTCCACATTCAATGCAACACCACAGAAACAGTGATGCATATCCCTAGTACTGTGCAAAATATAAAGATAGCAGACATAAATTTGAAAAAACTGACAAATACCAATCACCACTCTTCAAATTAAAAAATAGAAATAAAACAAAACAGAGAAAATAAGTTAAAATACCATTTTATTGGACTAATACTTTTTCAATTAGCATTCAGAGGCCAAAACCTCCTTCCTCAGGTCAGTACTGCTGTTACGGTCCTGTGCTGACCTAAGGATGGAGGTTTTGGTCTCTGAAAGTTGGTCAAAACTGTATTAAAACTGTATTAAAATTAGTCCAACAAAAAAGATCACCTTATTTTCATTTCTATTTATCACCACAGCTACAATACTAAGCAAATAAATAAATCTTTTTTTCTACCTTTGTCGTCTCTGGTTTCTGCTTTCCTCTTCTTCTCTTCTCTCTCCCTTTCATCCAGCGTCTGTCTGCTTTCTCTGCCCCTTAGATCCACTGCCTGCCCTTTCTTTCCCTTCTGCCTGGCTTCCTCTTTTCTTTTTACATATGCATTCCAGTATCTCCCCCCTCCTCCATCTTTATTTCTCCTCTCTCTGTCGTCATCCATACGCATCTTCTGCTTACCTCCTATTTGACTTTTTTCTCTCCATGTCCACTGCCATTCCCTCTGACTCACTATCTCTCTAATCCATAACCTCCCCTGTCCCCTCTGTATTCCTGTCTCTATTCCACCCATGTTGAGTATTTGCTCCTTGTGTTCCCATCCCTTTTCCCAAGTTCAGCATCTGCCCTGTGTCCCCTTCCCATGATGTTCCTCACCCTTCTTTCTCTCTCTCCTACACTCCCACCCCCCTTCTCTCCACCCCCCTTTCCCTTTGGTCTGGCTGGAATTGCTGTCCTTCTGTCCCCCCCCCCCCAATTATTGCACTCCCCCTCCTCACTCCATGCCCGCTCCGCTCCTGCATGCCTCCAAGCTCGCCAGCAGCATCTCAGCAATGAATGTGCGCTGCCTTCTGCCTGCCCTGGAAGCCTCCTCTATACAACTTCCTGCTTAGGTGGCACAATGAACAGAGAATGCTTCCGGGATTGGCTGAAGGCAGCACTCACATTGCTGATGCTACCGGACTCCGAAATTTGTCGGGGGGGGGGGGGGGATCACATTGAATTCATACAAACACGGGTCTGTGTTAGCAGCAGCTGGAGCTTGTGCATAGGTCTGAACACAAAGTACAGTAATTGTATCAGAACCTGGAGCAGCAGAAAACAAGTGGGAAAACAACCGTGGACTCCAGAGACGAGAGGGACAACCTTGATACTTTTAAGAAACTTTATTGATAAAAAGTCTCAACACGGCACTGTGTTTCGGTGTGTCTGTGTTGTCAAGTCCTTTTATCAATAAATCTTCTTAAAAATATCAAGGTTGTCCCTCTTGTCTCTGGAGTCCACGGTCGTTTTCCCACTTGTTTTCTGCTGCTGTCGCATCCCATGGGATCTCAAGATTCTCCACTTCGGTGGATTTATGTCAGAACCTGGAGCTCCATATACAGGGTGAGCAAAAAAGAAAAAAAAACAACCCCTTACAGTTTATTGCAGTTTTCTCAGCAACTGCTTTGAATTTCAATGAAAAATTTTATGTACTTATTTAGTCATCATACTTACAGTACATATTACTATTAAATAACATTTAATTATCTGAAGCTATGTTGATGTTACTGACATTTTAGCTTTACCACCTAGCAATTTTTGTTCATTACAAATGTTCGAGCTAAAACATGATAAAATAATGTCACTTAAATGATACAATTAACAATGTGTCAGAATTTCTCAGTCACTGTGAATACTCAAAGAGTCCACCCTCAGCTTTAGCACAGGCCTTCAGTCGTTTTGGGACGTTCTTAACAGCCTTGTCGATTCAGATCATCTGCAATGCTTCCTTGAGTTTGGAGATTGTACTTTGGGTGGAGCTTCTGATAGGCCTCCAACATGGTGGTGGGAAAGAAGATGCTGGATGACAGGCGATAGAAAAAGAAAAGGAGGATAAACTGGATGGCAAGGGTAGAAAGAGAGGAGATGCCAGATGGCAGTGGGAGAGAGGAAAGAGGAAAGAGCTAGTGAAAAACTGGGGAATAGTAGAAAGATAGGCAATGGACATGGGAGTAAGGTGGGAGATATAGTCTGGGTCAGTGTCGTCGTCATATGGGTATGTGTTAGGTAGGTCAGTTCATAAGATTGGTCTGGGTCATTTGGATAGGCTTGCTTGAATAAATGAGCTTTTAGTGCTTTCCGGAAGGGTAGGTAGTCACAGATTGATCGGATAGATCTGGGGAGGGGCATTCCAGAATTGGCTGCCTAGGAAGGAGAAGTTGGCTCCATAATAGGTTTTGTACTTGATTCCATTGCAATTGGGATAATGCAGGTTGAGGTAATTTCTCGAAGATTCAGACATGTTTCTGGTTGGAAGGTCAATAAGATTGAGCATATAGCCTGGAGATTCACCGTGGATAATCTTGTGGATAAATGTGTGGACCTTGAAGTTGATTCGCTCTTTGATAGGGAGCCAGTGAAGTTTTACATGGAGGGGTTACACACTCAAAACGTGATTTGCCAAAAATGAGTCTCGCTGCTATATGTTGGGCAATCTGAAGTTTTTTCAGGATATGGGACTTGCAGCCTAAGAAAATGCTATTACAGTAGTCGACTTGAGTAAGTACCGTGGATTGCACCAAATTCCTGCTGCTTGTGAGGTGGCTCACAAGCAGTGTTATTCATTTGCTGCAAGAGTCAGCAACTTACAATACTGAGATATCGCAGGTTGGTGACTATCTTTTAGTACACCTTGATAACTTAAATTTCAAAATGGTTCATAAAGTAATCTTGCCAGAGGAATTAAGGAAGAAACACGATTTTCAAAAATAACATCATACATATTTTTTTAATGAAAATTGAACGCATTCACTCCTTGGGCTCTAGTAGTGAAACTCTTCACTGTGGGTAGGGTTACCATATTTTGTCTCCCCAAAAGGAGGACACATGCCCTGCCCCACCAAACACCCTGCCCAGCCCCCTTTCACACCTCGCCCTGCCCCCTGTCACATTTTCCCCTCCCCCCGTCACATACCCCGTCGCCCCTTCCCCTTACCTTACTACTGGCCCTGGTGGTCTAGTGACCTCTTCGGGGCAGGAAAAAGCCCCCTCTTTCCTGCCCGGAGCACTGCCCTGCATGCATCCTTCCTGTTGGTGATCTCGATACCGATTCAAAATGGCCGCTGACAGTTGAAGTCTCGCGAGGCCATTTTGAATCGGCACCGAGGATCACCAACAGGAAGGATGCATGCAGGGCAGTGCTCCGGTCAGGAAAGAGGGGCTGTTTCCTGCCCTGAAGGCAGAAGAGGTCACTAGACCACCAGAGCACTAGTAAGTAAGGGGAGGGGAGGCTAAACATCTGCCCGTTTGTCTGGATTTCTGGACAAATGGGCAGATTGGCAAAACCCGCCCGGTTGCCCGGACATGCCCTCAAAAAAAGGACATGTCCGGGTAAATCCGGACATATGGTAACCCTAACTGTGGGGCATTGTTACTTGTGAAAATTTAAACTTATAAGTTTTGAGACCTTCACTTGAGATGGTAATATGGCTGGAAGCACACACAGTAAACACCAAGGAGATCTTTTACAAAGCATCAGTAACCCCAATGCAGGCTTACTGAATGCTAAATCTGGACTACCGCCGGCCCAACGTGCACTGTCTGGTTACTGATGGGGTACCACGGGAGCACTTACCACCACCTCAACAGGTGGCGGTAAGTGCTCCCCACCTCATAGCCACGCATTAAGAGTTATCTTGCGACATGGTCATTTTTTTAGGGCTTTTTACCCGCTGCAGTAAAAAGGGTCCTGGCATGCGGGAAAAACAGCCCCCACTGCTACCACAGGGCCCATTTTTCCCGCAGCTTAGTAAAAGGACCCCTAAGATAAGTGATAGGTACATAAAATTTTTGACTAAAAGTTTTTTTAGTCTGCATTATGGAATGAACTTGAATAAGTGTGTGATGATAGAAAAGTGGAGACCTGTTGTTATAACATTAAGCACTCTGGGTTTCTGAGCATATTTCATACATGTTTTCGAGATTTTAGTGTTTTTTTAATGGTTAATTATTTGAAACAAAAAGTTCATATAATTCACAATCACCTAAATGCAAATGATCACTTTACGCTCTTCGCAGCTTACAACATACAACCAGAGTATTTAAAGGACCTGAGGATTGTATGCCTTGTATAGGGCTTCCAACATACCTAACTCTATAAGTAAGCTACCAAGCATGGTCTAATTTTTCCCCTTCATATTGTCTTTGCTTGCCTATAGAGTAATTCGTTGTCTTGATCAACAACTGCAGAAAAGTAAGTTATGCTTAAAATTAGGGGGTTTCTGTGTTTTCTTTTCTTAAAGACTCAAAATAGGCTACAAGGCTGCCTTAAAAAGTGTTCTCTTCTTGATTATAGCAGCTTACTGCTCGCTTTGTTATACTACATCAGACCTCGTGCAAAGAAGGCACTGGCTGAGTAGGCTCAAGTGAGTAGAAAGAGAGATTTGTTGTAATAAGCTAACAGCTGTCTGGGAATTTTGATGTGGAATCTGAGGTAGAGTGTCCTGTTTATGGTGTACAGCAGCCTGCTAGTAAAATTGCAGATGAGAGTGGGAGAAGGAGCAAGCAAATAAAAATACTTCCTTGCTAAATGATCTGATGCTCCTGGGAAGGAAAATGAAGAATGTCTAGGGGGACTCTGAATGGGAGGATCAGCATGATACAGCTCCTTGGAGCAGCATAGGCTCCATCCAATTAGAGACACAAAGGGATTCCCTCACAAATGAGACAGGAATCAGCCATCTGCTGATTTCCTAAGGGTATCCTGTAACTGAGAGGGGTTTGGAGTGCATGAGGAATTCTTTTCTAAAGTCTTCTACTACATGCAAATATATCCACAGATCCCTTGTCAGGACTCATATTGCACCACCAAGGAGAATTTCTGCTTCTGGATAGTGGAGGAGACAAGTGAAGTAAACAAAATCTGATAATAATAATAATAATAATAATAGCGATAATAACATCTGGCACATGTAACATTTCTTGTTTACCAACAAGAGTTCAAGGCAAATAACAAAACAAAATAAAATATAGCAATTAAAATGATTATAACATACAATATAAACATAGCTATAAATGAAATAATACAAAATAACAATGGGCAAGCATACAATTAAAATTGACAACTGAAATAGCACTGAATAACTGGGGGTTCCTTTTACCAAGCTGCAGGAAAAAAGGGCCCCATGCGAGTGGCGGGGGCCATTTTTCCCACGCACCAGGGACCCTTTTACTGCAGTGGGTAAAAAAAGCCCCCAGCATACACGGCCATGCAGTGAGAGAACTCTTACCGCATGGCCATGCAGCTGGGAGACCTCACCACCACCCATTGAGGTGCCGATAAGGTCTCCCACGCTAACCCGGCAGAAACCATGCGGCAATGCCCGATTACTGTCGGGTTATCGCCATGCAAGCCACTTTAATGCATGTTAAAACATTTTAATTAAAACATATTAATTGACAATGCATATTGATTCATAGATTAATTCACATTAAATTGATTTAGGGGTTCCTTTACAAAGCAGTGCTAAAACGTGGCCTTAGCAGGTCTTTTTCGTGGATGAGGTGGTTGTAGTCCCTCCTCTGCTCCTATTCTGTAGCTTCCAGGGTGAAAAATAGCTGATCTGACCCCTAAGCAGTATTGTGCATACAATCTAATTCAGTAATAAGCCAATTATAGCCAATACTTGGGTGCTAATAATTATTGGCGCTAATTGGCAATAATTAACATTTATGTATGCATCTTGCTAGGTGCTATTCTATGAAGACCCATGCATAAACTCTTATGTGCAGATCTGAAAAGGGGATGTGGCCATGGGAGGGGCATTGTCATTCCAAGAATTTGCATACAATGTTACAGAATATGACAGATCTGCGCCTAATTTAGGCACGAGGATTTACACCAGGCTTCAGCTGGTGTAACATTTTGGGCGTGGATCCTGGCACTAAGCACTATTCTATAAATGGCATCCCAACTCGGAGCACTGTTTATAGAGCAGCGCATAACACTCACTTTTTTGGCACTGATTTTTTGGCACCTTATATAGAATTTGGTCCTAAATTCCTAAAGCAGTTTAGTAGAAGGGCCCCAAGATTACTTATTTTTATACTGGTCAATATTCAGCCGGTGGTGGTAGTGTTTCTTTTAACTGCTGACCAACCACCAGCTGACTTAGACCTGGATTTTCAGTGTTGGTCTCTGTCCAGGTACTAGTATTGAATATATGGGTCTGGGACAGCCACCTGGTTAAAGGGTCCTTTTAGCAAGGCATGGGAAGGCTAACGCACGGGCAGCGCTCATCCAATCGGCATTACCACCGGGGTAGTGCATGTGCCTGGCAGCAATTCCGATTTTGGCATGCACCGAGTCCTGTGGTAGAAAATAATTTTCTATTTTCTACCATGGGGGGCGTTCCTGGCGGTACCTGGCAGTGCACTCATTGGGGCACATGCTGCATGGTTACCACGTGGGTAGTGCATGAGCCCTTACCGCTAAGTCAATGGGTGGTGGTAAGGGCTCAGGCCATAAACAGGCACATGCTAGTTTTAAAATTAGCGCAGGCCAATTTCCTGGTCCATTAAAAAATAGCCTTTTTCTCAGCCGCGGTAAAAAGCGGCCCAGCGTGCGCCTAAAAGATGCTGCCACACTACCACAGGCCACATTTTACTGTGGCTTTGTAAAAGGACCCCTAAGTTTTGCTGACCTAACTTAATCATGTAGCTACCTGGGCACAACTGCTGAATATTGGCAGTGCCTGAATATCTCCTGGCTGCACCCCAACTCTATCCTAGAGCTACTCTAGCACTAACCAGAGACTGCCGCTGTTGTCAGAATAGAAATGCTGCTAAGCATATGCTCCTGGCCTGGTCAGCGTGGTTTAACCGGGAAGAAGCCTCTTCTTCCCGGTTAAACCATGCTGAATATTGACCCCATCGTTCATCTCCATATGCTTAAATAAAGAGCCAGTCATATAAGATAATCATTATACATATTTTTGAAAAATTTATATTTTTATCTTTTTTTCTGATATTGAGTTAAGAAAATCCATAAACATCATCATGATTTGAATTTATAAAATAAAATTCATATGTAGTCATTTTTTTGAAGACTTTTTCAGTAAGGTGAACTGGTAGAGTAAATTTGCATTTATATATTTTTTTTTTTCCAATTCTTTTTTATTGGTATAGATTTATCTTACATTACAAGAAGAGAAATAATAAAACAACTTTACACAAAGTGTCTAGTCTACTTATCTAACATCTGATATTATCCCTATACCTTCCCATTCCGACCTCCCCCTCCACCCTCCCCCCCCCCCCGTATCATGGTGGTGCTTCTTGCTGTTCCTTAAATTGTTCATAAGACTGCCATAATTTACCAAAGGGTCCCATTCGCCCTCTTCTGATAGCTGTCAATTTGGCCATTTGATACAGAATGTCCACTCTCTGCCATACTTTTTGCATATCCGGCGATTGCTGTTTTTTCCAGTTTCTTGCTATAGCAATTTTAGCCGCGACCAGGTATTGTGTCGCCAGCCTATGTTGCAGCCCCGTCGTTGATATCGGCTTGATATGAAGTAAACAATTTTCGGGCTTGCAAGGGAAGGGTTGTTGAATCACTTTAGTAATCATTGAGGTGATTGCCTTCCAGTATTCTATTATTTTGGGGCATTCCCACCAGATGTGCATGAATGATCCCTTCGCTCCACAGTTTCGCCAGCAGTCTGCCGATACCTCTGGATATATGCGATGCAGTCTCTCTGGCGTATAATACCACCAGTAGTATATCTTATATCCATTCTCAATTGCACTCTGAGCCAGAGAAGGTTTAAAGAGATAACTATATCCCCTCTTCCAGCAGTCTTTAGTTATTGTGGTTTGTAATGCTGTTTCCCATCTATTCACATACATTGCTTGGGGGTCAGTATGACTTAACAAAGCTAGATATAGACGCGATATACTCCCTCTACCCCCACCCTTCCCCAATGCAATTTCCAGAGATGTCTCCCCCAATTCCAATTCCTCTCGTGCCTTGCTAAGGATATAGTTACGGATACAACAGTAAAATACTTGATCTCTGGCTTGCAGCCCATATTCCTCCTGCAATATTGGAAAGTCTACCATTTTGTCCTCATCCCATAGTTGACCCAAAGTGTAGAGCCCTGCGCGTGCCCAATGTTTGTAACTAATTTCTGTCCCTCCAAGCGGAAACCCCGGGGCCCTACCTATTCCTGTCTTGTGAAAGTATATTCTTTCAGGAAACCAGTTCCTCCTAATTTGATGCCAGGTGGTCAAAATGTGCCTAATTCCTATGGGAGCTCTTCTACCTATATTCCTAAGATCCTTGTCCAATGACCACATAATGTCTCCTATTTCTCTCATTCCCAACCATGCTCTTTCCCAATGCAACCATTTTTTGTTAACAGCCGGGTGCCAATCGGCTAAAATTCTTAATTGGGCTGCCTGATAGTATAAGAGGAAATTTGGCACTCCCATCCCTCCTCTCTCTTTTGGTTGGTACATAATATTGCGTTTCACCCTCGGTGGTCTCTTTCGCCAAATGAAGGCAAACATTTTCCTGTTTAAATGTACAAAGAAGCTTCGAGGGATAGGGATGGGTAGTGCCATAAAAAGGTATAGAATCTTTGGCAATATGATCATTTTTATCGCATTAATACGCCCCGTCCAGGATATATTTAGGCCTTCCCATCTATCCAGTTCACCAAATAGTTCTCTCACTTTTTGAGGATAGTTGGCCTCATATAGCTCCTCCAACTTAGGAGTAACCTGAATCCCGAGATATCTTATAGATTTAGTGGCCCATATAAAAGGGAGTTCATTTTTGAGCCGTACTACCTCCTGCTTAGGAACTGTGAGATTTAATATCTCTGTTTTATTAATATTTACCTTAAACCCCGATTGAGCCCCATATTGTTTCATTATCTCTATGGCCTGCTTTATGGAAGATTCTGGGCTTGTCAGCGTCAAAAGGATGTCATCTGCAAATAACATCAGTTTATGCTCCTTTTTCCCACGCACTATCCCCTTAACTCCTTCCTCCCTTCTGATATTACATGCCAGTGGCTCCATTGTCAGTGCGAACAGTAATGGTGATACTGCACAGCCTTGTCTAGTACCTCTCTTAAGATGTATTGGCTCAGAGTAAGAACCATTGACTTTCAGGATCGCCAGGGGAGCCTGGTATAGGAGCTGTAGCCATTTCAGATATCTCCCCCCCACACCGATCTTATCAAGGGTCGCAAAGAGGAAAGGCCATTCTACTCGGTCGAACGCCTTTTCCGCGTCCACCGAGAGAACAACTGCTGGCACCTGTTCATCCCTGACCTGCTGAATGAGATGTTGTAAGCATCTAGTATTATCAAATGCCTGACGCCCTGCAATAAAGCCCACCTGATCCTCATTTACCAATCTGGGCATCATCACCTGTAGTCTACTAGCTAGTATTTTTGTGAATATTTTATAGTCCACATTTAGTAGGGAGATAGGTCTATATGACCCACACTCTTGAGGGTCCTTCCCAGGCTTAAGTAACAGGGTAATCGCCGCCAGCCGCCACGTGTAGGGCAACTCTTGCGCTTGATCATACTCATGAAAAAGTCTCAACAGAAGTGGTGCCAACAGCGAGGCAAATAGCTTATAAAATCTGGCGGGATACCCATCTGGCCCTGGAGCTTTGGCATGTGGCAAATTCTTAATTGCTTCCTTTATCTCGTCTATTCCTATGGGCTCCGATAACCTCTCTCTTTCTCCCTGCGTTAATTGCGGTAGCTCTACCCCCTGTAGGTAGGTAGTTCTCTCCCCGACTGTAGCGTCCACCTCTGATTTATAAAGGTTTGTGTAAAAATCATGAAATGTTTCTTGTATATCCCCTGTTTCCGTGACTGCCTGGCCTTGTTGTGTTTTGATACTATGGATATGGTTTCGTGTCATCTGCTTTTTCAGCTTGTTTGCTAACAGTCTACTTGCTTTATCCCCCAGCTCATATTGCTCCTGTTGAACTTGTTGCAACTGACTCGCCACTTCTGCCAATTGCAACTCATTAAGCTGCATTTTATATTTATGAAGCTCATTCTGGAGATTTATATCCTCAGGGTTCGCCTTATGTTGCTGTTCTATTTGTGCTATCCCCTCTCTAAGTTCTCTCTCTTTGGCTGCTTTTGTTTTATTTAAGTGGGCCCTGAGGGAGATTAGCTGCCCTCTCAATACCACCTTTAACCCCTCCCATAGGCTCTCTGGGTGGACATCTTCCACGTCGTTAAACTCAATGTAATCTTTTATATATTGTTCTACCTTTCCCACATTTTCTGGGTCATGTAAGAGAGCTTCATCCAGCCTCCAGTACCTTCTGCCTCCCTCTGCATTTCTATTCCCAAGAGTCAGCCGGACTGGAGCATGGTCAGACCATGTGCGAATGTCTATTGTTATTTTTTGTACAGCTCTAGCCATCATCCCATCCCCAAGCCAGAGATCAATTCTCGAGTATGAATTATGCGATGCTGAATAATATGTATAATCTTTTTCCTGCATGTGTGATACCCTCCATAAATCTATTAGACCCCACCTCTGCATAAAACTGGAGATCATTTCTCTGTCTTTTCTAGCATATCCCGCCTGCCCTTTTGAATTATCCATCACCGGGTTCAGTGTCAGGTTGAAATCCCCACCCATTAATAATTGGCCTTGCATGTTTTCTTGCAGCACTGTTTCAATTTCTTCTATAAATTTACCTTGCCCTTCATTAGGTGCATACACTGTCATAAATGTATATTGAGTATTATAAAGCGAGGCTATCACCATAAGATATCTGCCTCCCTTATCTTCTATTGTTTTAATAATGCGCCATGGCAGTTTGTCTGAGAAGGCTACCAATACTCCTCCCTTTTTATGACGCTGCCTGTTCGCAGCGTGGAGCATTACTGGGTATCTTTTGTGGGCTATCATTTTCTCATGACATTTTTTTAAATGCGTTTCTTGTAACATAATTACATCACCTTTCATTTTTAACAGTTCTGTAAACATACGCTTACGCTTAATTGGCGAGTTGAGGCCCTTAACATTCCATGTCACACAATGAAACATATTATATATTGCTTTCCCCTATGATCTAGCCTAGTCAGCAACCACCAGATACTCCCATCTTGCCCCCCTCCCTTCCCTCCCCCCCTTCCCCCCCTTTCACACAAAAGACATGTCCCATTCACCTCTGGATACATGCCTCTAGCTGAGAGGAGCAACGTCATCTCCCGTCTCTCAGCTCGCTCTAGTGACTTCTCCTTCCCCTCCTATTGATATAGTTCTTTGCCAACTTGTTCCAGTGATCAGTCATATGACTCCTCTCCAGTCAGTCTCTTGTCCATATCATTTTCCCGTTCGTGAATGTGCTTGCTTGCCCGATATTTGTCGTCGGAGGCGTCCCCGGCCTTGCGATACCCTTTGCCATTTGGGTTTTGGGGGGCAGGCTCCCGTTCCTTGCTCATCTTGTGGAGTATCTTCTGTAGTCTCCCTTCGCTTCAGATATTCCTGCGCTTCTTCTATTGACGCCACTCTCCTTTGCTTTCCCTCTTGAAAAAAGGTTAGGGCAAATGGGTACTGCCATTTATATGACACTCCTTCCTCTCTCAACTGCGCTGTCAACGGACGGAGTTCTCCCCTTCGTTTAAGGGTCAAAGCTGATAAATCCTGGTATAATTCAATCAGGTAGCTCTCCCAAGTTATAGGGGCTGCCCCTCTTGCCTTCTTCATCACTGCTTCTTTCACTGTGAATTTTGTAAAACACGCCACTATGTCCTTCGGCTGATTCTGTTTCCGCATACCCAGTGCCCTATGGGCACGTTCAATGCTGATTGTTGTTTTATCATAGCATTCAGACTCATTAGATAATAATTGCGCTGCAATGGATCTCACCACCTCTTCACAATTGTTAAATTCAGGCGTTTCAGGTACCCCCCGAATTCTTATATTGGAGCGTCTGCTCCTATTCTCTAAGTCCTCAACTTTGTCTAGGAGGTATCTGGCTTCACTTTTCCTCTCCTCCAGTTGTTGCTCCATAGCTTTCATCGCCTCTCCCTGCTCCTCTTGATCATTTTCTATCTCCAGGACTCGATTTCCTAGCTCAGTTATTTCACCTCGCAGCTCCGCGCTCAACTGGGCAAAGTCCCTTCGCACTTCTTTGAGGTCCGTTTTAATCTCTTGAAACCATGAGCAGAGCTTCTCCCAAATCTCTGGTTCTACCTCCATTCTTTCATTTGAGGGCTCATCGCGTGCTCGCTCTGCAGTTTCATGATCCCCTCTCGTGCTATGGGTGCCATTTTGTTCCGTTCTCCCTTTCTGTTGTTTATATGAGAACGCTGCTAGATCCGGCAATTTTGCCTTCGCTTGCGACATCATTTGGATTCGTTCTTTTTCCCCAGTCAGTCGCTATGCTTTTCAGCCGATTTGCGGGGTAAGGATCGCTACTTAAATGCTTTTTTTTAATGCTGATCAGCGGGAGCTTCGTTTTCACTGCTCCATTCTGTAGCGTGACGTCACTTCCTCCCTCTGCATTTATATTTTTGAAGAATTTTCTGACAATTTATTAAGAACTATCTTGAGGAAATTTGATGCATTGTGTCTGTCCATGTCCACAATTATGTTATTCCATTTCTTTTCAGGTTTTCAAACATTGTTAACATTTTATGGTGCAGAAGGTCTTGAACATACAAGTATCTTGGTAGACACGGGAGGTCATATTAAACATCTGTTATACATCTTTAAGGCTTGATGTTATCTGCTCCTGCAATGAGGGCCTGATGACTGGGGTGGATTCACTGTGGCATGGCACTCTAGAGTCTTTTTCTATCTCTTTCATCCACAAATCAGTATTGTTTCCCTTTCGAAATGATAGTTCCTGTCATTCTTCATCTTCACTCTGGACATCTCATTATGTAAATCCCACCCACCTTGGTCATGTTCACCTCATTCCATTATGATTCTATTGGCAGCTAAACGACGGGAGGAAGATCAGAGTTAATATATTAATATTCCAGTTGAAGTGTCTTTTATAAACTTTGACTATTGCATCATATGAAACCTCTTTCTTGGATGATTTTAGAATAGTGATTCAATCTCTTGTTCTTTTGGCAGTTGATTAGTGAAATGTTCTTTATCTGGAGCAGCCAATTGGAATATAAAAATGCATACAAATGTTGCAAAATATGTCGACTAGTTAATTGAGGGGGCTTTACTTTTTTAACATATTATGCCAGTTCTGTTCAATCTGCACTGGTTGCCTGTAGAATGGAGAGTGCCATTCAAGATTTTAGCTTTCATTGTTAAAGCCTTGGAAGATGAAAGTTCCTATAACTTAAAATCAGCAGTGCACATACTGTATATATCCCTTTTCAATCACTGCATTCAGCAGGTCAGGTAATATTGGTAGTTCTGTCTGTCAAAATGCTTCAGTTTACAGTAACCTATTCAAAGTCATTCTCTGTAGCTGGTTTAGCAATTTGAAACTCTTTATCACTTGAGTTACACTTAAAACAGTAGCTTTTTATCATTTTAGAAAGAAACAGAAGCACTTTTATTTTCTTAGGCCTTCACACATTTAGGTTTGTGATAGCATCTGAAAATTAATCTCTTTTACTATTAAACATATTTTGGGTAAGATTCATCAAGCAGCGTTAGGGTTTTAAGTCATATTTGGGTCTTAATGTGACTTAAATGGCCCTAACGGTGCTTGACCAAAAATACTGTGGTGATATTTAAATCACCACGGGTATTACTATGCAAATACCCTAATGACAATAGGGTCCAAAAAGCATGGTAAAATAACCTCAGCTTTTTGCTGGGATTATTTTACCATCCTTCAGCAACAAGCTACAAAGTCCAGCACCAACAGAACTGGCTCCCCCTCTGGCTTCACCCCCCCCCCTTTTTTTTACTCTTTCTAAAAATACTAGAACTAGGAGACATGCAATGAAGCTACTAAGTAGTAAATTTAAACCAAATCAGAGAAAATATTTCTTCACTCAACATGTAATGAAACTCTGGAATTCATTGCCAGAGGATTTGGTAAAAGCAGTTAGTTTAGCAGGGTTTAAAAAGGTTTGGCTAATTTCTTAAAAGTCTATAAGCCATTATTATAATCCACTGCTTATTTGTAGAGTAAGCAGTATAAAATCTGTTTTACTGTTCTGGGATCTTGCCAGGTACTTGTGACCTGGATTAGCCACTGTTGGAAAGAGGATAGAGAGCATAATGGACTTTCACAGTATGGCAACACTTATGTTCTATGTTGTAGGGTCTTGAAGCCAAGGGGGGCCTTGAAGCTGGAGGGAAACTTAAGGCTGGGGGGGGGGGGGCTAAAGACCAAGAAGAGTTTAAGGCCATATGGGGGACCCAGCTATGTCGGCCCAGGAGCATTAGGGCCGGATGGGGGAACCAGTTCTGTCGGCCCAGGAGCATTAGCCCATGTCTTTTCAGCCCTGTGCTCCCAGGCCACAGGAATAACATTGCTTGCGAGGTGGCTCACAGGCATCATTATTCTCTTGCCCCGGGATTCCACAGGTTGCTGAATCCCTCAGGGAATCAAAGTGCAGTAGAAGGTGAACTTTTACTGCACCTTGATGAATTCTCTCCCCCTCCCCCCCCCATTGTACTTTGTAGTGTTTTACATGGTTGTTGTATAGACTGATTTAATTGTTTTATTTTTGAGAACACCCCAATAATTAAATTGGGGTAGCTTAACGTGGCTGAACTGCACTCAACACACATTAGGGGTAAATATTATGAGTAGGAAGATTTGGGAGAAGAAAGAAAAGATTGAAGGGGTGGGGGGAGGTAAAAGTTAAAGGGCTTAGGTACAGGGGATTGTATTCTGTTTAGTTCTGTGAGGAGGCTAAAGTTTATATGATTGGTGCTGGTGACAGAGGTCCAGCTCCAATCAGATAGCGAGGGAAGAAGAAAATAAAACATTGATTTTTGGTGGGCTTAGAATTTGGGTATGAGGGGAAAAGGAGTAGTGGGCATCAAAGTTAGCTGTAAGATTTGTTTTTGCCATATTCTCTTCGTATTCTTTCTTCTTTAATTTTCAGTAGCAGTATTTACCTGGTTTGTTGAGTCTTGGCATTCACGTCGTGTTTGTTTTCCTGTGGTGCGTCGTTTGCCTATTTGGGCTGCTGAGGAGTCGAATTTCAGCAGTCAATACATGCAGTGAGTTAAAAATAGGCTGGACAGTTCCGGGAGAAATTTATTTGAAGTGGAAACATAGGCGGTTGGTGGCCCAACTGTTTGGGGAGGCTAAAGGGGGCGGGGTTAGGGGTGGTGCCAGGGGTGGGGCTTACATCCACAATTGTCTGACAACACACTCCAAAATATTATAAAACCATGTCTGATGTTATGACAAACAAACTAAAATTAATTTAAAGTGTTGATGTCACCTTAGTATGGCCAACACACAATCTCTCCACTGCAAAACACTATACACAAAGTTGTGTAAAAACACACTCAGAACCTTACCAAACCATAACAGCACTACTTCCAAGGACAGGACGAGCTACAACGTTATGCATGGAAAGGCAGCACTGTAATTACACCAGGCTCTAAAACACCAATACACTACCTAGTGAAAAAAAAACAAAACCAAAACGGCTGCAAATAGTACACGCTAGCAGAATACTGCACCTTGATCACACATGAAAAACACATGACAACAGATATGACACAAGGAACTAGAAATCAAAAGATATGAAGGCATAATACTGAACTGGTGTCACATCTGTGGCCGTGACCCCTCTCAGACTCACCTTATTTCCTGTGGTCAGCTTCCGAGCTGGTTTCTGTCTGTTCTTTGTGAGTTAGTTCTGTCTCTGTCTCTGTGTGCTGGCTGTATTAGATTGTCGGTATGCTGTCACCCGTTCCAGATTTCAGCTCAGTCCACTCCGGATCTTCCAGGCTGCCCGACCCTTAGTTGCCTGGTGATTGTTGCACCTGAGTCTCAGCTGCCTGCTGGACTTATTAGCCATTTGGAACCTCTCTGCCTTTGCCTTTGCATTGCATCTAAGGCCCTGGTATGTTGGTGCTTGTTGCACTTCTGCTAGTCTGGTTGTTTGCCTGAGATTCTTGCCTGTTTCTAGGTAGTCTGTGTTTAGTTTAGTTTAGATTTTTCTTGCTTGCCTTGCCTGGTTTCTTGTTTGTAACTCTGTGTTTGGTTTCTGTTTGTCTGTGTTCTGGCTTTGGGGCTGCTTGCAGCTCTTACTTCTGTGTCTTGTTAGTCAGTGTTTGTTCCCTGTTTAGTGGCTGTTCTGCAGCTTTCTGTTCTGCCCTTTAGCTTTCCCTTCCTTGCCCAGTCTCCTGCCTTGCTGCCCATGTTCCTCCCTTTCCCCTCTGACCCTCTGTCCCTGTGCTGCCTTGCTGTTACCCAGTCCTGCCCTGTCCAGCAAGTCCTGCCGGCCACCTGAAGCCCAGAGCTCAACTCTGGGTGAAAAGTGGCCAAGTGCAGGTGAAGTTTAAGGGTACCTGCTCTGCTTAAGTCCTGTCTGTTTGCCTCTGCTGCAACTCCAGTCCGGAGTTCCAGTCCTGTTCTGCCTAGTCTCTGGTGTGGGGTGGTTTTGCCTGCCACTGCCGCTCCTTGGCAGTGGCCCAAGGGCTCACAAACCAGTTTCCAGCTTTGAGAACGTGACAGAATGCAAAGGCCATGAGCTCGGTAGGATCGCCCTATCTGCTAGGCCTCCGGCCTAAAACTTCTGCCCTTGTTTCCCTGATGAAGTTCGGTTCTGGCTGTATTATTGTTCCTGATCTTCTCATGAATCTGGAAGAATATCGTGGGAAACGTTTGGCTGATCCACTCATGAAGAAACTGCCTGAAGCTTCAGCAGAGAGGAAGCGTATCAGGCAGCTTGGGCTCGTGGAAAACCCTGTTTCGGCCATTGATCCTAGGACCCCGCTTTGGAAATATCGCCACTTGCATCTCTTCGACCCCGCTCTGCGGGAGACTCGGGAAGCTGCCATTGAAAGAAAGTGTCTTACGAATCCCGAAGGTCCAGGCGTACAATCAGTCCATCCTGAGGGACGCTTTCAGCCGAATTGCTCCGGAGTTCAAGACAAGTTCCAGCCCCGGCCAAGCCGCAGAGCCCAGGCTAAGTTCCAGTTCCAGCCAAGCTCTGATTCCTGTCCGGGAAGCGCTTCTAACCGGCCCTCCAATCCCAGGTCAAGTGGCGCTCCCACTTAAGCCTCTGATTCCAGTCCAAGCGAAGCTGTTGACCGAGCCTTCAATTCCAGTCCAAGTAGCGTTGTCACGCAAGCCTCTGATTCTAGTCCGAGCGAAGCTTCTGACTGAGCCTCCCGTTCCAGTCCAGGAAGCACTTCCACTTGAGCCCCTGAGTCCAGTCCAAGGGACGCTTCTGACTGAGCCTCCGATGCCAGCTCGAGTGGCCCTGCTAGCCAGGCCGCTGCTGAGTTCCAGTGACAGCCAAGATGAGGCTGAGTCCACTCCGAGTTTGAAGTCCAGCCAAGACGATGCTGAGTCCACTCTGAGTTTGAGTTCCAGCCAAGATGATGCTGAGTCCACTCCGAGTTTGAGTCCCAGCCGAGACGATGCTGAGTCCACTCTGAGTTTGAGTTCCAGCCAAGACGATGCTGAGTTCACTCTGAGTTTGAGTTCCAGCCAAGCTGCTGAGTCCAAGTCAAGTTTTAGTTCCAACCAAGTTGCTCAGTCCCAGCCGAGGTCAAGTTGAGGGCAGGGCAAGTTGAGGGAGCCTTGAGGGGGAGGTACTGTCACGTCTCTGGCCGTGACCCCTCTCAGACTCACCTTATTTCCTGTGGTCAGCTTCTAAGCTGGTTTCTGTCTGTTCTTTGTGAGTTAGTTCTGTCTCTGTGTGCTGGCTGTATTAGATTGTCGGTGTGCTGTCACCCGTTCCAGATTTCAGCTCAGTCCACTCCGGATCTTCCAGGCTGCCCGACCCTTAGTTGCCTGGTGATTGTTGCACCTGAGTCTCAGCTGCCTGCTGGGCTTATTAGCCATTTGGAACCTCTGTGCCTTTGCCTTTGCATTGCGTCTAAGGCCCTGGTATATTGGTGCTTGTTGCACTTCTGCTAGTCCGGTTGTTTGCCTGAGATTCTTGCCTGTTTCTAGTTAGTCTGTGTTTAGTTTAGTTTAGGTTTTTCTTGCTTGCCTTGCCTGGTTTCTTGTTTGTAACTCTGTGTTTGGTTTCTGTTTGTCTGTGTTCTGGCTTTGGGGCTGCTTGCAGCTCTTAGTGTCTTGTTAGTCAGTGTTTGTTCCCTGTTTAGTGGCTGTTCTGCAGCTTTCTGTTCTGCCCTTTAGCTTTCCCTTCCTTGCCCAGTCTCCTGCCTTGCTGCCCATGTTCCTCTCTTTCCCCTCTGACCCTCTGTCCCTGTGCTGCCTTGCTGTTACCCAGTCCTGCCCTGTCCAGCAAGTCCTGCTGGCCACCTGAAGCCCAGAGCTCAACTCTGGGTGAAAAGTGGCCAAGTGCAGGTGAAGTTTAAGGGTGCCTGCTCTGCTTATGTCCTGCCTGTTTGCCTCTGCTGCAACTCCAGTCCAGAGTTCCAGTCCTGTTCTGCCTAGTCTCTGGTGTGGGGTGGTTTTGCCTGCCACTGCCGCTCCTCGGCAGTGACCCAAGGGCTCACAAACCAGTTTCCAGCTTTGAGAACGTGACAACTAGAAAATTACCTCAAGAAGTCAGACTCTGCATGCAGCAATACTAGAGAAATTGAAACTTACGTGCAAAGTATCACAGATGCACATTTCCAAAAGCTGACATATTCCAATTAATAAATTCTGAATAAAATACTTTTTTCTACCTTTGTTGTCTGAGCATTTAGTTTTTCTATTCACTTTGGTCCCAGTGTCTTCTGTTTTATGGTGTCTTCTTTCCATTTGATATTTTTTCACTCACCATGTCCTCCATCCTCCTGTGTCCTTATGCGTTCTGCCTACCATCTGTAGCCCTGTCCCTATCCTTCCTCCAGTTGCAGCATCTACCCTCAAAGCGTTCCGATCCAGCCCTTAAATTCAGCAGTTTCCCCTCCATCCATATTCAGCATTTCTCCTCACTCCCCTCCCCTCCATTCATGTGCATTTACTTCCTCTGTCTTCCCTCCCCTCCATCCAGCATTTCTCCTCTTTTCCCTGCCCTCAACTCCATCCATGTCCAGATTTCTCCTCTCTTCCCTCCCCCATCCATGTTCCATGTGCATATCCTTCCTGTCTTCCCTCCCCTCCATCCATCCATGCCCAGCAACTCTCCTCTCTCCCCTGCCCTCCCCTCCATTCATCTATCCATGTTCAGCAACTCTCCTCTCTCTCCCCTGGCCCGTCTATCCATCCATATCTAGCAATACTCCTCTCTCCCCTGCCCTTTCATCCATGTCCAGTAATTTCTCTTCTCACCCCTGTCCTCCCCTCCCATCCACGTCCAGCGATTCTCCTCTGCCCTCCCCTCACCTCTCATCCATGTCCAGTTACTTGTCCCAGCCCCCCTTTTCAGCTCCCCAGTTCGAGGTGTAACCCAGCCCCACCTGCCTGTCCTCAGCTCCCCAACATGCCTTCCAATCCGTTCCCGACGCAGCTGCCCTGCATTTAAACCTGTCATTTTAAGTCGCAGCGGCAGCTCGAGTCTAGTCTTTCCCTTCCCGCTCAATGTCCTGCCCTCACAGAAACAGGAAATACCTCATCAGCGGAAGGCGAGACACTGAGCGGGAAGGGAAAGACTAGACTCGAGCTGCCGCTGCGACTTAAAATGACAGGTTTAAACGCAGGGCAGCTGCGTCGGGAATGGATTGGAAGGCATGTTAGGGAGTTGAGGACAGGCTCAGCCGGGGGTGGGGGGGCGAAGGCAGAAGATACAATTTTTTCTCGGTTGTACCGGTGGGGCCACATTGGAGGAGAAAGCAGGTGGGGAAGGTCACAGCTGGGCTGGGGAGGCTTAGCCTCCCCCAAGCCTCTTATACGAGGCACCTATGGGTGGAAAGTTGCTGTATTGTGGAGCTGTTTTCTATTCAGGAAGTGGGAGGGACAGAGCAGCATTCTTTTGAGAGACTCCACAGTCCTAATGCCAGTGGTTTAATGCTGAAAAGTATTGAGAAAGCGTGAACCATGGTCTCTTCCCCCCCTCCTCCCCCCCCCCCCCCCCCCATTCTTCCACCTTTTTTGTTTGTGGAGCAGTGTGAAGATAAGGAGTGTGGGGACTCATATGTGAGGGGTGTGTTTTAAGTGTTAAAACCATAGATACAATTTTCCACTTCTTTTCTCTCTTTTGTTTAATCCTAAAGTGTTTAGGTTTAAAAACAAAGAGAAAAGAAGTGGAAAATTCTATCTATGGTTATAATTTACAATTTATAATTTTATTAGTAGCTCATAAAGAGTTTTTATTGATTCAGTTTTGTGTGGGGGTTGGGTTTGTGGTCTTGTTTTCATTTGTTTAAGTATGGCTCCCAAAAAAGAAAGAAAGAAAGAAAGAAAGAAGAGAGAGAGAGAGTATGAGTTAGAAATAAGAGAACTGTTAACCTTTTCAGTTTAGAGATGACAGTGGGAGTTCAGTCAGCAGGGCCGTGCCGATGCGGTAAGCGAGGTAAGCGCCGCAGGGGGGCGCCCACCTCTGGAGGGCGCCACCGCGGTGCTTACCCTCGCCCCGCGCCGCCGAGGACTTTAAATTACCTCGGTCGCAGGCTGCAGCAGCATCGGTGAAAGCGCTGCCGACGTCTCCCTTCCCTTGCACTCATTGGTTCCCTCAGTGTCCCGCCTTCTTCTGACGTCAGAAGAAGGCGGACACTGAGGGAACCAAAAGCGCGGTGGGGGCGGTCCGCCCCGGGTGTCAGCGGGTGGGAGGTGCTCCGCTCCCGCTGTCCCGCTGCTCCCACCCTACTTTCTTAAAAAAAAAATAAATCAGTAAAGCGGCGTGGCAGGCAGCGCAGCTTCGCGTCTGCCCTGCTTGTAAAACAAGTAGATCTCCTCGTCGGGCCTTCGCTCACTGGGTCCCGCCCTCGAGGAAATAGGAAGTTACCTCAGAGGAGGGCGGGACCCAGTGAGCGAAGGCCCGACGAGGAGATCTACTTGTTTTACAAGCAGGGCAGACGCGAAGCTGCTCTGCCTGCCACGCCGCTTTACTGATTTATTTTTTAAAAGAAGGTAGGGTGGGAGCAGCGGGAGCGGAGCACCCCCCCCCCACCCGCTGTCATCTCGACAGAGCTGGTAGTCGGGTCGGATCACGGGTGCCCAGATGGCAGATGGGGATGGGGAGGGGAGGGGAGGGGGGCCCAGATGACAGAAGGGGATGGGGGCCCAGATGACAGAAGGGGATGGGGAGGGGAGGGGAGGGATGGGGAGTCCAGATGACAGAAGTGGATGGGGAGCCCAGATGACAGAAGGGGGATGGGGAGGGGAGCCCAGATGGCAGAAGGGGATGGGGAGGGGAGCCCAGATGGCAGAAGGGGATGGGGAGGGGGGCCCAGATGACAGAAGGGGATGGGGGCCCAGATGACAGAAGGGGATGGGGAGGGGAGGGGAGGGATGGGGAGCCCAGATGACAGAAGTGGATGGGGAGCCCAGATGAAAGAAGGGGATGGGGTGGGGAGCCCAGATGGCAGAAGGGGATGGGGAGGGGTGCCCAGATGACAGAAGGGGATAGGGAGGGGTGCCCAGATGACAGAAGGGGATGGGGAGGGGTGCCCAGATGACAGAAGGGGATGGGGAGGGGTGCCCAGATGACAGAAGGGGATGGGGAGGGGAGCCCAGATGGCAGAAGGGGATGGGGAGGGGAGCCCAGATGGCAGAAGGGGATGGGGTGGGGAGCCCAGATGGGAGAAGGGGATGGGGTGCTCAGATGACAGAAAGGGATGGGGAGGGGTGCCCAGATGACAGAAGGGGATGGGGAGGGGTGCCCAGATGACAGAAGGGGATAGGGAGGGGTGCCCAGATGACAGAAGGGGATGGGGAGGGGAGCCCAGATGGCAGAAGGGGATGGGGTGGGGAGCCCAGATGGGAGAAGGGGATGGGGTGCCCAGATGGGAGAAGGGGATGGGGAGCCCAGATGACAGAAAGGGATGGGGAGGGGTGCCCAGATGACAGAAGGGGATGGGGTGGGGAGCCCAGATGACAGAAGGGGATGGGGAGGGGTGCCCAGATGACAGAAGGGGATGGGGAGGGGAGCCCAGATGGCAGAAGGGGATGGGGTGGGGGGGCCCAGATGGCAGAAGGGGATGGGGAGGGGAGCCCAGATGGCAGAAGGGGATGGGGTGGGGTGCCCAGATGGGAGAAGGGGATGGGGAGGGGAGCCCAGATGGGGTCTGGGGCTGAAAGGGGAGGCCCTAATGCAAGGCATGTGGATGAAGGGAGCTGGAACTGGGGGCTGAAAAGGAGGGTAGGTGGGATAAGGGGGCTAGTACTGGGACTGGGGGCTGAAAAGGGACAAGAGCTGAAACTGTGGGGACTGGGGGCTGAAAAGAAGACAGGGAGAAGTGGCTGGGGCTGAAGCTCGGGACTAGTGAGAGAAAAGGGCTGCGTTTGAAACTGGGGGCTGAAAAGGGGACAGGGAGAAGTGGCTGGGGGCCGAAGCTCAAGACTGGTGGGAGAAAAGGGCTAGGGCTGAAACTGGGGACTGGTGGGATAGTGGGGCTGGAACTGGGGGCTGAAAAAAAGGGGCAGAGAGAGGGGACAGATCCTAGATGGAAGGGGGAGTGAGAGGGACCTTGATGGATGGGAGAGGGAGGGCAAATGGTGGATTGAGCGGACAGAGAGAAAGGGCAGACAGTGGATAGAAGCGATAGAAAGGGTAGACAGTGAATGGAAGGGGGAGAGAGAGGGCAGACAGGGGCAGATGGTGGATGGAAGGGGCAGAGATAGAGGGCAGATGTAGATGGAAGGAGCAGGGAGAGAGGGCAGACATTGGATGAAGGGGACAGCAGAGAGGGCAGACACTGGATTGCAGAGAGAGAACAAAGACAGATGCTGGATGGAAGGAAGGAAGACAGTGAAAAGAAGATGAGGAAAGCAGAAACCAGAGACAACAAACTGTAAATAAAATATTTACTTTTATTTTTTTGCTTTAGGATACAGTAGTATTGTAGCTGTGTTAATAAATGTTTATAATAGGTAATCTTTTTATTGGACTAATTTTAATACATTTTGACTAACTTTCGGAGAACAAAACCCCCTTCCTCAGGTCAGGATAGGATACTGTAACAGCACTATACTGTATTGACCTGAGGAAGGATGTTTTGGCCTCTGAAAGCTAAATGTATTAGTCCAATAAAATGGTATTATTTTATTTTCTATATTTGTTTTATTTCTATTTGTTAATTTGTAAAGTGGTGATTGGTTCTTGTTAGTTTTTTTCAAATTTACATCTGCAGTCTTTATATTTTGCACAGTACTAGGGGACATTTTCTGTTTCTGTGGTGTTGCATTGTATGCAGAGTCTGGCATCTTGGGGGTTCAGTTTAATTTTTGTCTAAATAGCGTTTGGAATATGTCCACTTTGAGAATTTACATCTGCTATCTTATTTTGCAATGTATAGCAATTTGTTTCTAAGAATATTGCTGACAATTCCTGTCAGTGTGGCAAGTGGTGAGCGATCATTTTCACCGGGGGGGGGGGGGGGGCGTGATCATTTTCACGGGGGGTAGGGGCGCCAACTGATAGTCTGCAGGGGGGCGCCAGAGACCCTAGGCACGGCCCTGTCAGTCAGCAGCCCCTTCCTCCAGTGCTATCAGTCAGTGGAGTGTTCCTGCCCTGATGGGGAAGTCGGACCTGGTCATGGAAAATCAGGCAGACTGTGAATGATTCACTGGCAAGCAGGAGAACAATGCAGAATGCAATATCAGTGGAGCAGCTGGAGTCAGCTGATGAGTTATTATTTGTTTCATTTGTATCCCACATTTTCCCACCTTTTTGCAGGCTATTATACACGCAGCTTGTCTGTATGAAGCCGTCTGTGACATGCAAAAAGCAGCCACGCTTAACATTTGGCTGCTCTGCGCATGCTCAGCTGACTGACTGGGTGGAAGGAGATCGCATGCAAATGTGCTAACAGCGAACATTTCATTTGCATGCGATTTCCTTCATGCATGCCCGTTGTTTACAAAATCAGTAAACAGCAACCGTGGATTGGTAAGGGAAGGGCTTTTAGCGTGGCCTTAGTGTATCTGGGCCTGAGTCTGATGATGATAATGTTACTCTGAATTTGTTAAATAATGTTAATGAAAACAGACAGGGGAGAAGAGCCAATAGGGCAGCACTGAAAAAAAATTAAAAGATAAGAAATTTATGAAAAAGTAGAGTAGTTTAGATAGGGAAAAGCAATTAAGGAGAAATTGTGGGCTGAGTGCCCTGCAGATTTGGGACTCTGATTCTGAGGACTTCTCTGAATCTACTATTTCCTCTTCTGAGTCTGAGGAAGAGGTGTTGTTAAAGTCATGGGGTTCTGGTGTTGCAGAATCAGCTTCAAAGAACCTTTCAAGTGAGTCACAAGTGTCAAAGAGAGTCCATACTTTATGCAAGATTGCACCTCTGGACAGTCAGGTGCCACTGAAATTAAAGCGGAAATTTTTGCATGGTAAATAGATCAATTTATTCTAATTATTAACAAAAGATGTGAATGGTGCTGGGAAGAAAAAAGGGGAGGTTAGGAAAGATGAAAATAAGAAAAAGATGTATATAGTTCCCAGAACTATTTTTAATATTTTATTATTTATGCAAGAATCCTAGGTGAAGCGAAACCCAAATGATACCCTGGAGTGTTAAAATATAGTGATTTGATATTGTGGGATTTTAAGTCATTTGGCTCAATTATGATGAGCGTTTCTGGAAAAGCCTTGCAAAAGATAAATCAGATACATGGGGGTTCAGAGATGTGAAATTTGGCTTACTGAAATGACATCTGGTCATCGGTCTTGGTTTACTGGGGGTGGGGGGGGGGGGAGGAGATGATTTCTAATAGTCCAGGGGTGTCAGGAGGCAACAGTCAGGGTTCTTTAGGTGTGGGTCAGTTTAGATCATCGGGTTTAATAATGGGGCCCATTGGTATTGTATTGCACTCTGGGACACCATCTAATGTTTTCATTTTAACGCCGAGTGTTGTGAGTGCCCAGCATGTCATTTTCGTCACAAAATGTTCCATGTGCAGTGGAGCTAATCCTGAAGTCAGATGTTTCCCTTCAGTATTCTCAGGCAATAGACCCTCATCTGAGCATCAGAACCCAGCTGCTTCAGGAGAACTATTTTCTCAAGGAGCCATCACCCATTTGGCTTGAAGCTTTAGAGCGTTGGTTGATAATTTATTTATCCAGAAGCAGAATTGGATCAATTTTTTTTTGGATAGTTTTTCTTTGGGTTTTGTAATCCCATAAGAAGGTCTCCAATTGTCTCATAGATGTGTTAATGCCCCTTTGGTAAAGACTAATAGAGAGATTGTGCAAGTGAAGATGGAAAAGGAATTACAGTTGGGTAGAATTACAGGTCCTTTTAGTAGTCTGCCATTTGAGAATTTTGTAATTTATTCTTTGCTCATATATAATTTGTCATACCTGTGGGGACGAAGTGTGAATGATTTTATAGACCCAAATTTATGTTCAGTGCAGTATGCCTCATTTGATCAGGCTGTTCAGTTATTATGTGCCCAGGGCCAAGGCACATTGATGACTAAGGCTGATATAGAGTCTGCATTTTATTTACTTCCAATTTATCCTTCATCATTTTATCTGCTTGGCTTTAAATTTGAAGGAAATTTTTATCTTGATCATATGCCAATGAGCTGTTCCATTGTTTGTGCTTGTTTCAAAGCATTTTCATCATTCTTACATTAGGTAGTGGAACAGGTTGCTGGTAGGAAACAGATTATCCATTATTTTTTGTTTATTGGAGCTGCTGGAAGGAAGGATTGCTTCAATTTAATAAAAGCATTTTAGTGTACCATGGCGGAGTTAGGTGTACCTTGAACTTCTGAGACGTCTGTAGGGCCTGTTCATATCCTTACTGTTCTGGGTATTGAATCGGATTCCCTCAAAATTGGAATCGAGACTACCTAAAGGAAAAGCATTCAAATTAGTGGATGCTAATGAAAGAACCTGTTTGGTTAAAAAAACGTACATTACAAGAAGTGCAATCATTGATTGGTCAGTTTAATTTTGCATGCTGTATCATCTCCAAGGGAAGAGTTTTTATTTGTCGCATGTGTAGACTTATAGCTGGTGTAGCTAAGAAACATAATTTTTTGAGAATTCCGGTTTCTGCAAAAGAGGATCTGCGGATTTGGTTGTCATTTTTTAAACAATGTAATGGTTTATAGTATGGCAACCAGCAGCCATGTCCTCATGGGATATGAAATTACTGTCAGATGCTTCGGGAAGCCAGGGATTTGGTATTTACTTTAAAGGGGCTGGTGTGTGGAAAAGTGACCTGTAGTCTGGTTTACTAATGGATGGTGTAAGAATATAGCACTATTAGAATTATTTCCTGTTTTGGTATCCTTGATGATCTCAAATGGCCAATAAAAGAATAGTTTGGAGGTCGGATAATTTGTCAGTTGTGACAGCAATCATTAAGCAGTCAATATTTTGCACATTCATGAGTGAAGTTTTATGGGTTATTGTTTTATTCTGCTTGCTTCTTAATATTACATTGACTGCTAATCATATTCCTGGTACTTGTAACGAGATAGCTGAAGTGTTATCTCCTTTTCAGAGGCAGTGCTTTTGAGGTTTAGCGCCAGAAGCAGACAAATTTGCAACGGCCATGCCAGAAGGACTTTGGAGTGTTGTGCAAGTTCTTTAAAATCTATATTACAGACTTCTTTAGCTGATAATACTTGGAAATCTTATGATGCAGACTGGAAGAAATTAAAGCTTTCTTTATCAACAAAGGTTTTCCAGTTTCTAGAATGATTACTATGGACCTAGTTTTGGACTTTATTAAATTTCTACTGAGTTAGATGGTTGAATTCAGCATTAATTTCAGCTATATCTAGTATCCGATTCCTCTGTAAGTTTGGTGGGGGGGGGGGGGGGGGAAAATCCAGGGTCCTCATTTTTGGTAAAGAAATTGATTCAAGATTTATTGCAGAAAACTGATTCATCTTACAGCCCTAGAGTTTGAATGCCTATTATTTTATTTATTTATTTATTTATTTATTTAGTGGGCTTTATTAACCACCTTATAAAGAGATTCACCAAAGACAGTATACAGTAGGAACAGTTTAACATAAAACTTACAATTTTATCAGCATAACAATAGTAGAATGACCAAATATAAACATAAATACTGCAATGAATGAGGTAAACTTGAAAACAGCAAATTGAAACCTAATAATAGGGTTATCATGAAAGAGGATCAAAAATATACACATCTAAAAGCACTGAAATTCAAATGACAGATATATAATATGATGTCAGTATAATACTAATGAAATATCTAATACACACAGAGGTAGAAAACAAAAAAAAGGAAGGAAAGAGCTACAAAGGAAAGTTTGATATGTCAGAAACAGATGTATTAAGGGAACAAGACAGGAGAAGAGAGGAGAAATTAAAAATGGACAGCAGCCACTGGAAACAGAATTAGCAGAAGACAGACAGTAAAGCAGACAAGAGAAACTGGGACAAACATAATGGAAAAAGAAACTATCCAGAGAACAAAGGTAGAAAAAAGTGTGTTATTTTGAATTTATTAAATGAAATATACTAGCCTTGGGAAATGTGCATTGCAAATGCCTATTGTATTGATTGGATTTATATTTTTATTTCTTCAGTGTTGCATACATATTGAGTTTGACTTCTTGGGGTTCCCAGTTCAATTTTTGTCTTCACAGTTCCATTTATAAATGGTGAACCCTTGTTCTACATTTGGTGAGAGTCTGTGTTTTGTGTGCGACTTGAGGTGTGGCATTGTGTTTGCATATAGCTTCTGTATTGAGATCTGTAGCATTCCCATTTGTTCTGTTTTACTTGTAGTAGGTGTTCTGGTGTTTTAGGGCCTACAGTAATATTTCTAGAGCTGCCTGTTTATAGGTAGGGCTCTAGCTGTTTGAATCTTAGGATTAATGCTAAGGTCGAATGACAAGTGTGCTACTTGAGTTAGGATTTTTTCAGATTTTGTATTTTGCAATGTATGTGTGTGTGTATGTATGTGTGAAATATTCTAGTTCTGATATGCTTTTGTAGGGAGGTTGAATTTCTATACATGTATAGCATGTTTAATTTAACTCATAAGAACTGCTATCCTGTGTCTGACCAAAGGTCTGTGATGGTCATTTATGCAGTGTGTCACGCATGCAAGCATTAATCATCATGTGAGTATCAAATGAAAAATGGTTGATAGTCATTGCCCTCAGCAGCATTTAGAAAACAAAACATGCAGAACTTTCCAAATTTATACCCCAGAAGCACCGTTAGAAACCCCCCACTTATTTGGTTCAATCTCAGTCTATTGTAATGGTGAATATCACTTTTTTTTGGTATGGGCCACCCTCAATGTTTCTGCTTTGAGGGGTGGAGGTGGGGTGAGAGGAGGCATATGGGTGCTACTCCTAACCTTCTAGGCAGGAGCTGGGAGATGGTTCTGATACTGGAACAGGAGGAGGGTGTTTGTGGTAGGAGAAGGAAGGGCATATACTTGGAGGAGGGGGAGAAACAAGGGAATGTAAAAGGGAAGGTGAAGATAGAGGGGAACAAAGATGAATGCTGAGGATAAGGTGGAGGAAAGATAGGGTATATAAATATTGGAGAAGGAGATAAGTGAGTGGATGCTTGGGAAGGAGAGAAGGAAGTATAGGAGAAAAGGCGGGAAATAATTGCTGGGAAAGGGGGAAAAGAGACAAAGAATGAAATGAGGAGGTAAAAGGAGGAATATGAGCCTAAATAAAGGGGTAAGACATAAGAAAAGGACTGGAGATAGGGAGGGGATGAATAACAGAGAAAGAGCTGGGATGGGTGAGAGGAGAAGAGTATGAGAGTGAGGGGGAGACATTGGATGGGGGAGGAGAGAGATGCTGGATATAGGGAAGAGAGAAAGGGGAGAGTTACTGAAAGAATGGAGAATGAGAGACTGTAGAAGGAGAAATAGATGGACAGTGGGGGACTGGGGTGAGGGAAAGAGATGAAAAGCAGGATAGTGCTGAGGTGGTCAGAGGAAATGTTCAGCAGCACTATCCAAAGAGTGCCTCTGAATATCCCTGTCGTCGGTGCTTATCCGGTTAGAGCACTTGCTAACTGAATAAGGGATCCTTTTTATTAAGGTGCGCTAAATAAGATGCCCATAGGAATGTAATGAGGATTTTTGAATTTAGCACACACTAACTGTTAGCATGCCTTAGTAAAAGGAACCCTAAGTGCCTTAGGATATCAGCCCCAGCATAACAAATTTTGGGCTCCTTTTACTAAGCCACGGTAGTGACTCCTGTGTAGCAAATGCGACAAAGCCCATAGAAACTGAATGGATTATGTTGTTTTTGCTGCACTGGGAATCACTACTGTGGCTTGATAAAAGGAGCCCTTTGTTATGGTGTGTTAAACTGAGCTTTTCTTTTGCTCACTTTTTCTTTTTGCTCCTTGTTATTTGAGCATCTTGCATTTCCTTTGAGGCAAAAACACATAATAAAAACTTTTTTTATGTATATTAGAAGCAAGAAGCCAGTAAAAGAATCTGTTGGACCACTAGATGATGAGGTGTAAAAGGGGCACTCAGGGAAGACAAGGCCATAGCGGAGTGTCTAAATGAATTCTTTGCTTCAGTCTTCACTGAGAAGATGTGGGGAAGATACCAGTACCAGAAATTAGTGCTGATGAGTTAACGAAATTGAAATAAATCTCTGTGAAAGATTTAATGGGGAAGTTTGGTAAATTAAAAAGAGTAGCAAATCGCCTGGACCAGATGGTATACATCCTAGAGTACTGATCTAACTGAAAAATGAACTTGCAGAGCTATTGTTAGTAATATATAATTTATCTATAAAATCAATCATGGTACTAGAGGGTGGCCAATGTAACACCAAATTTTAAAAAGAGTCCCAGAGGTGATCTGGGAAATAATAGAGCCTGATGTCAGTGCCGGGCAAAATGGTAGTGACTATTATAAAGAACAAAGGGACCCTTTTACTAAGAAGAGGTAAGCAATAATGCATGCTTACCATAGACTAAAAGGCACTACTATGGGATGCGCTTAAGCATCCTGTGGTACTTCTGGGATTGGTGCATGGAGAATAGATGTATTCTGTGCTAATTGGCAAATTGGCAGGTACTGCCAATTAGTATAGGAGCCCTTACCACCTTGTAAATAGGTGGCAGTGAGAGCTCCCATACTAATGTTCACTCAATAATTGTTAAATTAGTGTGTGGCCATTAATGGAAAAAAGAATGCAGCCATTTTACCGCCTCGCTAAAAGTGGCCTCAATGCACAGGAAACCCACATACTAAAAATAGCATAGGTCACTTTTTACCGCACCTTAGTAAAAGGGCCCCAAATTTATTGAGCATATACATAAGCATGGATTAATGAGACAAAGCCAACATGGATTTAGTCAAGGGAAATCTTTCCTCACCAATCTACTAGATTTCTTTGAAGGCGTGAATAAACATGTGGATAAAGGTGAGCAAGTCGATATTGTGTATGTGGATTTTTAAAAGGAATCTGACAAAGTACCTCATGAATGACTCCTGAGGAAATTAGAAAGTCATGGGATAGGAAGTAGTGTCCTATTATGGATTAAGAACTGGTCAAATGGTCAGTATTCTCAATGGCGGAGTAGATAATGGGGATTCTCCAAGGGTCTGTGCTGGGACTGCTGCTTTTTAACATATTTATAAATGATCTAAGTTTGCCAATGACACAAAGTTATTCAAAGTTGTTACATCACAAGAGAACTGTGAAAAATTGCAATAGGACCTTTTGGGACTGAGAGATTGGGTATACAAATGGCATATGACATTTAATGTGAACAAGTGTCAGAGTGGGGCATTCTGTGTTTGTTTGTTTGTTTGTTTGTTTGTTTGTTTGTTTGTGTGTGTGTGTTTGGCCAGGAGTTATGTGAACCTTTGTCTTCTTCTCAAAGAAGCGCCTCCCCACAACATGTGCATGAGATGGTGGAAGTGTAAATCCCAGCATTGAAGTGTTGGGGCATACACTTGTTTTCCTCTTCAGGAATAAGGCTACACAGGTAAGTGTCAGGCCAACCGTCACTCTGCCCACAGACCACCCAATCCAAAAATGTAGATGGTGAATACCTTGCTTTCTAAAACTGTGTTCTACACATGTATGCTATATGCACATGCTAAGTGCTGGGCTTTTCATGTGTATGAACTTCTGAAATACGGAACATAAGCTTGCAATTTTACTTATCAACTAACTAAGATGGAAGTACTAATTTAAATTACTTGCTGAGTGTTGTACAATGAATATGTCTTTTCTGCCTTAGGCAAAGGAAGCATAGCTCATGCATTTGAATGATGGAATAATCAACTGTGAAACCTTGGGATTGCTATTTAAAAAAAATACATATATGCACAGAATGGAACAGTTTAAGTACTGTAATTTACTACAGTGAAATAGAAAGCGGTGCATTTGTACAAGTTTAAAAAAAAGAGAGAATATATTCTTGAATCTAATGCAAACTATTGAATTATACATGCCATTTTGTAAATTCATTAATGCTTCTTATTCCAGGGTATAACTGAATATATAGTTTCACTCTGCATCACAGGAAACTTGTTATAAATCCTATTTGTGCTGCAATGAGTAATATTTTTGACAAACTACTAACTTCAAAGATCACTACGATCACATTCATTTGAAATTTCTGACAAAGAGAAAGGGAAGACTACAGTTCTAAGGTTATGTGAGGGGGTTTATAGAACACTGCCCCTCATCCTTAAGAATAGTCCCTCAGATAGCCTGAGCCACCTTAAGAACACTAGTCCCTCCCTGGAAGGAAGTGAGCCGGGAAGAGTGGAGTCAGAACCAGGAAATATAAAGGACGGGGCCAGACTGAGGTTAAGGAGGCACAGGGAAGGAAAAATTGAAGCCCCAGCACCTGCCACTACAACTTACATTTTATGATTGTGACCTGACTGAGGAAAGCCACGTTTGTTTCCTGTATGAGACTGGCAAGCCTTGCTCTGAGTTCTGGCTGGAGCCAGACCCTACAACTCAGAGAAGAACCAAGAGGGACTTATAAGCTGTGTTTTGGGCATGGCAGCCCGACCAGCCACAGACTATGTTCTGGGCCTGCCAGTCAGAGGCCTGCTTAGGACTGTGCTTCTTGAACTACAGAAGCATTTTACATTGTATTCCTGGCCCTGTGAAGTAACAGGCCTCAGGATTCAATTAAATAAACCCTTGTTTTTGTTTATATCCCTTTGTCCGACTATTATTTCATAGGCCCACTCTCAACCCTCACTTGGGGTATCACATGTTGTGGCAGTGGTGGGATCTGGAGCTTATCCTGCCCAAGGAAACCAGATCCATGACCTCTAGGTCTCTGGGCCTATCAACGATACTACACCGGGACATTGGTCAAAAGGGGTTAGCCCTGCCCTAGTTAGGGGGGAACATATAGCTAGTGCTGGACAAGCAGGTTTTAGTTTTGTTTACTGGTATACTATCAGGCTTATTTTTGAAAGAGAAGGGCCCCATCTTCCGACACAAATCGGGAGATGGGCGTCCTTCTCTCAGGGTCACCCAAATCGGCATAATCGAAAGCCGATTTTGGCCGTCTTCAACTGCTTTCCGTTGTGTGTTGGCACCATAGCGAAGGCGGGACTGCGGCGTGATTAAGAGATGGGCATCCTCGGCCGATAATGGAAAAAAGAAGGGCGTCCCTGACGAGCACTTGGCCGACTTTACTTGGTCCATTTTTTCTTGTGACCAAACCTCAAAAACGGTGCCTGAGCTGACCAGATGACCACCGGATGGAATCAAGGATGACCTCCCCTTACTCCCCTAGTGGTCACCAACCCCCTCCCACCCTAAAAAAACTTAATTTTTTTTTTTGCCAGCCTGTATGCCAGCCTCAAATATCATACCCAGCTCCATTACAGCAGTATGCAGGTCCCTGGAGCAGTTTTAGTGGGTGCAGTGCACTTCAGCCAGGCGGACCCAGGGCCACCCCCCCTACCTGTTATACTTGTTGTGGTAAATGTGAACCCTCCAAAACCCACCTGAAACCCACTGTACCCACATGTAGGTGACCCCCTTCACCCCTTAGGGCTATGGTAGTGGTGTACAGTTGTGGGGAGTGGGTCTTGGGGGGGGGGCTCAGCACCCAAGGTAAGGGAGCTATGCACCTGGGAGCAATTTGAGAAAGTCCATTGCAGTGCCCACTAGGGTGCCCAGTTGGTGTCCTAGCATGTCAGGGGGACCAGTCCACTACGAATTCTGGCTCCTCCCATGACCAAAGGTCTTGGATTTGGTCATTTTTGAGATGGGCGCCCTTGGTTTCCATTATGGCCGAAAACCAGGGACAACCATCTCTAAGGTCGACCATCTCAACATTTAGGTCAACCATCTCTAACGTTGACCTAAATATTGAGCTTTGGCCGTCCCAGACCATATTATCGAAATGAAAGATGGATGCCCATCTTGTTTTGATAATACAGGTTTCCCCGCCCCTTCGCGGGGCCGTCCTGCGAGGACGCCTTCATGAAAAATTGGGTGCCCTATTCGATTATGCCCCTCCGCGTGGTTCTGGCTGCTATTGAAACAGCAAAAACATGGAAAGGCTATTCCAGACCTTGCTGGAGGGCCAGCAACAGCAAAAACAACAGTTTAAGCGTGTGAAACTTGAACAGTGGTAACAGCTACAGCAGCAACAACAGGTGCAGCAGCAAGTGTTGCAGAAGGTGGTACAGCTATACCAGAGTTCTCAGGCCCAAGCAGGAATAGCTGCCCATGCACTCAAACAAGGAGAACAGGAAACCACCTCTATGGGAACATAAAGGCAGTAAAACAAAGTAGAGAAAACAACAAGAGTAATAGTCCTGGGAGTATATGCAAAAAAAAAAAAAAAAAAATCCCACACAGGTAACTGTCCAGGAAAAAAACTTTATTTGCACCAGTATGGACCTGACACGGAACCGTGTTTTGGCGGGTCAAACCTGCCTGCCTCAGGGGTCATAGAGACACTGATGAATGTTGGAAATCAGTATAGTCAAATAATCTGGAGTGAGTACCATATATAAATGTAGGCAGATGCTGTTCTCAGGGAATGGTAAGACAAAATGGTGCTGAAAAAAGATGGAGTCTCAACAGGATGCCTCCCTTTCTATTTGTTTTTTGATGTGGCGACCTGTTAAGAATCCATGACACATTGTGTTTTTTCCTGCACCATTTTGTCTTACTATTCCCTGAGAGCAGCCACCACATCAGCATTGTGCTTATCACTCCTTAAATCTGATTGCTACATGTGATGCTACTTTAGCAGAATCTGATTCGGCTTACAAAAAGCTGTGTCACTCCACTTTTACCAAATGCCAAGCATTATGGACCAAACAGTCATAAAGTGTGATGTCTGCTGAGGTTATTGAATAAGCATTTGGTCTCCACTATGTTTCTCCTAACCAGACTCGTTGGAACTCCATCTACTACTCTATGGAACAGCTTAATTGTCTAATTGCAGAAAAAGACATCAACGTCATGAATTCAGTCTGCAAACAGTTAGATATTCCTGAGTTTCATTGTTCAGAAATCATATTTATCACAGAATATGTCTCTGTAATGAAACCCTTGACTCAAGCTTTGGAGATCCTTCAATGTGAAACTAAAGAATTCATGGCCTACCTTGTGCCTACTCTGGTATTGCTGACAGAGAAACTATAAGCATTTGAGAAAAACAATACATTCCAGACTCATCAGCCATTAGTAAGAGGCTTACTAAGTGGCATACAGAAGTGCCTTGAAGAGCACTTAATGAATGAGGAACTTATAGCAGCTGCAATATTACATCCACAGTTCAAGACAGCATGGATAAAGGACTCTAGGCAGAAATAGCTAGGAAAGGATTTGCAGTTGAAAAAACCCAAGCCAAGAGTTCAATCACAACATTACTGCAGATGCCATACTGGCTCATATGCAGTTGGATGTGGATGATGATTTCTTCACTTTCAACACTGGAGACACCAATACCACAAGTGGCAAAGCTAGAACAGTGTAAATTCTGTGGCAGAACTTGTTGGATATCCTGTTCCCAAAGACATCTTTTCAGAACTAAACACTGCTTTATCAGCCAGTGCTGCGTGTGAACATTTGTTAGTGCAGCTGGACAATTGTTTAGTCCAAACAGAGGTAAAATGACTGATGACCATTTTGAACATCAGCTACTGCTGAGCCTTAACTCAATATCTGATTAAATCTCAAATAAGAAGGACTGTGATAATTACGTGTCCAACTTGTTCAATAATATGAACAGACACCACACTTTGTGCCAAGTTACCAACGCCAGGGTAGGGAGGAATGACAAATTTTTGCCCAATCCTGGTTTTCAATTTAGATCTCCAATAGGTTATAATATTTGCAGTCCCTGATTCTGCTTGTATTTATGTAAGGAATATTATGTGGGTCTGGCCCCCTTAACCATGAAGTAATTCTTCATTGGTATTCTGAGATCTGGAGAAGCCAATCCTGCCCTCCCCTCCTCCCCTACCCACATGCAACCACTAAGGAGAACAATTCCAGACAGATGATATTCTTAGCCTGCATGACACCTAATCCAGAGGCCATGGAGCAGCATACCAGGACATTGACAAAAAACGCTAAAACCCAAGCTCTCTGCCGTATCAGAAAACTCCTCTAAATCTGAATTTGATAATGTAGGCTGTTGAATACCCAGAAACATTAAAATCCTCCTAGGACCTTCATTTTTTTTCTCTGGTTGCAGAGACTTTTGGTATACTACTATGTGACAAAAAACAGACATCAATTGATTGCAATCCTCTGCTACAGGTCCAACAAAAAGAAAGCCATCCAGGTAACGTATTAAGGTATCTGTGACAGAACAATGTGTTTTAAGCCTATAAAGTGTATTGGGTCTTTTCTGAAATGTATTTCTCTAGCTTATCCAGCAGGTGGGGCATGTTTATGTTTTGCATCTGCTGCAGAACCAATGCTGTTGTCTTTGTTTAAGCCTTTTGGAAAGGCAGTCTGCAGTATATTTTCAAACTTGTTGTTCTGGGCTCTGATTGGCCCAGGAGATGAATTTCACGTGGAGTGTACTGGATTTTGCCCCAGTCTTAGGGAGAAAA
This sequence comes from Microcaecilia unicolor, assembly GCF_901765095.1. NCBI lineage: Eukaryota > Metazoa > Chordata > Amphibia > Gymnophiona > Siphonopidae > Microcaecilia > Microcaecilia unicolor. Next base: position 187,019,908 of record NC_044032.1, on the reverse strand, counting down.
GAGAGACAGATCTCTTTGCTGAGGCCCTATAATCAGTTAGATTTGATAATCTGTGAGCAGCATATTTCCTGATCTCCCCAGGTACTTTTTAGAAAGTAAACAAATATTTATTAAGTGTTGTAATTGATCTTTATTTCAGTTAGCTGTTATTGTTTGCTGATTGCACCTTTTTTGTTCATTGATCCAATTTTTCAGACAATAAATGTTCCTTTCAGTTTATTATTGCCTCTGCCTGTCTGGAATGATTAAGAATCCTGGTAGTTTGTGTGTTGGGTCTGTGAGTGCTTTCTAGGAATTGTGGGAGCACTGGGAGTGTAGCCCCAGTTACCTAGAAATCACTAGGGATAACTTGAGAGTGGGAGACTCACCCAGAGGTGGTTGTGACCCAGTCGATGGTAGGAGGATGCAAGTATAGAGCACAGGCAGTGGGTGCAGGCAGACCTGAGCTGTGCTGGGGATAGACCTTCTAAGTGACCGTGGGGTAGCCCCAGGCGGGTGGCTAAATTCAAAAGCGAAAAAGAATCAGGATGCACCGGCAACAACTTAAAAGCTGACTTGATGTCAACTCTGGCTAACAATGCACCTGGACCAAAGCAGTGCATGAGCACCACAGCCTGGTCATGGGTGTACAGCAGACTGCACAATAGTCACATGGAATGCCATCATTGACTGATGACCCTGAAGGATAAGACAAGTTATATATGAGACGGAACTTGCCATGTTCCTTCTTAGGAGTAACAGTCAGCAGGAATAGATGTATGATCAAAAACAGAGGAAATGATAAAGGGTCCACTACCTAACCTAAAGCAATTTCCTCACTGAGTTTAGACAACACCAGTCATCTTAGCAGAACTTTTCCTGTTCTATATTTTGGGTAATGGCACACACACAAATAGATATAGGAGCCCTTGTGAACACCTCATTACTTTCCTGATTGAGGAGCAGCAGGAGGCAGCTTTTTGGGGCACTTGAGTTGGGAATAGGCTGATCCACACCCTGCGCACATATGCTGAAACTTACAATTGGAAAATAGGCAACCTGACTTGTTAAATCTCCAACACAAGTCAGATTCTGTGGGACTTGCAGCGACTGCAGGGGTACCACTGGGACATGAAAGGGGTGACTAGCACCCAATGAGGAAAAACCTGCAGCTTTTGTAAGACTACATAGCAAAGAACCAGAAGACTTCTGCATATGGGTTAACTAGAGATTATTTTCCTGGGTCCCCCAGGACATGGGGAGGTTCTCTTCCATCTTGTCCCTAAAGTCTTCATCATAATTGAGCAAACACTATCCTCCATACTGCTGGTACGCATCTAGGATGGTGTCAGCATATCTGTGCAAGAGTCCATACTGTGCTGGATACTAATGACCCCAAACATTAGTTAGGTGCAGAAAAGAACGAACTCAGTTGGCAACATTCCTTGATACCAATCTGCTCTTGGATGTCAAATATGATTTGGACTTCTTTTTACCCTTTGACTTATGCATCCCCTGTATCAGCTTAAAGATATCTATGCAGGCATGCTTTTTTATCTTCTTATGCATTGACATGGGAACAGAGTCCCAAAGCTCTGTAAATGTCACCAGGCCAGGCAGCCCTCTGCCAGTTGTAGTAGCAGCCATATGGGCTGCACTCAGTTCAGGAGAGGAGGAGGACTCAGAAGATGAAGACTAAGAGGAGGAAGAAGACGAGAGTCAGAGGAAGAATTAGAAGAAGGAGATCTTCTACACTCCCCTCCCTTCCCTTTACAATGATTAGAGGAAGCCCTAGATTTCTTGGACCTCTTTTTGTGGACAACCACCATATCCACCCCACCAGGGCAGATACAAGTGCTCCAGCCTCACCCAGTAACTCCATCAGCTGCACCACTCCCAGAACACTAGAAGAAATTGATGCCATATGCTTCACAGTAGAAGAAGGACACAGTCTCAAGGATCCCTGCTGTTGAATGATGCCACTAGCTCCCACAGATGCTTGCTCTGGGACTTCAGAATTCACCTTTGGAAAATAGACCTTTGAAGTAAAAAATGAAGCATGGACAGGAGGGTCATGATCCTCCAGTTCAACACTTCCTCGGCACTCAACTTGGTGGACTATGTGCTGATGCTAAATATGCTAGACACATAGAGGCGTATTTTCAAAGCACTTAGACTTACAAAGTTACACAGCAACCTACAAAAGTTTGTAAGTCTAAATGCTTTGAAAATGAGCTCCATACGGATAGGGAACAAGGTACCTTCATGGTTTAAGGGTTTTCCTGCCTGACAGATCATACAAAGTGAAGATGTCAGGATCACTATCATCAGAGTGGATCCTGAAATGTGGAGTAACTCAGGGCTACTCCATCACTCCATCACTGTTTAATATTGTGATGGCCCTCCCCCCTGGGCCACAAACTGGAGGTGAGTGGTTTTAATATATACATCTACGTAGATGACATAACCATATGCATCCCATTTGTAAATGAAATCCAGGATGTGCTAGGAGACATCAAAAGTGCACTTGGTCTGATAGAATCCTGGGCCACAACTTTTAAACTGAAACTAAACAGAGAAAAGATGAAGTTCATGGCGGTAACCAGCCTATTCAAACCAATAGTGAGCAACAAATTCTCTATTGATAGAACAGAATATTGTCTAGACACTAACATCAAAGTGCTGGGGATAACCGTTGACTAACATCTAATGTTTGAAATGCAAATGTCAGCCCTAATGTCAAAAGTATTCAGATATCTATGGAAACCGCGATGACTAACCAGCTTATAATCGAAAGACAAAAACTCCTATATTGAGACCTAAATCGGGAGATAGGCGTTTATCTCCCAAAAATGAATAACGCGGTATAATCGAAAGCCGAACTTGGACGCTTTCAACTGCACTCCATCGCGGAAGCGTACAAAGTTGACGGGGGCGTGTCTGAGGCGTGGTGAAGGCGGGACTGGGGCGTGGTTATCACCCGAACAGAGATGGGCGCCTTTCACCGATAATGGAAAAAAAGTATGCGTTTGTAGCTAGAATTTAGGGCACTTTTCCTGGACCCTGTTTTTTCACGAATAAGGCCCCAAAAAGTGCCCTAAATGACCAGATTATCACCAGATGGAATCGGGGATGACCTCCCCTGACTCCCCCAGTGGTCACTAACCGCTCCCACCACAAAAAATGATGTTTCACAACTTTTTATTTTCACCCTCAAATGTCATACCCACCTCCCTGGCAGTAGTATGCAGGTCCCTGGAGCAGTTGTTAGGGGGTGCAGTGGACTTCAGGCAGGTGGACCCAGGCCCATCCCCCCCTACCTTTTACAGTTGTGCTGCTTAATGCTTAGTCGTCCAAACCCCCCAAACCCAGTGTACCCACATGTAGGTGCCCCCCTTCACCCCTTAGGGCTATAGTAATGGTGTAGACTTGTGGGCAGTGGATTTTGAGGGGGATTTGGGGGGGCTCAACACACAAGGAAAGGGTGCTATGCACCTGGGAGCTCTTTTACCTTTTTTTTTTTGTTTTTGTAAAAGTGCCCCCTAGGGTGCCCGGTTGGTGTCCTGGCATGTGAGGGGGACCAGTGCACTACGACTCCTGGCCCCTCCCACGAACAAATGCCTTGGATTTATTCGTTTTTGAGCTGGGCGCTTTCATTTTCCATTATCACTGAAAAACAAAAACGCCCAGCTCACAAATTGTCGAATAAAACATGGACGTCTATTTTTTTTCGAAAATACGGTTCGGTCCGCCCCTTCACGGACCCGTTCTCGGGGATAAACACCCATGGAGATAGACGTTTTCATTCAATTATGCCCCTCTAAGCCTACTTTAAAAAAAAACACCTTTCACATCTTAGTCCAAAGTTTTGTCCTGTCCTAGATAGACTACTGTAATGTGGTCTATGCGGGATGCAGGGAATACATCTTCAAAAAGCTACAGACAATACAAAACACCACTGCACATCTGATCTGTGGCATATCCAGATATGACCATGCCACACCTCTAATACAATCCCTTCACTGACTACCTATAACAGCGAGAGTAGTTTTCAAAATATGTCCTTTCGTATACCAGGTTGTTAATAGCATGGCACCCAACTAAATGATGTCACTAGTAGAACTACCACCACCAAATCTCAAGGAGAAGCTGAGAGACCATCTAATTGTCCACTTTCCCAGTTGTAAAGGGGTAGTCTATAAATCGGCCCATACCGCCAGCTTTCCATATAACATAGCCAAATGGTGGAATGCATTGCTCAAAGTGAAAACATTTTTATACAAGAAATGTTTGTTGATATATGTGTCTTAGATCAGAGATGCAAGGCAGACCCAATAATCAAATCCTGATTCTGTATTCCACCCTCACCCACCCTGCCTCTATTCACTTCAGACGGGCATCATGCTTATGACCTTGGAACAGTCTATCCTCCTCTAGATCTCAATTTGTATATCTGCTTTATTATATGTAAGCCATATAAAACTGAGTTTTCAACTTGGACTGAGGGGTACAAATCCAATAAATTCAAATTCAAGCAGGACTAGTGACCCCAGCAACACCTGAACCCCCACGCCTGACCCCCTACTCCTCCCATGTGGCTCAACATCCCCCTAGCCTGCTGAAGGGATTTCCCAGTTTCTTCAGTCCCAAGCCCAACCAGGTATAGGAAGCCCTACCATGCAGGAGGGGTCCTGCAGGCTGAGGTCCCCATCACCCATACTAAGCAGGAAGATGAGAAAAATCCCATTCTGAAGCACCTCGTCCTTCTCAGGCCTAATCACTGAAATGCTCCCAAGCTAAACCAACACTATCTTGGGCCTTTTGGAACTCTCCTCCATAATGAGGAAGAAAAACACTCTCCCTCACAGGAGGTACCAACTGCCGGTGACATTATCGGCAGAGCTAGGCCCTGTACAACACCGGAAGAAGGGCCTGCCTGGAAGCAACGGGATGCAGTGCCTGAAACAGCAGACATACCAGACTTATTGGTTTTCTTTTTTACCGGGGGGGGGGGGGGGAGGGCAGTGTCCACAGCGATAGTGGCATCAGCCACTTCCTTAGACTTGCATGGGGGAGCAGCAGCACACACTGAAATTGGGTCGGCGGAAGGACTCGGTGACACGGTGATCTCAGCAGGATCATCAACAACTCTCTCCTCTTCAATTGGAGCGCTGAAGCAGACTGTAATAGAATGCTTCCAAGAAGCAGGAAGAATTCTGCTCCCCAGAGACTGCACCCTTTATATACCTCCCTCATGTCCAACCCAGCTGCTTGGGGGAAGTAACACTATTGGGTCACTATTCCCCCCAAGCAGCATATTTTTGAATTTTGCTGAATCGGAAGGCTCATGCTTACAAGGGGCTTGGTTCCTTCTGATTTCCAATTTTCTTTTCTCCTCCAAGCCACTCCCCTACCCTAGCCATGGTCGCCCAGGCCAGTGTCAGGTGAAGCTCCCCTCCCCTTGAAAATGGGCTCTATATAAGCCATTCACCCTTAATAACAAAAAGCAACAACCCCTTCCCTGTTAGAGGGAATAATTGAAACTTTAAATATAGGCATTTTTTTCCAAGTTGGAAATATCCTGTGTATTTCTAAGTCAGTGTCAATAAAAAAAAGTTTAAAAAAAAACATATCTTGACTAGATTTTAATCACTATATAGAAAGTGCAGAACATGATAGCCTGAATTCGAAATACATTCTACATTAGACCTGTACACAATGTGAAATTATGTAATCTGTCAAACCTGCCTTCCCCTTCTGCTTTTCTTAATTGTACCAAAAGCAAAATCACTGCACATATACTTATTATTTAAACTCACTCCTTTTGAACTTGAAGAGAAAACTCAAACAGGCATAATTTACTAAGTGGCCTGTCAACTAAAGCGTGGTAAGCTTTTGCACTTACCATAAGTAAGGTATAAAAATGAATGCACAGTATGTGCAATGCTTGTGAGGTAAATGTTGGGGAGAATGCCCAGCATCTGCTCTGCATTTACTGCATAGGGCAGACACCAAACAGTACATGCATCAGCTTAAAAACAACAACAACAACAACAACAACCTGACCACCTCCAGCATCACCTTCCCACCCCCTAATCCTTCCATCATCAGTATCAATCCCTTAATCCCCCAATCTCCATCATCCTCCCTATTCCACCCGTCCTGAAGGATCACTCCCACCTGAAGAGAATCACACCCCTCCTCCCAAAGAACCACTGAACCTTTTCCCATCCCTCTTGATCTCCTTGGCACTTCCTAAGGTTTTTCCTGGTAGTACAGTGGCAGGACAGAAGCAGCCCCTGGATAGTCCAGCCTTGCTGTCTCCCGAGTTCAAAATGGCAACTCTGACTTCCAATGGGAGTTTTGTGGTACTGTCATTAGGGAAACAAAAAATAATATGGGAGAAAAATATTTTTTAATAATACCCAAAAGTAACTAAATAATAATACTGATACAAAGTTTGGGAAAACTAAATATTAGAAAAAGACTTTTTATAAAATTCTGGCAAGAAATAAAAAAAATTTTGTTAAATGATCTAATGTGTTCAGCATTACTTTGTGCCATATATCAACTGAATGAGAATGCAACTTGTAAAAACATCACAGCACATCAAAAATTAAGGGGTCCTTTTAATAAGGCATGCTAACAGATTTAGCATGAAGTAAATGATAAGATGCCCATTATATCCCTATGGGCATCTTATCATTTAGTGTGCGCTAAATCTGTTAGTGCGCCTTCGTAAAAGGACCCTTAAATAATGAACAATGAGTTGAACTTACATTACATTACATAATAGCATTTATATCCTACACATACCATTTCTGGTTCAGTGTGACTCACAGGACAGGAAGCTGGGCATACCCAGGACAGAATGACATTATATTTTAAAAATCCATTAAGATCAACTACATTCTTAAGTACTTCTTAAACAAATAAGTCTTTAACATTTTACAGAATTTTCTATAAAATTCTCAATAAGTTGGACTTATACAATAAGTCTTGTTTCAGCAAAAATGCTAAGGTTCTTCTCAGTCCATTCAGAAACCGTCACTCATTAGAGCAACTTTGTGAACATTTTCTAGTATATACAAACTCCAATAACAGATGTTGAACATTATTAGCTTGTCAACACTCTTTGGAATCTAATAATTTTCACATCCATTATTGGAGTTTGTATATACTTCACAATGTAAATTGGCAAGACTGTTTGTCTGGTTAAACATTATATAATTGAGAATCAGTCAGTTATACGCACTTTAAAACTTAATGCACCCTTTAATTTCACATTGGATAGAAGCACAACATGAAATTAATGACTTGCCCCCCTGTTTACTAAGCCAAGCTAGTGGCTGCTGTGCTGCATTGCCGACACAGCCCATTCAAAGTGAATGGGCTGTGTTGGCATTAGCGCACGGCAGTCACTAGCAGAGCTTAGTAAACGGGGGTTTAAGTATTGGTTCATTGTGCAGCTTTTCCTAAATTGAGGCAGGGATTTATCCCATCGATTACTCCAATGTGAACAAGAATATATTTTTCAGTGGTAAACTCTACAATCTGCTGGACTCAATCAAGAAATTTAGGGGGGGTCTTTTACTAAAGCTTAGCTTAAGTTATCTGCAGCAGGGCCCATAGGAATAAAATGGGCCCTGCTGCAGTTAACGAGCTAAGCTTTAGAAAAAAGACCCTCTGAATGGGCTATATTCATTTGAACTAAAATTTTGATTTACAGATTAAAAGTTGTATATTTGTTTGCTGGCCCTTTAGGGTTCCTTTTACTAAGGTGCGCTAATGGATTTAGTATGCTCTAATGATTAACGTGTGCTAAATGCTAAGAAGCCCATAGGAATAAAATCATTTACTGCACGTTAATCGTTAGTGCACACTCTGACCTGTTAGTTCACTTTAGTAAAAGGAGTTCTTTATTTTTTAGCTGGTGTTAGGTGGCTTGTGGATGTAGAGATAAAAAAGATAGAGAGAGATAGATAACCTTAGCCAATTGCCATGCGCGGGTATTTTATTTTATTTTTTGCTAACAGCAGGAGGCATATTCAGAGGAACACATGAACTGAGTAAGCCCTGGTAAAAATTTAAGATCTCCAAGTTATTTTATTGAAGAGAAAGTTACTTATTTTCCTTATATACTTTTAGGTTGTATCCCGAAGAAGCCTTTAATTACGGGTGAAGCCACTGGTTGGAACTAAAAGAAAATAATGCATAATTGAGAAAAATATTTGCAGCAGTGGAAATGATTTGGAGTGGTGAACATAACAGTGAAGTAGACTGGTGGAGTTTTACACTATTTGCAGCACAATTATTAGCACAAGAACACTTTGGATATTGCACATCATATATTATCACTAAATCACTGGATTTAAGGACGTTGGAAACATTTTTTGAGATAAGTACAGTGCAAATATTTATATATGAAAATTTTGCAGGACGATGGTTATATTAGGCTATGACAAAGCTATTACCACCCATCTCACAAAATATGTGAGAAAATATCATGCTGTGAGGTATACGTTGAGTCCTTTCACCTAATATTTTACAATGTTGTAGATTCTTAAGGATTCTGAGGAAAGTATTTAGCATTTTCAACATTATAACATTAAAAAAATAGATATAAATCATTTGATCATTAAACTAATTGATGTTAATTCATATTTACAGCCTTTTTGCTTGTTTGTTTAATTAGGTTGTTTCAGATCCAATTGTTGCACAGAAAGTTTGGCACGATTTATAGAATCCGGGGGTTTGTGTCTGCACCCAGCTATTCATGGAAGAAGAAATTTATTGAGTTCCCTTTCATTGTTCTAGTTCCATGGCATTATTAACAGTATCATCTTGGATCATTGGTCCCAACTAATTTTCTACTTCTGGAAAACTACAAGCTCATTATCAAATACTCAACATTTCCTTTCATTATATACTATCCCAAAATGGACAAAGATATGGAGCAGGTCAAGCAAATTTTGGAATAGTACTCTTGATGTTCTTCTTAAAACTCAACATATGATAAGAATGTCATACAATCATTCGCTTATTAGCCACATTTTTCCTGAATTATGGTATGCATCCCAAATTCCATTTATTTTTAAGCTCTGACTAGTCAGCCTATGTTATTTCAGAAACATTGCTAGGTATTTTGTCTATATTTATTTATTTACCAGATTTATAACCCACTTAACAATTTAATTGATCAAAGCATACACAATCAAGATAGGCATGAACAAACAAAACAATTAGAAAGAACTAATAAAAACAGCTAGACACCCTGAAGGCAGCCAATAAATAACAAGCCTACTGGAAGAGAAGACAAAGGCATGTGTATAATATAGGCTGGAAGGCATGGTTAATAGTGGAGTAGACTCCAGCTTCCAACAAAGGCATCCAGACATTAACCCCCAGATTTTATATATGGTGTCCAAAATTGTGCGTCGATATTTGAGCATCAATCCAAAATGTGCATCCAACTAAATTAGTGCCAATAATTGCACACATCTTGCTACATGCTATTCCAATATGTGCCTAAATCCTAGGCGCGCAACCCAAAAGGGGGTGTGGCCATGGGGTATGTCAAGGGCATTGCTAAAATTTGTATGCAGTGTTCTAGAATACTGGGGATGTGTGCCCCAAACTGGACACCAGGAATAACATATTGTTTCAGCATATATAATTACTGGCACCTAAATTTGGGTGCCAAAATCTTTGCCCATTATAGAATTAACATTCAGTGCTGATCTTTTTAAGCGCCCAGTTTTGGGTGCTATTTACTGAATCTAAGCCTAAATGGCTTTGTTTGAAGTTGGACTCTACACTATTGTTATTATCAGAGAACCTACACAAATGTCACAAAGTCAACCCTGTTCACTTGTTCCCTAAGTATTATCATTCACATACCTTGTTAGAAACTAAGGCACTCATTTTCAAAGCATGTGGATGTCAAAAAAGGGCCAGATAGGCGTTTTTATGCCAAATCTGACCAAATTGCCATAATCAAACACACGCTGAAATGTCCAAGCGGGCAGCCGCAGAGAAAAATATGTTTTAAGAATATGTTTGGGGGGGGGGGGGGGGGGGGTGTCATGGGCGATGTTACAGGATAGACTCATTCCAGTGATAATGGATAGCAGGCGACGTCCTGGGTGAAAAGGAAAACATCTCAATTTAGACATGATATAAATATGAATAAGTGAAGCCACAATTTGGGGAGGGGGTTAAATAAGGATAGAATGATATGAATAGTTTGTGAATGATTTGTCCTTTTCTTTGTGAATGGAAGAGCATAGTGGAGACCAAGGGGGAGGGGACTGGGAAATATCTAATTAGGTGGGGGAGGGGGAGAAAATAATAGAAAATGTATACCTGCTTCTACTGTTTATCTCCTTGTGCCTCTGTGTTTGTCCCGTACGAGTTTGTCAATGTGCTGTGTGCAGGTGCTGTGTTACTGGATACAGTGGGCTGGTACTGGGTGACTGAGTGCTGAGTACTGTTGCTGAGTGAGTGAGTGCTGTGTGCTGTTGCTGATGGTGGGTCGGTGTCTCACTAGGTGGTTCTGAGCTGTGCACAGTGGTGTTAGTGGGGTTAGTAGGTTGTACCTGTACAAGAAGCGTGGATCTCTTGACACTTTGCTAGATGTGGCTGAGAGCCTGGAGGGCAGGGCTAGAAGAAAGTACCACTATCAGGTGCACATAATCAGAAGCCCTGCACTGCTCCAAACAGCGCTCTAAAATTAGCACCGGAACAGTGCAGGGCATTAACGCCCCTATGATCAAAGCTAATACCAAGCAAATTTAGGCATGTTATTAGCTTTGATCATAGGGGTACTTCTGCAGGACGATTGTGCCTGGGCATGAGCCCAAGGCACAGTTCTCCTGAAGAAGCTGTCTGACAGGTCTGGGCTGTCAAAAAAAAAAAAAAAAGAAATCCAGGACCTGTCAAACAACAGTAGTGGTTTGACAGGTCCAGGACTTTCTTCAGACCTGTCAAACCTAAGCCCTCCCCTCCAAACACAAGGCTTGGAGGTCCGGTGGAACTCCAGCCCCCCCACCTCCAAACTCTATAAAGACCTGGTGTTTCAGTGGGACCACTAGCCCCTACCTCCAACACTAACAAGACACTGGTGGTCCAGTGGGACTGCTAGCCCTCTGTACCTGCACACCCCCCCACAGCCTACCTTGAAATTGGAGGAGGAGGGAGGGACTAGCACTCCCTCCCTCCCTCCTCTGCAGGCGCCTCCTCAAACTGGCAGTGCCCTGGCCTGCCCAGTACATCCTGGGATGTATTGGAAATGGCTTAACTTCCCTATAAAGTTAAGCCCAGTGCACCGCTATTTTGAGGAGGCACCTGCAGAGGAGCGAGGAAGTCTAGTCTCTTCTTTTAGAGCCATTATTTATTTATTTATTTATTGCATTTGTACCCCAAATTATCCCACCTTTTTGCAGGCTCAATGTGGCTTACAGGGTGTTAATATGGTATAGTCATTACATAATCGTAGATAATCTAATATCATCGAGACATCTAAAACTGGTTTTTCCTGAGATATTTGGTTTTTTAAAGGTAAATAATTTATCTGTGTAAATGGTGGAATCATCTCTTCTGACACACCTAATATCTCTTTAATATATTTCCAGAGCATTTCTCTTAGTAAAACCCCAAATTTCTTAGGAAAATTCAAAAAGCGGATATTATTATTCCTAATTACATTTTCCAAGAATTCGGTTCTTCTTCTAAGACTGATTAGACCTTTTATCATAGTCTCTTGGTACAAATGTACTTCTGTCAGTTCTTTTTCCATTTCTGCTTGTTGGTTCAATAATGTCTCTACCTTAACTTCAGATTCTTGTACCTTTCGGTCAAGAGTGGTAATATCTTGTGATAATTGCTTTACTTGTGGGCTTAGGGATTTCCCCAAGTCCACAATCAATGTCCAAAGGGAGTCTAGTGTAACTTCTGTTGTTTTTTGTAGTATAGGAAATTGTACATCAACTGTTGCAACAGAGGACTGTTGTATTCCCGTTTCTCCATATACCTCCATCTGCTCTTGGCTGCCGGTAGTTGTTTCTCTCCCACTCGGGTTGCCTAGATCGTTCAAAAGGCCCGCACTCTCTGCTGAATGTTTTTCCTCCTCATTCCGTTGGACTGCTTCACTCTTCGGTGGCATCACAAGGGAATCCAGCGTCGGTGTGCTCGTTCCTGAGGGCTGCGGGGGAGGCGCTCTAGCATTGGGGCTGAGTGAAAGCTCTAGCCCAGAGATCACCGAGGTGTTTCCATCCCCACCCGGTCGACCTAGCGGGTCCGCTCCCGATGAAATTGGTACCTGAGCCCTTTGGAGGTAATTCAAAATTGTGGATTGGTTTAATAGAGGATTCTGCCGTGGTGGGGCGGCAGAGGAGGACGGGCGGCCCCTTCTCTTTGGCATCACTACTATCCCAGAGAGCTTCAGAGCGTCCAACCTAGTCAGTGGCCATTTTGAATCTCTTTGTTAAAATGATTTATAAAAGAAAATACTGATCACAATACATTATTACAATATTTTAGTTTTCATCCTAAACATTTGTGAGATAACCTTCCAATTGGACAATTTCTACATTTGCATCGATTGTGTTCTATGATCCAGGATTTTAATTGTGAGGTTTAGGATATGTTTGATCATTTTTTGACAAGGGGATATCCTAAGAAGGTTATAAAAAGGGCTTTTAAAATGGGCATTATATGAACAGAGAGAGAGCTTTTGTTGCAGCCCTCCAGAAAGGAACCTGGGTCAGGTCTGGTATCTCTTGCAATGATTAAAAAAAGTTAAGAAAATTATAAAATCATTTTGGCACATCCTGCCCCCACATGTTTTTTTTCAGGAAAGTCCCCGCTTTGCTTTTATGTGGGGTAGAAATTTGAGAGATCTTTTTGTAAAATCTTGGTTTATGAGATCTGCTTCTTGGGGAGGGAGGGGGGGATTTAGTTAGAGGTGGTCATTCCCCATGTGGACATTGCAGTGTGTGCTGTTATGCTTTAACAGTTCAGATTATCAATCATCCCAGTTTACCTATTAAATAGCATTTAACATCAATTATTGATTGTTCATCTGTTGAGGTGCTCATGCCCTAAACTTTATGTGGGATATAGTACAAGGATGATTCGCTGTAGAATTTTGGAACATTTGAGCAGAATATGGACTGGGTTAATTAAGGCACCTCTGGTGCAACACTGAATCTCCCATGGTCATTCTCTGCAGGATTTGCGTTTTGCAGTTGTGGAGGTTCCTAACCTTCCAAGAGGGGGAGATTTAGTGCATCATCTGTAGTGCCAGGAATAGAAATGGATTTATAAACGGTGAACCTTTGAACCATGGAGTTTAAACTGGGAGGTGGAAAGGTGGGCAGTTTTGTAGATTTAAATTGTGATGATTAAAATTGTGGTGATGTCATGTTCCTTTTGTGCTTCAGTTTGGCCAGCCAGGTAGGCTACCTTTGTTTTAAAGGTTTTCCTTTCCAGTTCCAGTTTCAACAGCATTCTCCATAAACTGTATGAAGCAAGAATATGAGGTACTGTCTCTGGTTGTTCTGCTGCCTTATACTATTTGTTTAAGAATTTATATTGATTTATAATTTGATTAAGTGGTTTTACTTAATGCATGTTGTTTGCTCACAGGAGTTCATGCTGTGTAAGCTGGAATCTTTTGTTTGTTCTCCTTGATAAAGCAAGTAGCAAAACATGCTTTGTGTTGGGATCCTACAAGAGTTACGCAAGCACTTGTTAATTGGATATACTCATGATCTACATATTAAAGCTTTTGGATATGTAGATGTTTGATTATTTGGAATAGCTTACGCTAAAGTCCCGCCGTTGCATCCCTAACTGTTGAACTGTACCTATCTTAATGACATCCTCCACGTTCTTACCCCTTCCCCTTCTCTCTAATTACTTACTGATCACTCCTACTTCCATGTACTTGATTGTTTATGCCAAATTAATGTATGTCTTTTCAGCCCTTTACTGTTGTAAGCCACATTGGGCCTGCCCACGGGTGGGAAAATGTGGGATATAAATGCTATAAATAAATGTTTATTTTATCTTTAGAAATTAATCCCAGGTAGGCTGTGAGTTTACTTCATACAGATTATTTAATACCTCACCCCAGGGACCTAGGGAATTCAATAGTTACAGGAAGCCAATCCTCTTCCTCGAATAAGAGAATGGTTTCATCAAACCTTTTAGCCCCCTTGAGTAACTATATTTCAGTATTCTGAACTATCTGTAATCTCAACAAATGAGGATTTCAAAATCTGATGCAATAGCTTATAATAGTTCAAGCGACTAATAACAGGACAAAGAATAAGTATTCTTTTTTTAATTAATGTATTTCTTTTCTCTTGATGTATCACCAATCGCTCCATGAAAGTGCCACTAGATGGTGTACATAATTAAAAATGAATAATACAATCATTTTTATATATTTTTAAAAAAGTTGAAAGTCAGTTCAGAAGAAAGGAGTGTACAGAGTTAGGAGCTAAGTGTTTGAGTAAAGAGCTAGTTTTTATTGATTTTTTTTAACTAGAGTAGGAGGCTTCAAGTCTGAGTTTGCAAAGGACATAATTCTAGAGGTAGAGACCAACACAGGCAAAAATGTTATCTCGAGTAATATCTAAGCAAAAGACTAAGAAAGAGGGAAGAAATAACAGTGCTTGTTGTGTTGAATACAAGGAGCATGTAGGTGTATAAGGGGTCGCAAGTGTGGAAATATACTCTGGTACAATCTGTAGTGTACATTTCAATACCACAGTGAGTAGTTTGAAATTTATGCAAGTCAAGACTGGGAGCCAATGTTCTTTCTATAGTAAAGGTATGAAATAATCAAAACAGTTAAATTTATAACATAATTTCACTGCAGGGGATTGAATGAGTTGTTGCCAATTCAAGGAGGGCAAGGGGAGATCAGAATAAAGTACATTACAATAGTCTAGTAGAGAAACAGCAAGAGAACATAGGAGATTTCGGATTATGTTGAGAGGAAGAATAGCATGAAGTGGTCTGATTCTATGAAGAGCAAATAAAAAGATGATTTGACAGCTGAATCAGTTTGTGGATGAAAACTCAATTTATTGTAAAAAAAAATGACTCCAAATATCTTAATTTGTTCAAAAAAGGGGATGGCTTTAGAATCAATAAGAGGAAGGGGAGTGAGTAAGAATATAAAGGTTAGGTAAGTTTATCGATTCACATTTTGAGGCATTTAAAATAGTGGTTTTTCCTTTAAACCGAGAAGATACAGAAGATAAGCAATCATTACGAGGTTGAGTAATGAAAGCGTAGTTAGAGCAAAAAGAATCTGAATGTCATCAGATGAGAGATGAAAATATTAAAGAGGGTGGATGCAATGATGGATCCTTGGGGAATACAGCCATGTAGAAGAGGAGAGAGTGTTCTTAAGAGAAATTTGGAAAGTGCAATCAGAAAGTTAGGATTTAAACCAATCAAGAACTGAACCAGAAAGTCCAATTTATTCAAGACAGTGTAACGATTGAGCAGCTGACTAGTTTGAAGTCAGATGAAAGATCTGAAGAGACAATAATAACTGAATGATGCTAATCCACGGAAGATTTATTTCATTGTAAAGAGCAGTCTGTAGTGTTTCTGTGTTGTGATCAGTTCAGAATCTTGTTGGGTGAGGATGCAGAGCTAAACAGTTGTCCAAAAATTATGTAAATTGCTGATGAACCATTTTTTCTATGATTTTTGCAAAAACGGTAGATTAGAAGTAAGGCAGAAGGTGTAGGGATCAGCAAGATCTAAATGTGGTTTCCTGAGAAGAGTTATTAACACATGTTTCACAGAGTGGGGAATTATTTGGAAAATAGGAAGTACTGAAGGCCTAACTATCTCGTTATAACAGGTCAAGTTAGTAGCAGATTTAGATTTACGCCAATGAAGTTCATTTTGGAATAACTATTTTTTAGAGACATGCAAATCTAACTCACCCTGATTATCCAAGTCTTTAGGAAATAGATAACAGCTAGAAATAAATGTACTGATGACCAGCAGCCCAAGGTTCCTAATAGTGACCCCCTTTTACTAAGGCACGCTCACGTTTTTAGCACATGCTAAAATTGGGCGCGCACTAAACATTAGAGATGCTAATGTGTTCCTATAGGTGTCTCTAACATTTAGCGTGTGCTAAAAACATGAGCGTGCCTTAGTAAAAGACCCCCATAATTAGTTGTAATATTGGGAGCGATAGGAGCAGAGGAAGAGGAAACCCAAGTAAAAGTGATCAAAGAATGTTTGAACTGAAGAAAAAAATGTTATGGATAAATTATGAATAGCAGTAACACAGTGATTGTAAGTAATTAGGGGGGGATTTTACTAAGACGTGCTCACGTTTTTAGCATGCATTGAAATTGGGTGCACGCTAAACGTTAGAGATGCCCACAGGAATGCATTGGCTTCTCTAATGTTTAGCGCACGCTCAATTTTAGCAAGCACTAAAAACGTGAGTGCGCCTTAGTAAAAGGGGGGTCTATGTTCATAGGTAATATCCTAAAAACCAGATCTCAGCCACCTGGATGTTACCCTTTAAGAAAGAATCATGAGAAATGCCACAAAATCAGAAACTTTTCCCAGAATCCCCTGTTCGCAGGAGATGGAAGGCCAAAGTACTGATGCCTGTGGTAGTGGCAGTTGCTTTGTGTCCTTTTTCCATGCTATGATCTCAGTTGTAGTTTCCTTTAAACTGCATCCTTCCCCATCTGCTTCAGGGTCAGACTGCCATGTTTTAAAAGTATGTGATTCAAAGCAAGAGAGCCTGGCCCAGAAGCAGAGGGAAGTTGGACACAGCTTAGACTGTTGCTCATGGATTTCTTATCCTGCTGCAGACAAGTGAGGTACATCCTATATAATAATTCTCACCTCCAACAGGATGTGCCTGGGACCGTGCCTGCCTGCCAGAAGTGGTCTGCTAGGCAGGAAAACAATCTGAATGCTGGCCATTAGAACACAGGGTAGATAGGAGAGTTTTAAAAGACTGAAGGAAACGAAAGTGTTAAACTGGAGAAGGGGGGGGGGGAGTTGTGAATGACTGAAAGACATACAAATTTGGGACAGGAAAACAATCTCAATGCTGAAAGACTGAAGGAACCAAAAGTGTTGGGGGGGGGGGGGGGGGCAAGTTCTGAATGAATGAAAGAAATGAAAATTTACGAGAGGAACACAATCTGAATGCCGGGCATTTGGACACAGGGTAGATAGGACACTTTAAAAAAAAATGAAGGACGTGAAAGTATTACATCTTGGGGGAGGGGTGAGGAGGAAAGTGGTGGGGTATCCGGATACTGGGCATTAGGGCCATGGGGGTACATAGACTTTTGAAAGCCTTAAGGAACCCAAAGTGTGGGAAGGAGGAGGAAAAGGAGGGGAGGGAACGGGGTGAGGGGCATTAGGAACAGGGGAGGGGGCCCTGTCACACACTCTCATTCTCACACACACACTGTCACACAGACAGTCTCACTCTGTCACACACCCGCACATTCACTCTGGCTCTCTCTCTCAAACATACACACTCCCAGGAAAACCTTGCTAGTGCCCGTTTCATTCATTCCAGAAACGGGCCTTTTTTTACTAGTTCAAGACATAATTTTGAAAAATCAGTCACAGAACAGGCCAGGAAAAGAGTTTGTAGCCACTCCCATCTGGTGAACCATATTGGCTGAAGTCTATTTCAATGGGGTTGTTAAAGAGCTAGAAATGTTCCCAGGAACAAGAAGGCTCTCTGAGTTTTGTGGCAAAACAAACCTCTTGTCTTAGAGCTAAGTTCTGAATCTTGTCATGTTTCCAGCTTCAGGATTTGGATCAGGCCTGAGCCCCAGTTTGCATCTGTCTTTTCTTATTCTACTCTTTGAGGTTGTGCTTTTGTATTTTTATCCTCACTTAGTATGCACTAAAAAGGGTTTGCAAATAAAACTAAATGAAAAAAAAAAAACTATTTAAATGCTGTTCTTTGTACACACCCAGATTCTTTTCTAATCCCTGTCTCAGACGTCATATTGATCCTATCTCTGTCTGAGCTTCACCCCTGGCAGTGCCAAGGTCCCTAGCCAGTTCTTGCATGTAGTCTACAGCTCTGCCTTCAGTTCCAGCTAATACTTAATCCCACAAATACCTTTCTGGGCATGGGAGTCTGAAGCATCTCTTGTTCGTTAGCCCAAGCCAACTACAATTTGCTCTATTTGTTTTTAGAATAGCTCAGTGTATATGTAATTCTTGAACTGGAAATAACACAGTGACCTTATTTTCCTTCAATCATTAGCAAATGCAGTCAAGTCATTTCCCTTGAAACTGAGCTAAGGATTATTAATTATATTAGGGTGGGGGTGGGGGGAGGTAACTAACACATCTGTTTCATTTTACATTACATCATGTTAAGTATGAAAAATAAATCTAATTGATTTTGTTTTCCCTAGGTTTGATTTAACACCGAATCCTGGTAAAACTGTAGAAAACCTATTCCATTTATATAATCCTACTGCCAAATGCGGCTGTGCACACTGTCACTCATTTCATTTTATTTGGAAGAAGAGGTTGGCACTTTTTTTGTTTTGTTCACTTCTTTTTTTCATTTCATTGCATTTTATTTTTAGTATGTTGTATTTGAAAATAACAATGTGACCATCAGGGAAAAAGATGCAATCATATATCAGTGGTTCATTGTTCTCTCTACTTGTGGCCTGAGTGGTGGATAAGATTTAAATTTGTTCTGCTGATAATTACATCTTTAAAACTATCCACACCATGACTGCTTAAAACAGTATTGTTTTTATACTAGGACTAAGGACTCTTAACTCTGTAATTGTTATGAGCTTCATTTGGAATGCCTTTTCCAACAGTCAGTAGGTTGGAGACAGATCTATTCAAATTTTGAAAAAGGGTAAAAACTTTTTTTTATTTTACCTATGCTTTTAAAAAAGGGGGATACTGGATAGCTTCTAGACAATAGAATATTGCCCACTAGGTGTTTGGTTGTAGATTTTAAAACTGATCTTATGATAAATGTCTACAGAAATGATTTAGTTTGGAATTTTAGGAGCCTATTTACTAAAGTGTGGTAAAGATTTGCACTAACTGTGCATTGTATGCTAAGTTCAAAGCCTGTGTGATAACTGCTGGGGGATAACTAGGATGTTCCCATGCAGGTGGTGTAGCTATGAGGGGTCTTGGGAGCCTGGGCCCCCCATATTGGATCCAGTGGCGTAGCCAAGGTTGGGCCCGGGTGGGCCTGAGCCCACCCACTTTGGGCTCAGGCCCATCCAGTAGCAGCACACCTATGATGTGGCTGGCAGGGATCCCCAAGCCCCACCAGTCAAACCCCCAACAATTGTCTCTCTTGCATACCTTGTAAATAGCAGATCTTTACCTGCAGCAGCCCCACAGCCTTCCCTCTGATGTATTTCTGCTTATGCAGAAACAGGAAGTTGCATCAGAGGGAAGGATGTGGGGTCAACATGAGCAGCGTGTATTAGCTGCTGCTCGCCGCCGGTGAAAATCTGCTATTTAAAAGGTATGCAGAGGAGGGGAGATTTTTGAGAGATCATATGGCATGCAGGCGAGAGAGGAAGAGACCAAATCACTTGTGGGACAAGGCAGAGTTCTTCTGCCCACCCATCTTGGGCCCAGGCCCACCCAAAATTGGGTGTCTGGCTACGCCCCTGATTGGATCCAGGGCCCCTGGTTTGCTGTCAGGGGTCCCCAACCCCCGCCAGCTGAAGCCGTTCTCCAGTGCTGCTCTCTGCGCATTGCTCAGTTTCACGAAAACTGAGCATGCACGCGACATGAGGGGACGCAGGGCAGGCAATGCGTGGAGAACAGCGCTGGAGAAAGGCTTCAGCAGGTGGGGGTTGGGATCCCCACCCGGCAAGGTATGTGGGGTTACGGCGGGGTAGGGGCTGCTGCAGGGAGGTGGGCCAAACTGTGCCCCCCCACTTTATGCTATGGACCCCACAACCATTGAGGTCTGGCTATGCCCCTGGTTACCACACAGAAACGTTCTTTACTCTGTGTTAACTGTATTCACAGAGGTCCATATGCACTAAACTTAACGAGCCTTTCACGAGCCAATAATGAGGCATTAAGGAGCAAGTAGTAAACCTTAGCATGCACCAAACGCCATTTCCCGATCACAGTAGCAGCTAACAAAAACGGAATGCAAATCATTATAATGAGCTGCACTACCATTGCAAGGCTATTATAATGACATGCACTAACATTTACCGATTCCCCTTACGGTGGAAACCCTAACATAAGGTCTGCACCTCTCGTTAGGCAGGGGCTGCTGTGGGAAAGCAAAAAAAAAAAAACAAGCTGCGTGTCAAAAAATAAAACAAACCAAAAAAAAAAAAAAAGACGACTGCCTATGGACGTCCTTTATAGACGGCCTTAACCCCCCCGCCCGAGGTCGCCGCCGCCGCTCCCCCCTCCACCCTGCATTGAAAGAGCTTTCCACAGCCCCGCCACCCCCCCCCCCCCCGAGGTCGCCGCCGCTGCTCCACCCTCCCTTGAAATGACAGCTTTCCCGCCATCCTCTGCACCCCCGTGTCCCCGCCCCCGCCGCCCCCCCAAGGCCATTTCAAGGGAGGGGGGAGCGGCGGCGACCTCGGGGGGTGGGGCTGCGGAAAGCTCTTTCAATGCAGGGTGGAGGGGGGGAGCGGTGGCGACCTCGGGCGGGGGAGGGGGCAAGGCTGTCTATAAAGGCCGTCCATAAAGGATGTCCATAGGCACTTGTCAGTTTTTTTTGTTGTTTTTTTTACTTTTTGACCTCCTTGGCATGCGCAGAGCAGCCAGCATAACGCTTGGCTGCTCTGCTCATGCTCTACCGGCCGATTCTCCGACCGTTTTACGAGGGATTAGAGAATGTAAGTGTGCTGCAACGAGCAGCTCATTTGCATTCCCTTTCTTTGATGCATTGCCGTTCCCTACCGATTCGCTATGGAATTCGGAAGGGAACAGCTCTATCGACGACTTTAGTGCATCTGGCCCAGAGTGACAGTGTGCAGTAGAGTACCATGCATGCACTAAATATAATGCCTAGTCCATGTATATTCCCCTCCCATCACAAGCACATGAATTAGTGTGTTCCTCCATGTCAGCACGGCAATAGGTACGCTCATGCACTAACAGTGTTCACTACTTCACACGCTGTCATACCATCACAGCAACAGTGCATGCTAATTCCCATGCTATCTCAGGAGTGGGCAACCTCAGATTTTCAAGATTTATGAGATCTATTTGCATACAATATAGGTAGTGCCTTGAGGACCGAGGTTGCCCACTCCTGTGCTAACTGCTTAGTGTACTTTTTAATCAAATCCCTTAGATTATTGTATTTCGAGTTGTGTTTTATGTTTTGTCTATTGCTATTATTTCATGTTTTTTTGGAAATCGTCCTATAAATGGTGATTTGTGGGATAGAAATAGTTTTAAACGGATATGTAAAAAGAGCCAAATGCATGAATTCAATCACATTTTGCACTCAGTTCTTGGCAAAGCTCTGGTTCCAGGGCTTCAACTGCTCCTCACACACACTTTCAGTGAGAGGATAGATTTCATCACTTTAACTCCGGTTATAGATACAGTAGTAGAAGAATGTATTCCCAAACAATGATAAAAGAAAGCATAATGAGATTATTCCAATCTCAGGCACTTAAAAATAACTGTGCCTCTTAGTGCTTTTTCAAGGCTTCAAAGGGAAAAAAGAAACTGAAAATCCTACAGTCCTTAAAAACAAACAAGCAAACCTAAAGCCTCTCTTGAGCAGATCAAAATGTGAGGGCATTTCTCTTCAAAGTTCATGGAAAACATCGCCTGCTATCCATACCAAAGTCTTTGCTTCTACTATACGAGTCTTGGGGCAGGAGAATCTAGTTTTCCACTCTCCCCTCTCATTTATCCTTGCCTAGTATTCCATGCAGACAGTTTTCACTATTTCCAACCAAATACACAAAATAAAAACTCCAGCAGTCATTTTGTAATATAGTGGACACCTTGCTCCTGTTCACCAGCTGTTCTTCTCTGCACAGAGTTAAAAGCATTCTCACTGGGGAAGGCCTCCACCCATAGCAAACTGCACATGTTGCTAACCTCCCACTGGCCTTCCTCTGGTACTGGGTTCAAAATAGAGAAGTCAAAGCAAGCACACGGACACACTTACATTTCAGTAGCCACTTTCCTCATAATTCTTGTATCTTCTAAGTTCCTGGGTCTTTGCTCTGCACGGGGTCTATTTGTGTTGCCCCTAAATTTTCTTTGGGCAGCCTGAGTAGGGGAGTGGGAGATCTCCTGGGCATTCTACACCCCTCCCTCTTGTGCTGCATCACCTCACCTATTACTTGTGGGCCCACATGAACTCAATAGCCACACCATCTCCCTAGGTTGCTGGGGAAACTGCTGAGTCAGAGATTTTTCCCATTGGTGGGAAAGCTGCATTCCCTTCAGGGACTGTCTCATAGTTCCTATCCTTTAGTGGATGCCTGCCGTATAGGGACTTGCTCCTAATTCCCTGTTCTCAGCTTTGAATGCTCTCTGTTTACTTGGTACCAGATAAGGGTTTCTACTGTACTTTAAGTGTTCTCTCCTGTTTCTTATTAGGATGCTGAGCATAGTACACTGCTTTGAAGTTTGGGACTCCCTTAATCCTTTCCTTCCCTTTCAGCACCCCAGTGATGAACCTATTACACTCTTGATATAGCCAGCTGTTAAAACGTAACTCTTTCACTGACATACAGTACCTGGGAATGGCAATGGACAGAAATTTGACTTTTAGAAAAATCTTAAGAAGACAATGGCAACAATGAAATCAAACATCAAATTACTATCAAAGCTATGTTTATGTTTATTGGCAGATGCAAACCAGAGCAGTGCACAATCAAAAAATAATAAAAGCACAGAAAGGAACTCTATTAAAAACAGGCACATGCATATCGAGTGGAGGAGTGGCCTAGTGGTTAGGGTGGTGGACTTTGGTCCTGGGGAACTGAGTTTGATTCCCGACACAGGCAGCTCCTTGTGACTCTGGGCAAGTCACTTAACCCTCCATTGCCTACCGCATTGAGTGAGTGGGAAAGCGTGGAGTACAACTGTAACAAAAATAAATAAAATACTGGTGGAAAGAGAGAAAAGAAGATGCCTACTGACATAACTGCTTAGCATAAAACGAACCTAAACAAGAAAAAGAGGCCTTGGACTATCTAACTGTGGATGAAAATGCAACTACAGAGTCAGAACAGGGTGATATTTGGAATATACACATATCTAAGACCTTAGAGAAAATGGCACCGGTAAAAAAAGATCTTATGCTCCACTCACAAATGCTCACCTTGGTTTTCTCCAGAATTTCAGACCCTTAAGTGTGAAGGGTAGAAACTGTGTAAATCTCACCTGGACAAGAACAGACTATAGGAAAAAAATTCCTTTTCAAAATATATCAAGAACTAAACCAGCTAAATCTGAGAAGTGGTCCCAACCAATAAGTGTTTTTTTTACTGTGTGGCTTTATTATAAATTATTCTTCACAAACAAAGATTTATATATATATATATATATATATATATTTTTTTTTTTTTATTTTTTTTTTTAGATTTTACCTATTCACTTCAGGAAATGAGATTTCAAAGAGGGAAAATGCCACTGTATGGCAGTGGTCTGAATATTATTGAGTTTACAGACTCGCTGAATAGCCTCACTTCATTGGGAAAAAACTGTCCATTTTATTTTCCTTTCCTCTTGTCTTAAAAATCATTGAGTATAGCATGTATAGTTCAATCTATTGCTTGAAATGTTACAAATAACATATATCAGCACAAATATCAAAAGTATTGGAAAATATCAAACTTATCTTTGAATCGTCTTCTTTTAATGATTGCAGCCACAATGTCTCCAATCAGCTAACTAGGAACACACAAACTCACCTCCTTTTGACACACCTAGATACCTTCTGTCAGTAACAGAGACCTTAACTCAATAACAGAGACCTTCAACCAACTACCAGCTCCCTGAAACCCTGCCCATCAAAGCAACAAGCAAACAGAGGCCTCATAGAAAGCACCACAAAAATTGTGAACTCCTTTCTTTCTAATGGACAACTACCAACAGAATTAAAAAGGGCAGAAGTATGTCCTTTGTTAAAGAACAACCTTGACCAGGACAAACTTGAAAGTTACAAGCGGCGGTCTAACATCCCAATTTCTAGGAAAACTTATAGAACAAACAGTCCGTTCAACTCAATGATTGGCTAGAAGAGAAAAACTGGCAAGATCCATGTCAATCTGGATTCAGACATGGAACAGAAACAATCCTTGTATCCGTACTAGATGATCTTTACATAAACTAAGATAGGGGATTTGCCTCGGTGTTAATACTGCTAGATTTCTCAGCAGCTTTTGACAATGTGGATCACGATATCATGCTAGAATGACTGGCAGAAACAGGTATCAATGGAATAGTATTTGCTTGGTTCAGATTCTGTCTATCACCACCATTGGCATTGACCTGTGGGGTACCACTAGGATTGATACGGTTACCCATTCTGTTCAATATCTACCTCAAGCCACTAGATGAACTGATTTGCTCAATGGACACTCAGTTCTACATCTATGCAGATGATGTGCAGCTACTCATACCCATTGAACATGACTTACCCACATCCCTGAATAAACTTACTACCTGTCTAATATCAATTCAAGACTGGGCTAAAAACAACATACTTTGTCTGAACCCAATTAAAACTGAGCTTTTATGGACCCTTAACACAAGTAGGCACATATCTGACATCAAAATCTCATTTGGGAAGTACGAAGTACGCCCTCAAATCACAAGTGCGGAACCTTGGAATACAGTTAGATTCAGCACTTACTTTGATATCCATATCCAATTAACCTTCAGGAGCTGCTTCTATCATTTGTGACAACTATGCTCTTCTCTCTTTATATTGAGCAGGCAAGTCTTGTCTCAGTTGTGGATGCCATGATAACATCAAAATTGGGTTACTGTAATACACTCTACACTGGTCCCTGACTACATAGGGTCTGCACCAGCTCTAATTGATTCACAATAGAAGCACATCACACCATTTTTGCAAAACCTTCACTTGCTACCAGTACAATACAGGGCTAAATTTAAAACTCTATGTCTGATCTTCAAGGCTCTTAAAGGAAATGGCCCAGAGTACTTGAAGAACAGGATCTCCCTCTACACACCTCGAAGGTCACTAAGGTCCTTCCAAAGAGTATTCCTAACCACACCCTCTCCAAAGGAAATCACACAACGTGATACCCGCCAGCAAGTCTTTGGAGTAACCCCCACACTCTTGAATATTTTTACTGCTGTAATTGTCTATTGCTTATGTTTGACTTATTCTTGCTGTACACCGCCTTCAGTGAATTCCTTCAAAAAGGTGATAAATATATCCTAATAAACAAATTCTAATAATAAATAGTTATGCTTTATTTTCCTTTCCAGTAGTCCAAATGGGGCTTTATTGTGCCACCGCATTTTGACTTTTCAGATGCAAATAGCCAGTACTAATCCTTAGCTGGTTGCACAAACTAGGACTCACACTACACTGAATCCCAGCTGATATGAACCTGAAGCCTGACTCACTAGGTGTCATTATTGAGCAACGCCCAAAACTCTCTCCTCACAGCTGACCTGGGAACATATACTGCCAAGGAATTAATCTCAGGCCCTCTGCCTGAGAGCAGACAGCATTTTTCACTGAGCTGTTAGGCTTGAACAATTATAAGTTTTGATAGCTAGACCTCTTATCAGTCTGTGGGTAGTATTAAAGTACAGTGGTTTAGTGTGTGTTGACTGAGCCAAGAAAAAGTTATTAAAACATATGACCTCACTCGTGTGTATTTCCAAAGTATGCATTCCATTCTGTTATGTCGTATAGATAGAATAGCATTTATTTGATTAAGAAATTTCTAAGGGTAGAGAAAGCAACCTTGGCTTTTCTAACAAGGCCCAGTATAAATTTTGAAAGAGGGACCACTTCAGGACACACCATCCAACAAACATTAGAGGTTTGGGGGTGGGGGGCTTGATAAGGGGAGGGGCAATGATCTGGAGCCAATACTTTTTAAAAGCTGCTGAACCCTTTAAGCATCAGGCTGTGTGGCCTGGCGGCCAGATGCTCCCAGGTCAATGGAATAACACTGCTTGCGAGATGGCTCGCAAGCAGCAGCATTCTTTTTTCCATGGAAGCCAGCAACCTGGGATAGTGAGATGATGCCACAGGTTGTAGTCTCCTGTGGTAAATCAAGGTGCAGCATAAGCCTGCCTTTTACTGCACCTTAACAACTTCTCTCCTTACTACCTTGGGATGATATTGTCTTGGCTGTTAATGCTTGCCTGCAAGTTTCGTAAAACTTGGATGGAAAACCCCAATTTTATGTTCAAAAACATGAAGAGTTGCTTCACCTGCTGACATTAATGAAAATTAAAAGAAAGAACGAAATGAATGGAGGAATGTAAATAATAGAGTTCCCCAGAGATCTGTACGGGAATCAAGAGCCAGTTTTGAGATAGGTTGAGCAAGGCAGAGACTCAGTAAATCACACAAGAAGGAACATCATTGAGAGCACAACCTCTTGCCAACCTAACCTGCCTCCTGTGTCTCAAGAACAAATAAATATGGAGCACTGCATGAGCCCTTCTGTCTAATAGTGTAGCCAGAAAGGGGAGGGGGGCAGGCTGCTCTACCTGTCTGGCGTGTGCAGCAGGAGGGGGACATCCTTTCTGCTTGTGGCAGACATGGCCACAGTGACTGCCTGTGCCCATCCACCCAGGGCTTCATCCACCCCAGATCCTCTCCTGCTGGGAGGGTGCTTTTAATAGATTTATAAATGATCTGGAAAAGGAAGCCCAAGTGAGTTGATTAAATTTGCAACATTGGACAACATTATTCAAAGTAGTCTTGGCATAGTAACCAATGGGCTCATTTTCAAAAGAGATGGATGTCGAAAAAGTGACATAAATCGCATGGACGTCCATCTCACAGAAACGTTTAAATCGGTATAATCGAAACCGCATTTTGGACGTCTTTCTCGGAAGTCCGTCGGAAGGACGTCCAAATCTTAAGGGGGTGTATCGGAGGCGTGTTTAAGGCGGGACTTGGGTGTTCCTAAGACTTGGACGTCTTTGAGCCATAATGGAAAAAAGCAAAAGCATCCAGCACTAAAACTTGGACGTTTTGAGCTGGACCTGTTTCTGTTAGGAATGAGGCACAAAAAGGTGTCCCAAATGATCAGATGACCACTGGAGGGAATCAGGGATGATCTCCCCTTACTCCCCCAGTGATCATTAACCCCCTCCTACCCCCAAAAAGTGTGGTGAATAACATTACTTGCCAGCCTCAGATGTCATATTGAGGTCCATGACAGCAGTATGCAGGTCCCTGGAGTAGTTTAGTGCACATCAGACAGGTGGACCCAGGCCCATCCCCCCCCCCCCCACTATCTGTTACACTTGTGCATGAAACTGTGAGCCCTCCAAAACCCACTGTACCCACATATAGGTGCCCCATTCACCTGTAAGGGCTCTGGTAGTGGTGTACAGTTGGGGGTAGTGGGTTTTCGGGGGGGGTTTGGGGGGTTCAGCACACAAGGTAAGAGAGCTGTGTACCTGGGAGCATTTTATGAAGTTCAATGCAGTGCCCCCTAGGGTGCCCGATTGCTGTCCTGGCATATCAGCGGGACCAGTCTACTAAAAATGCTGGCTCCTCCCACGTCCAAATGGCTTGACTCTGGATGTTTTAGACTTGGACGTCTTTGTTTCAAAAATGGCCGAATATTAAAGACGTCCAAATCGCAAAACATCCAAATTCAAGGACATCCATGGTATTTTCGAACACAAAAGATGGATGTCCTTCTTTTTCGAAAATGACCTTCTCCCCGCCTTGGAATTTGGACGTCTTTGTAAAACGTCCAAATTCTGACTTAGACGTTTCTTTCGAAAATGTCCCTCTAAGCAGTTAATTCATGAGCTGATTGTGATGAGCTGCAGGATTATTTGGTGAGACTGGGGGACTGGACATGTAAATGACAGATGAAATTTAATACAAAGTGAAAGTGATGCATATAGGGGGGAAAATCCAAACCACAGGAAAACAATCCTGGGTTCCATATGACATCACCAACCATGAAAAGGATCTTGGAGACATTGAGGACATTATATTGAAATCTCTAGCTCAGTGTGTGGCAGCGGTCATAAAATAGCACGTAGAATGCTATGAATTATTTAGAAAGAGATGGAGAAGAAAATTAAGACAATGATAATGTCAGAATCCTTGAGTTCTGTTTTTGATTATACTGATTACAGTAAACAATGTAAAGTGCTCTGAATTTTGTAAGAAGGGCACTATATAAAAGGTTTTATATAAATGCATTGATCTGTGGTGTGACTGACTGCACCTTGAGTACAGTGTGCATTTCTGGTCACTATGCCAAGAAAGATATAGCAGAACTAGAAAAAGTACAGAAAAGAGCAACTAAAATGATAAAAGGACCTGAAAGGCTCCCCCTGTTAAATGGCTAAACAGGATAGGGCTCTTCAGCTTGGGGAACACATGATTGAGAGGAAGTATGATAGAATCAATAAAATCATGAACCAATAAAATCA
Source organism: Microcaecilia unicolor (assembly GCF_901765095.1). Taxonomy (NCBI): domain Eukaryota; kingdom Metazoa; phylum Chordata; class Amphibia; order Gymnophiona; family Siphonopidae; genus Microcaecilia; species Microcaecilia unicolor. The sequence continues at coordinate 186,991,270 of NC_044032.1, read as the reverse complement.
TAAATACGTAACTATTGTTTATCCTTTCAAACAGTACTGAGACAAGGGGATGTTCCTCAAACTAATAAGTAGTACACTTTAATAAACTGGAGGAAGTATTTTTCACCCAATATACATTTAAGTTGTGGAACTTGTTGCTTGAAAATGTGGTCAGGCAATTAGCACAGTTGGGCTTAAAAAAGGATTAGGAAAGTTCCTGGAGGAAAAGTCTATAAACTATCACAATTCACCATCTGAGCAATATGGACATAAGAACATAAATGTTGCCGTACTAGGACAGACCAAAGGTCCATCAAGCCCATTATCCTGTTTCTAACAAGGTCCAATTTAGATCACAAGAAATTGGCAGATTCTAAAAGAATAAAACAGATTTTATGCTGCTTATCCTAGAAATAAGTAGTAGATTTCCCCCAAGTCTATCTTAATAATGGCTTATTGACTTTTCTTTTAGGAAATGATCCAAACTGTTTTTAAACCCTGCTAAGCTAACTGCTTTTATCACATTCTCTGCCAACGAATTCCAGAGTTTAATTACACATTGAGTGAAGAAATATTTTCTGTGGTTTGTTTTAAATTTACTACTTAGTAGCTTAATTGCATGACCTCTAGTCCTTGTATTTTTAGAAATAGTAAACATGCGATTCATTTTCACCCATTCCACTCCACTTGGTATTTTATAGACTTCTTTCATATCTCCCTTCAGTTGTCTCTTCTCCAAGCTGAAGAGCCCTAGCCACTTTAGCCTTTCCTCATAGGGAAGTCACCTCTTCCCCTTTATCATTTTTCATTACCCTTCTCTATATACCTTTTCTAATTCCGCTATATCTTTTTTGAAACTGGCTCTACTTCTTGGAATCTAGTCAGGTACTTGTGACCTGAATCAGCCACTGTCAGAAAGAGGATGCTGGGCTTGATGGAACTTTGTTCTGAACCAGTATGGGGGTTCTTATTCTCTTATTTTAATAGAGCCCACACAAATCTATCATACCTAGATACAAACACCCAGCATACCATGATACACTTCACATACTTCCCACATGCCCTCAGATGTTAGACATACTGATATACAAATCTGCTGATAGCACATGTACTCCCCTCACAGAAATAGACACTTAAAGGGAAAAATAAATTACATATCTAAAAAGACACTGTCAAAGCAATCTCCTCACATAATTCTATATTCACACTTCCACATACATCCCGGTGCATCATCAAGAAAAAAAAAAGAAGTTCCTGATTTGAGTAATTTTTTAAAAAAATTATTTTTAATTCACATATGTTCACTAGAACATTTTAGATAGGCAATCATAGTAAGATAGCAAATGACAGAGAAAAAGACCAACATGGTTCATCCAGTGCACCCAGATCGATTGTAGACACATTAATTTTCAAATTTTAGTTATATGTATATACCAGTGTCCTTCAATGCAAGGCGTAGGGGCCAGTGGTGGCCCCTGTAGAATATTAGGTTGGCTCCCATCATCATTTTGGTTTTTAATTTTTAATTTAATTATTTTTTGCTACTCTCTACCTCTCTATCCAAACTCACAACAGAAAGGAGGACATATACAGAGGAAAGAGCTGCATGCTTGAAGGACAAGGCATTTCTCGATAGACCTAGAAAATACATTTGAAAATGCCCATCTCCTTGAGGATACTCTCAATGAAAAATTTGAAGGCAGGCTGAAAGCAATGAATGTCATTGACACACATTAGTCAACAAAAATCATGGCTTCGCATAGGAAGATGTGGCAGCTCTCCTTCAGCACATTTGGATCCAAAGTGGCCCCCAACTTAAAAACTAGAAAAGACCACTGCTGTATACAAACTCACACATACACATAACAACCACCCCACATACCCACAACTATACATAGTTATACCCCTCCCTGCAGACATGTGTATACGCCATGCAGTGGCGTTCCTAGTGGGGCTGACACCCAGGGCGGATTGCCGATGCGCCCTGCCCCCCCCGGGTGCAGCGCCCCCCCCCCCCCCGGTGCAGCGCGACCCCGCACCGGCGAAAGAACCCCCCAGGTGCACGCCGCTGAGGGGGTGCCGCGCGTCAACCAGCCTTGTTCGTTTCCATGCTCCCTCTGCCCCGGAACAGGTTACTTCCTGTTCCTGGGCAGAGGGAGCATGAAAACGAACGAAGCTGATGGCGCGCGGCACCCCCCTAGCGGCATGCACCTGGGGCAGACCGCCCCCACCGCCCCCCCTTGGTATGCCACTGACGCCATGCCTACAATCAAAGCTATCACACCACCAAACACACATACCTACAGCCTACGTCCATCTCCCCATATGCATGCACCTCATTCTTCCCTAACAATCCCTTGCATAAACCAACTGCCTCTCACCCACACATCTCTTTTAAAAATCTGTGTTCAAAAGTATTCCCAAAATGATGCTTCTGCATAGCTTCCTTACTTGTATATATTTCTCCAGATGCTTTTGCTGCAGTAGGTTTTGTATTCTTCCATCAATCCACTTTTGCTGTCCTTTCATAGGCTGTTATGTCCAAACAGGCATCATGCATTCTCTGCCAACTTAGAGAAGTCAGCCTTAATGAAATGGTGCAAGATTTCGCCCACATAATTCACATTCCAAACTACATCACAGCTGTTCTAAGTTGCCTCATCTGTTTCTTTTCTTCTTTGTATAGAAATGCATTAATGAAATAAGAAATGCTTGTTCAGAAACAAACAAACAAAAAAATCTCAGAAAAGAAATGTGACAGGGTGAAAGAGGGCTTGTAATGCTGCCTGTCATTTGGCTTAGATGTGAGCTGAATGAAGCATTGTTCCTTTAAAAAAAAAAAAAATAAGTAAATAAAACAGAAAAATGTCAAATGCTCAGAGATGCCAAGGATGGCTCATCCCAAAGCTAGAGATTTATCATCACTAGGCTGGAGATTGAAAGCCAATGAGTGAGGTTTTTCTCACAGGGCCTCAGCTATGTCTAAAACCAGCTCTGGCAGATGTGCATTATAAAAACGTACATATTCTAATCAATAAATAGAAAATAAAATTCCTTTTTCTACCTTTGTCAACTGGTCATTTAGGGACCCTTTTACAAAGCGGCAGTAGAGTTATTGCCACTTTGCCGCATGCCAATACAGCACTACCATTGGCTCACTGCAGGAGCTGGCGGTAGTGCTGCCCCCACCACATGCCATTTCCGGCATGCTAGAAATTATTATTTTTATTTTTTCCACTGGAGCTTACCCAGTGGTAATTGGGCAGTGTCGCATGCTGCCTGGTTACCGCTGGGTTAAAGCAGGAGACCCTACCTCCTCCTAAATAGAAGGAGGCAGTAGATATATACTTACCACACAGCCATTTTTTTTTTCACAAAGACCCAGCTGCAGTAAAAGAGGCCTCAGTGTGTGGGAAATTCATGCACCGAGGACACTGCAGGGTCCCTTGTACCACAGCACAGTAAAAGGGCCCCTTAATTTTCCTCATCATGTTGGTCCCAGTCTCTGGTTTCTGCTTTCCCTCTGTCTTCTCTTAACTCTCTTGCCAGGGTCTCTTTGTCCATTTTGCATTTCTCTCTATCCATGTCCACTATCCATCTTCTTTCTGTGCCACTATCACTGTCTATTATTTCCCCTGTGTCCCTGCTGTTATCCACCCACCATGTTAAGTATCCCTCTTCTCCATGTCTGTATTCTTGCCCTATCCAGTATCACCCTTCTATGTCCCCATCCTCCAACATGTGTCATCACCCTTTGTGTCACTATCCCCATCCCCCACCTGTCTGATACAATCTCTCTGTGTCTATATCCCTCCCCGTGTCCAGAATCTCTTCCTTTCTTCCCCTTTCCTGCCCAGGAATTCAGCAAAGGTTCCTCTCTCTCTTGCCCCTGACCCCACCCTCCACTCCCATTTCTTGTGGGTCAACTATCTCTTTCCCTTCCTCCTTCCCTCAGATCCCGCCATCATTTCATTTCTTTCTTTCTTTCTTTCTTTCTCTATCTCTCTCTCTCTCTCGTCTCCCCCCCCCCTTCCTATATTTCCCTACCTTTCTCTACAGGTCCCGCATATTCTAGCTTTCTCCTTCTCTCCTGGTATGGCATCTTTCATTCCCGTCCCACCTCCTCATATGCTACTTCCTATTTCCAGAGGAGGTGGTACCAGCAGAGGGAAGGCCAGGTTAAAGGATAAAAAGGCACTTTAGCGTGTGAGCTGGAGAAGAGGAGTGAATGCGGGTGACTTGGCATGTCTGCATACTGCCATGCAAGGCTTCCCTCCCCCAACCGTCCCACTACAAATATACAGGGTTTCCCCTTCCCCACCCCCTACACATACAACACTCTCTTTTAACTGTAGGCTAGACAGCTGCATTTTATAGCCAAGATAAACTGGGTTACAGCCTGAACTGACAAGATGAGAAATCTAGTAGGCCATTCAGAGGCAGGGAAGGAGGGAAGTATGCTCCCTGGATGTTACATCCTGCAGAAAAAGTGAATGACTTATACAAGCAGGCTCTTCCTGCAGCTAAAGAACAGCTCCAGTCTGCTTAATTCTATGTGACAGAGCAATTTAAATCGAGGAAGAAAGTGGCACACGTTATAGTTGTTATAAAAAACAGCCCTTCCAGACATGTAATTGTTTTATTCTGTTCCTATTAGGTAGCAGAGATGACAGATGACTATGTTGCTATCACAGTCTCACCAGTAAATGTTTACTTAATTACCCTCCCTTGGCAAAGTGGTTGGAACATTTGCTTGGCACTGCAGTTGGGAGGGCCAGGACTGTAGACTCTTTTTTATTGGAAATAATAGTACTGTAATTAGATGAGTGTGTGGCATAAACATTATGAAGGGACTTATTTACAAACATATAAGACTTTGCACCTAACAAGTTAAATCAAAAGTTAAGACTCATTGGGCCCGATACTCAAAGGGTTTAACTGGACAGGAGATGCACCTGCCTGGTTAAACCCCCCTGCGTTGGCCGGCCAGCCACCCATCTTCAATGGCATTTAACTGGGTAGTGCTGCTGAATATGTCCCCTAAGTGGCCATCCCCTAACCAGCTAGGTTAGGGGCAGGCCAGGAGTGGAGTTAGGGCAGTGCATCAACTTATCTGCTTAGTGGCAATTTTCAGTCCGCTAACCAGCTAAATAACTGCTTAAAGTTAGGACAGCGAAACAGCTGTTCTAACATTATGCACTGAATTTACCAGGCACCGGTCTGAATATCGGCTGGTGCCTGGTTAACTTATGGGTCAGCGGACATTCCTTGATATTCAGTGCTGGAAGCTGCACCTGCCCTGGAATTGAATTTCAAGGGTTAGTTCAGCCCATGGCTGAAAACAGCTTACCAGCCACTTAGGTCTGGTACCATACCAGTGTACTGTTCTAGGCAAAGTATAGTGTAGCTTAAACAGCCAGCTTAAACCATTCCCAAGTAGAAGCTTTACCACTTTACCAGTAGACTTTCAATTCTTAAGCAAATCTTTATTGTAGCAGTCATAATAAACAAAGAAAATCCAACTTACAGTTCAGTTGCTTAGAAGAGAATTGTTGCCTTCTGCACATAGAGTCTGTATCTAGCCACCCCAGAGGAAAGAAGATGGCCAGAACCTCAGCCAAGCTGAGAAGAAAAGCTATAACTCTCAAATAAAATAAGGGGGAGAAACTCAGGGTAAATAAAAGGGGAATGACTTGGGGAAATGGTAAAAAATCTTAAAGGAATTATAGTAAATTAAGGATGGATCAGCCCTAGAGTAGCAGATGATCACAAAGCATACTAGCAAGACTGGGCTCTCTCACACAACCCGCTGGGGCACAGAGGGAGGGCTGGCCCTAACTCAGAGCTAACAGCCAATAGGAAAAGCTCACAAGGATTCAATAACAGAATACTACAAAGTATAGGAAAAGCAGTCCTAATACACAGTGCTATCTATTACACAAACAATGCAATTGAATACAAATAATACTCATATTAACTATACAGAACAATGCACCCTGCCTCCATGAATATGGGGCTGAACAACCAGAGATGAGGATAGATGAGTTAGAAGCAGATCATGATTGATCATATCAAAAACAGATGAAAGGTCTAAAGAGACAAGAATAACACATGACTTATTTATTTATTTATTTATTTATTTATTTATTTATTTATTTATTTATTGCATTTGTATCCCACATTTTCCCACCTATTTGCAGGCTCAATGTGGCTTACAGAGTTTTGTTATGACATAGTCATTCCAGGATATCAGATGCAATTAGTAATATACAGAGATTAAGAAAGGGAAGAGAGAAGGAAGGTGTTGGGCAGGATAGTATAGATGGTGGATTTTAATAACTGGGTGGGTTGGTGAGGTAGTTTTGTAAGGCTATGGGTTCTCTTTGTAGGCCTTATTGAAGAGATGTGTCTTCAAAGATTTGCAAAAGTTAGTTATTTCGTCAATGGTTCTCAGGGCTGTAGGTAATGCATTCCACAACTGCGTGCTCATGTAAGAGAAGGTGGTGGCATGTATCAGCTTGTATTTTAGTCCTTTACAGCTGGGGAAGTGCAGATTGAGAAATTTGCGAGCTGATCTTATGGTGTTTCTGGGAGGCAGGTCCACTAGGTTTAGCATGTAGATTGGGGCATCTGCGTGAATGATTTTGTGTACAATCGTGCTGATCTTGAATGCAATGCGTTCCTTGAGTGGGAGCCAGTGAAACTTCTCTCTCAGAGGTTTTGCACTTTCATATTTAGTTTTTCCAAATATGAGTCTGGTGGTGGTATTCTGGGCTGTTTGGAGTTTTTTGATAGTCTGTTCTTTGCAGCCAGTGTACAGTGCGTTGCAATAGTCCAGATGACTTATTACCACTGACTGTACCAGGGTACGGAAGATATGTCTCGGGAAGAAAGGTTTTACTCTCTTGAGTTTCCACATGGAGTGGAACATCTTTTTCGTTGTATTCTTCACGTGAGCATCGAGTGTGAGGTTTTGATCAATGGTAACTCCAAGAATTTTTAGATTTTGTGAGACGGGAAGAGAACAGTATGGTGTGGTTATGGTGGAGTAGTTGTTTGTGTTGTGTTGTGAGGTGAGGTGAGTACTTGACATTGTGTTTTTTCTGCGTTGAGTTTCAGTTTGTAAGGCATTAACTTCTGGTCCAGTGAGATATGAATCTCATTATAGAAAGAAGTTAGACTAGTTTCTGTATTGTGAGATGTGCAAAAACCTATTTGGCTAGGATGTAGTGCGAACATTTTATCAGAGAAGGAAGTTAACTGTCTTAAAACAGTTTTTTTCCAAATTTTTTGAGAAAAGTGGCAGGTTAGAGATGGGATGATAGCCAGAGAGGGATCAGGATCTGTTTTTTAAGGATGAGATTAATGATTGCAGATTTCTAAGTGGAGGGTACTATACCTGTGTTGAGGCACTGTACAATGAGGAAGTGAAGAAAAGGCATTAAGTCCAGGATAAATTGCTTTACTAGTTTAGCAGGCCATGGGTCGAGAACAGAAGAGGTCAAATGAATAGAGGACCATCGATCAAGGAAAACTTGTAATTATGGAACATTAAAAGTGTGCCAGGTTGCAGTAGGCATTAAGGTCGGGTCCACATTGATTGAAGAAGAGACTGAGTCATAGTGCTTCTAAGGTTATCAATTTTTCTTTACCAAGCCAGTGCGACAGTGTCCAAGGAGGTAAAGAATTGAGAAAGTGGAGGGGGAGGTAAGTCAGGAGGAAATATGGTTTGCAGTATCTGAAATAGTTTCTGTGGCTTACTGCTAGGAAATCTGATACCTTTAGAAAAATAGGCCCTTTTGGCAATAATTATTGCAGAACAGTATTCAGTGTATCTGAGTTTAAAATGATCACAAGCAACATGGGAACAAGACTTATGCCATTTCCATTCTTCATTCTTCATTTTGGCCTTTAAAAGCCATAGACCCAAATGATACCAAGGTGTTGAAGGCCTAGAAAGTAGGTAACAAACTTTTAGTGATGGAAGGGAGCTTGGCTGCAACTTTAGTGAATCTAGGGCCAACTTGATCTTTTGAAGAGCTGAATTGTTGAATAGAGTAAATTACTACTACTACTACTACTTAACATTTCTAGAGTGCTACTAGGGTTACGCAGCGCTGTACAATTTAACAAAGAGAGACAGTCCCTGCTCAAAGAGCTTACAATCTAATAGACAAGTGAACGGTCGGTCCGATAGGGGCAGTCAAATTGGGGCAGTCTGGATTCACTGAACGGTAAGGGTTAGGTGCCGAATGCAGCATTGAAGAGGTGGGCTTTAAGCAAAGACTTGAAGACGGGCAGGGAGGGGGCTTGGCGTAAGGGCTCAGGAAGGTTGTTCCAAGCATAGGGTGAGGCGAGGCAGAATGAGCGGAGCCTGGAGTTGGCGGTGGTGGAGAAGGGTACTGAGAGGAGGGATTTATCCTGTGAACGGAGGTTATGGGCGGGAACGTAAGGGGAGATGAGGGTAGAAAGAGAGTGAGGGGCAGCAGACTGAGTGCATTTGTAGGTAAGAAGGAGAAGCTTAAATTGAATGCGGTATCTGATCGGAAGCCAGTGAAGTGACCTGAGGAGAGGGGTGATATGAGTATATCGGTTCTGGCGGAATATGAGACGTGCAGCAGAGTTCTGAACAGATTGAAGGGGGGATAGATGGCTAAGTGGGAGGCCGGTGAGGAGTAAGTTGCATTAGTCCAGGCGAGAGGTAATGAGAGCGTGGACAAGAGTTCGGGTGGTGTGTTCAGAGAGGAAAGGGCGAATTTTGCTGATGTTAAAGAGGAAGAAGCGACAGGTCTTGGCTATCTGCTGGATATGCGCAGAGAAGGAGAGAGAGAGGAGTCAAAGATGACTCCGAGGTTGCGGGCAGATGAGACGGGGAGGATGAGGGTGTTATCAACTGAGATATAAAGTGGAGGAAGAGGAGAAGTGGGTTTTGGTGGAAAGACGATAAGCTCGGTCTTGGACATGTTCAGTTTCAGGTAGCGGTTGGACATCCAGGCAGCAATGTTGGATAAGCATCCAGGCAGCAATGTCAGATAAGCAGGCTTGGGGCAAGAGAAGCAAGCTGGAATGAGATGAGGTAGAGATCAGACCATGGCACAGGGTAACTATTAAAGTTAGGTAGATGTAAAGTAGGAGAAGATTTAGAGAAGACAAGATCTAGAGTATTACCTAGAGTGTGCGTTGGAAAATCAATGTGTTGAGTAAAACCAATGCTGTGAGAGAGAGGAAGAAAATCCATAGTGAGATTTGAAGAAAGGAGATTAAAGTCCCCCAACAGAATCAGTGGGGAAAAAGAAATGCTGAGCTCCATGATGAATGCATTTATTTCATCCCAAGATAAGGTAGCAGTAGTAGGAGGGTTATAGATAAGAGCCAGATAGAAACAGTTGGATCCCAATATTGGTAAAGGAGAGTGATTTAAAAGAACAGCTGGAGGCTGAAATTGTAGTTGAGTAGAAAGGGGCCACATCCCCACCATGCCGAGCTGAGAGCTGGAAGTGGGCAAAATGGTAATTTGAAGGACAAGCATCAATCATGGCCAGCCACTATGCATTGATAGCACAGCCAATAAAGTGTTAATGTAGTTAGCTACACTTCTGAAGATATAGCTAATTTCACTGCAGCATCCACTGTGCTACTGCCAAGCACACTGCCTACCTATTCCATACCCCTATTATGAATCTCCCTTGTTAGGAGTGTAACACAGAGAATTAACAAGTTCTAACAGTTAACTGAACACAGCATGGTTAGTGGGCATTAAAAGCCACGTTAAACACCTAACACCTAAATAGACCCCCAAATTGCATCCCAGCGCAAACTGCATGATGTGTTCAAACATTATTTAGGCTCTTTAACCATAGTTAAATAATGGTTTTATACTGACAAAGTTCACAGTCTTGCATATTGTTAATCTTGTTGACGAAGATTATAAAACACATAAGGCCTGATTCAATAAGCTTGTTTCCTATTAACATAGAATGGGAGAAAAAAGCTTAGAGAATCAGACCTTTGCATTTGTGTTAACTAGTTATGCCCAGTGTGGATGGCCATTAAAATATAGGAAATACTAACCACTATAGGCTTATATCTGAGAAAATATGAACATGTTTCATATCAAATTTCCTAACTGCTGCTGGACAGAATTATTATTACAGAACATAATCCCCCTTCCCCCCAATATTCAGACAGCAACAGTGTTTTTTTTAATGCTGACCGTCGCTGCCTAAATTAGCCCCCAGTATTCAGTGCTGGGCCATGTCTAGGCTCCAACACTGAATATGGGGGGCTAAATGTAGGCAGGCAAGATGCCAGATGTTATGTGGGCCCAACTGAATATCTGGCTGGCACTTGCATAACAATTTTTAATTGCTAAAACCCTCCCAATCCTCCTCCCAGCTTCTTTAATAGCTACCCTCCCTCCTACCCCTGGCTGTGATGTTCTAAGTACCTCCCTTACCTTCCCCACAATGAATACCCCACATGTCTTGGTAGGCCCCCTCTAGGCCTACCTGTCTCCCTGGTGGTCCAGCGAGGGTTGTTGGGGGCAGGAGCGCAGTCATTTCAAAATGGCTGCCGTGACCTATATTTGAATGCAGAGCTCTATTGAATATAACTTTAAGTGTATATCTCATCTATTTAATTTTATGTATTTTAACCATCACACCGACCTATTTGCTTGCTGGTTACATTAGTATTTTCAGATATTCTGTTTAGATTAATTTTAAAAAATTGGCATTTGTAATTTTCATTTTTTGTCTGAGGATTATGTGAAATAATAGATGGCTGTGCAAAACTAGTAAGGCCTTCTTCCATTCCTTGTAGAAAAGCACTTCTGTGTTAATTCGTCTGTGGACTCCTCACAGGAATTCAAGCACATACACAAATTTAACAGAATTTGTAGAAAGAAGTGCTTAAGCATAACTTGGGGCTGACTTTCTGCTCAGGGACACAAGTGGCAAGCAAGCATAGAAAAACATGAGTTTATCTTTAAGCCAAAACCTTGAGAAGTGCACACACTGAATCACAAATGATAACATTCTATTTTTCTAAAGAGGACTGGAAATTGAAAATAAGCACTCAGACAGCTAAGCGTGAAATCTGCCAAGAGGAATGGTCTTGAGATTCCCAACCTATCTTCAGAATTACCTTGTGTCTATTGCAGACAACACACAGCTTTCATTCTGCAAAGCTCTGCTGATTGCTGGGTTTGCTCTGAAATTTTCACCTTGGTTTCCTTTGCTGTGTGCTATGTATGCCAATAACTGAATAACAAACCTGTCTGTGTCTGCAGTAATACATTTTCAAACCTCAGTGCCACATGCGATGATGTTGAGCTGATGAACAATAGAATGTTCTCATTCTACTTTAGGTCATGAATCACCATGACAAGTAGGCCATATTCATATATTAATTTTTTTTTTTTTTAGAAACAGATGAGAATAACTGTTTCATACATCCACTAGGAAACAGCAAGTATTTTAATAGCTCTGAGCTTATCCCACAAACCAACTGTAAATATTGTAACAGACAACAATATATATTCTTTTTGATATAGTTATTGTTATGGTACATCTTAACTGGCTGCCTACTGGCTGGAATTTTGTTCAAGTGTATGTTCTGTGCAGAGCCTGTAAACAAATTCTATTTGTGATAAAGTTATTCCATACATTTTTGAAAGCAGACATTTCAAAAGTATGAATTCTATTTTCGTATTGAACTTAAATTTGTAACATAAACAAAGTATGTGGCAAAGGAAGCTCCAAAGTAGTATTTAAGAAGGAGGCTGCCTGAACAAAACAGAAAAGCATTTGAATTATTGAATTAATTTTATATAACACAGCTTAGTAAATAGTCTTTTATATACACTATTAATATTATGTCAAGAACGAAAACTAAGTAGATATCTATATCAATCTATGCTAGCTGGAACCTATGTACGTTCACTAGAGGCTCAGTACTTCCCTAAGCCAGCTCCCAATGATTTTGTCTAAAGGAAACCTTTCTGTGGTAGTGCAGATGTGCATTCTTAGTTTCAAAACCTCTCACAGATCAAAATACTGCTTGTGAAATATTGGGACGCTGAAAAAAAATCAACAAAGCAGTCGTGCAGTGTCTGCGTTAAACAGGGGAAAAGTCTCAAATACTGCAGCCTCCCGTTTTGTTCTCGGGATTGCGTGCATAAAACGTCGTCATCGACTAAAAAAAACCCTGAATTAATAGATTCTTTTATTCTTTTTATTTTATTTTATTTCATTTTATGTTCATTTTGTGCTTCTTTATTATTTTATGCTCATTGTATGCTCAAAGAAGTTTCTAGGTCAAACTTTCAACTAGACCATAAAACTTATCTTGTCTATTTGTGATGGACTTTTTATGCACGCAATCCTGAGAACAAAACGGGAGGCTGCAGTATTTGAGACTTTTCCCCTGTTTAACGCAGACACTGCACGACTGCTTTGTTGATTTTTTTGAGCATTCATAGTTTCATCCATATTCCACCTATCAGTGCTATCCATGAAGTCTCACTGATGCATGTGGCAATGATAGCATTGGTATACTGGGATTCACATATATGCTAAGGCACACATGTGCACCCTGCCATCTGACAACAGAAACAAACCTACTTTATTTTTCCAAATTCCTAGGTTTGGATGCCTACACTTGGAAAAACAGTTAGTTTATCAATTGTACTTCATGCATGATTTGTGTGTTGTGATGCCTTGTGAGACTGCACTATCCTGCTTTTAATGGAGTTCTTTTCTCTTGTTGTTATTTTTATTGTAAGATCCACTAAATATCCAAAGTAATGGCAAATAGCATTCATAAAACTCTCTTAAATAGTACCCAAAAGTGAACTATATTGATCCACAAAGATCTTTAAATCAGGAGGAAAAGACCTTTGATATCGCAGACTTCTTGCCGGCTCTGTCAATAACAGATCTCGGTGATTATCTTACAGTGACTCGTTGGTCAAAAAGCTTCCTCCCTCTACCTAGTCTTTTAGCAGCTGAAGTATCAGCAAGCATTACCAGTGACAATTTTGAAGATCCCCCGAAGAAGCTGTGGCGAAACGGGTGCCTGTCGGGGTCTGAATTTAGGATAAGTGTCACTATTTATTTATTTATTTATTGCATTTGTATCCCACATTTTCCCACCTATTTGCAGGCTCAATGTGGCTTACAGAGTTTTGTTATGACTATGACTATGATAGCATGACTTGCTTAAATACATCTGCTATATATTTTTGTTGAAATAGAGCTGGCATGTTTTGTGAAGACTGTGTTTGATGCACAATTAATAAAAATGCACTAAAAAAGAAGTAATAGCAAAAAGATATGTATTAAAAAAGACTGGGTAGAGGGAGGAATTTTTGACCAATGGTTATTTTTTGTGATTTCCTGTAGAACTGAAGCTTCTTTTTCACTTGGCCCCTGTTGTCTGGACCCAGAAGCAGTATTGTGGAAGGAATTACAATGCGAAACGCTGGCCAATGTCAGTCCAGGAGAAGTTGAGAAGCTGGCTTATCTAACAAACCTTATGTATAGGATAAGTGCCTTGGTTTATTTTCACCTTTGAAGTTTATATGGGTGATTTTGGACAATATTTAAGTGCACACATGTAGTTTGTTATTTTGTCTTAAGAAAGGTTTGTTTTTTTGTCAATGATGACCAGATCAGTTTTGATTGTCATAGCTCTATAGGTCATGACTGACTTGGAGCTCCTAGAGGCTTTTCCTTCCTTTTTTAGATGTCAATTTGCAGATTGAGCTAGAATTTTTTTTTTTGATAGGTGGGACTATTTTGTAGATTTTCTGGAATGACATAATTTGAAGGCCTGATACTCAGTAGGGTTTAACCAGGCAGGACAGGCTCAAAAGGCTTCTGCTGTTCCAATGTCAGATTTTCCCATTCCACCTGTACTGGAATTCTTCCAGCTCTTCCTTAGGTTTCTCAAGAGATTGTCTCAGAATTCATAAGCTGCATTACATTTTCTTCTCTGTGGTCATATTGAAGTTGATACAGTTCAGGATATTTCACTTCTGCTGACTTAATCACTTATGCCACTCTGATTCTTGGAGGCATTCTGTGTTCCTTCCTGCAGTCAGGATTCATACTGGCACACTTGCCCTCTGAGACATCGGCAATACATTTGCCAGCATGACTGGCGATAGCAAGCTGACTATATTCATTGGCAGCATTGTGACTTGCCAATTTTCAGTGGACCTTAAGTGAAAACATTTGCCAAGTAACACCTTTTCTGAAAGAATCAGTATAGTAACTCCTTTGTTACCTACTAAATTAACAAATCCTAGATTCTCAAATTATATGGGGGCCCTTTGATATATAGGGCCCTGTTTACTAAGCCGTGCTGTAGGCACGCAAACCTTTTAGCGCATGCTAACACTTGAGACACCCATAGAAATATAATGGGTGTCTCTATTGTTAGCGCGCACTAATTTTTAGTGAGCGCTAAAAAGTTAGTGTGCCTACAGCACGGCTTAGTAAACAGGGCCCTTAATTTCCAAAATACATAGTGTTTCTGTAAATGCATTTTTAAACACTCTTTCCTTTTACAGAGTCACTTCTGAGACTTTTTGTGAATTAGTATTGCAAGAGATATTTTCTCTCAAATTGTGTTAACAAAAAATGAGCAATAACCCCCTAATTCTATTAGAAGTGCTGAAAATGCATGTGTAAATTTGGGTACATGCCCAATTCAAGCACATGATTCAATTGAATAATGAGCTAATTAGCTCCAATAATTGGCTTTTTAACAAGCAATTTTTGGCACTAATTATATTCAATTAACATATACACTTGTTAATTCCTGTGCCTAAATTTTATGTGCAAGTCAGAAAAAGGGGCATGGAAGTGGGAGTGCCATGGGTGGATCGAGGTGGATTGGGGCCTGGCTTTTAGTTATGCACGTAATTATAGAACAAAGTGGCGGTATTTTCACCATATTTACATTGGTTCAAATGGCTGTGCCAAAATGTAGACATGATCTCTTGGCTTAAGTGCTATTCTTTAAACCATGTCTAACTTTAGCTGTAGTTAATAGAATACCGCTACGTACTGTTTTTAAGCGCCAATTTTTTAGGCACCATTTATAGAATTCCTCCCCATCCCCTATTGTATGCTTCTCTGGGTTGGTTCTTTTTTTTTTTTTAGATGCAATCATTTATCTCTGTCTAAGGAAAAAAGTGAATCTTGCATGCATTGGCTGGAATACACTGTCTTCTGGATCTGGAATCTTCTGACAAATCTTGATTGAAGATTCACAGCTGCCTCTTGATATCATTAGCAAACAAGAAGAAAGAAAATCAACATTTTGAAAGAATACAATTCTTTGTAACATCTCATCATTGGACTATACCCTGTGCAGAAAGCCAGTCAGGAAAATGTTATGGGTTGAGAACACCAAATTCTATTCAGTCCTGGATCTTTACAACTCTATAATAAAATCTACTAGTTCAGATGGTTCAAAAACACACTACTCATATCTTAATATGTAATGAGATACTTCCTAGGGAATTTTTTTAAGAGCCCATAGCCAACCCCAATGCCCTGGGTCACAGCTTAAGTAATTCTCTTCTTACGTTTTGAATATGGGAAGCAAAGCATTAATCTTAGACCCATTAAAGTGTTTCATTCTTGTCTTGAAGAATAATTTCAACATCTCATCCCTATCAGAGCCTGATATGAAGATAGCAACCCAAGTAGCTGTATTAGTGGCCCCCTCATTGGAAGGATCCAATATGGCAGTTAAATTAGGCTGGTCAAAATGATCAACCTCCCTCCCCCCCCCCCCCCCCCTTCAACAGACTGTCACAAATATCTCAGAATATAATAAGCTCTAGTAATAGCTGAGCGAGAGAGAGAGAGACAGAGAGAGAGAGAGAGAGAGAGAGAGAGACATGATCTAATTGCCATATCGCAACATACTTTTTAACATCTTAATTGAGGAAAATAACTTACAATAATGAAATTCAAAAATGAACATTATTATATTGAAAAATATTCTTGAGCTTCTCAAACTTGTTTTCTAATACCCTATTGTCCTTAACTAAGAACTGATTCATGTCTTCCAGTGTCTTATTTTTCTTACGGTAGCCTTCTATTATAGCCTCGTTCCTTACAGCAGCCTGATCAAGGGACAAGAGCTTAATGAAACCCTCCCTAAAAATGTACAAAGCTGAGAAAGACAGAAAGAGTGGCCTCAGTCCTAGCTATAAACCTCCAGAGCTTCAAGAATGAAACTTTTGTAGGTGGAGCCATAGAGAGAAAACATTCCTGCCATGGATAACACCGAGAAGCCAATGGTTTAATCAGATCCACTTTAGGACGGAGAATGACAGACTGAAATATTGTTGCCTCCTTCCTCACAATTTCAGCTTAGGCTTCCAATATTTCTAACACCACTGGATATGAATCTTCTTATAATGCTTAGTAAAAGGAAACAAATTCGACAATCTTTCTGGCTGTAAAAGTGATGAGTGAGGGATAGGACTTAATGTAATATCTTCCCCTGGTAGCCCCTGAAAGTCCAGGAGAGGACTTGCCAACAGACAAATTACTGCCATCCAGGTGTAACAAAGAAGTCTATAGGTCCCTGAGTATTTATGGGCCTAGATTCCAGAGAGTCCTTACGCTTGCTCTTTCTCTTTTCCATCACTAGCATAAAACAAGGGCCCAAAATATGAAACAGTGCAAACTTACAGTTGGAGTTGAGCAGCAATTCTTCCTAACTCAAAATGGCTCCACATGGCTCCTTCAGGCTTTGAAGGGAATCTAAAGAGATGTGCCAAATAGTTCTCCCTCAAAGTGCCATTTTTACTTGCTATAGGGAATGGCGTTCTTGAGGTGGGGTTAGAGTGGGCTTACAAACAAGGTGCATACATTTGCATTTTCAAAACAATACACATATTTTAACTCAACAAAAACTATCCACACATCTAAATAGACACAAGTCTGTGATGGTACTTTTCCATGGATAATTTAAAAAATGAAAATCTATTAATAAATTCTCACATGAAAATGCATCTTAAGATTTCTATCAGCCTCTTCATCAACATCCTACTGCTATCTAGTTCTGCAGTGCTGTTATTTAGCACAGTGCAGTGCTGTAAACATGAAGCTTTCTTGATTGCTCTTACCTGACCCCTTGGGACATTTTAGTACTGGGTAGAACAATTACTTTCAGAGGGTTAAAAAATGAACTGAATTAACTTCAAAGACAGAGTAAACACTTCTGCAGTGTTTAAATCTGATAGATAAGCAACAGAAATTCAAAGATTAACTTTACCACTGAGGGTCATTTCAGAGTGAACCGAGACAGTAACCATGTTAGGGATGTGAACTTGTTACACACACTCAGTTAATTTAGGCTCCTTAAGAAAAGTCTGCTCAGTTGAGATTCTTCCTCTACTCTTCTATAACTTGGGGTAAACGATAAACTCTCAAATAGAAGCCACCACTACCTTCTTCCATCAGGACAATTCTAGAAATTGAACCTTCCTATAAGGCACCACAAAGAAGTAAACTTAGCACCATTTCTTTAACAGCTTAAAAGCATACCTAAATCATAAATCTATAAAATAATAAGTGGAGTGGAATGGGTAGACGTGAATCGATTGTTTACACTTTCCAGAAATACTAGGACTAGGGGGCACACAATGAAGCTACAAAGTAGTACATTTAAAATGCATCAGAGAAATTTTTTCTTCACTTAACATGTAACTAAACTCTGGAATTTGTTACCAGAGAATGAGGTAAAAGCAGCTAGCTTAGCAAGGTTTAAAAAAAGGTTTGGATGGCTTCCTAAAGGAAACGGCCATAGACGATTATTAAAATGGACTTGGGGGAAATCCACTGCTTATTTCTAGGACAAGCAACATAAAATATATTGTACTTTTTTGGGATCTTGTCAAGTACTTGTGACCTGGATTGGCCACTGTTGGAAACAGGATGCTGAGCTTGATGGACCTTCGGTCTGTCACAGAATGGCAATACTTACGTACTTATATGTACATATATTTTAGTATGCTAGCACAAAGTCACTTTGGCTCATCAAAAATTAGGCATGCCAAGTTATGTCAATAGCTGGTGTAAGTTGGCATGCCTAAGTGCACCAATCAATCTGTACAAATAATTGTATTTTATTAATTGCTTCACCTATTGTATCATCGCCTCTTTCAATTACATACTACGGAGGGAAATCAAATAAACTGAAACTTAGGTGCTGAAAAAAATTCAGCACTAAGCAGTATTCTCTAAAGGGTGTACACCTTATATAGAATAGTATTTACCCTGGGATTCTATATATAGTGCCCTAATTTCCAGGTGTATTCTATAACAGTGTGTTAAACTTAATTGACTAACTAGCTAATCACTGTTGTCAACTGGATGTTAATAATTATCAGCACTAATTGGCATTAATTAAGATTTACGCGCACAACTCGCTTAGGAGTCCTTTTACTAAGCTGCGGCAAAAAGTACAAAACATGGAAAATCAAACAATTGGGATGTGGGAGGGGCTAGCATTTTTAGTAGGCTTGTCCCCCAGACATCCCAGGATTGGAGCACTGCTGTGGACTTCATATAAATGCTCCCAGGTACACATTTCACTGTTGCTCCCTTATCTTGTCTAAACCCACCCAAAACTCACTACCTCCAATTGTACGCCACTAAAAAAAAAGCCCTTATGGATGAAAGGAGCACCTATATGTGGGTACAGTGGGTTTTTGGTTAGTTTTAGAGGTCACATAGTTTCTACCACAGGTGTAACAGGTAGGGGGAGATTCACCAATCACTAGACTACTCCAGAGACCTGCAAGCTGCTCTAATAGACCTGGCTATAACATCTGAGACTGTCATAGAAGCTGGTAAGTAATATTTTTATTCATATTTTGGGGGATGGGAGGGGGTTAGTGTCCTCCGGGGGGGGGGGGGGAGTAAAGGGGGTCATCCCTGATTCCCTCCAGTGGTCATCTGGTCATTTAGGGCACCCTTTTGTGCTTTATCGATTCTAAAAACAGGTCTAGACCAAAATGTTTAGATTTTTGCCCTGGACGTTTTCGTTTGTTCCATTATGGCTCTAAAACATCCAAATGTTAGGCACACCCTAGGCTCATCTTCAAAATGCCCCTGACACTCCTCCTTGTGATTTGGATGCACTACAGCTGAATTGCATAGATAAATGTCTGCAAAACAGGTTTCAAAAATAACAATTTGGACATTTTGAGAAGAGCTTCGTCCAAATGGTGCTTTATGCGATTTTTTGGACGATTATCAATTTTGAAAATGAGTCCCATTGTAGCCTATAGAACTTTGTAAGTCTAAGTGCTTTGAAAATGAGCCCCACAGTCTCATTAGGATCATGATTACCAGCTGTTTTAATAACTCTATTGCACGGATTGAAAAAAAAAAATCTTCCATTTTCAGAGTACCTGCATAGTTGCAAACTGCATAAGATACTTTTTACTCCTGGACATTGTGCTACTTTTACTTTGATATTTTCCGAAGAAAAAATTACTTGCACACACTTGCATCTTCCTTTTGTACAGGTACTTTTTCAACTTAAAAAGTGCATACTTTGATATGTGCATTCTTCAGTCCCTGCCCCAACTCTGTCCCTGGCTATGCCCTTTTAAAAGTTGGTGAAAGTACTTGTATTATTGTTTTATACGTGCTCTGCATACAGTATGGACAATTTTCCAATAATTAGCTTGTGCAGGTAATGTTTTTTATCCAAATAAATTGCTTTGAAATATATTCTCAAAAAAAGGACTAGACTACATTTGCTTGGCTCTCTTGATCTATCAGAAGATACAGCATGACACCAGGATTCGGACTTACTGTAAGTACTTCCAAATATATGAAGTTGCAAATTGTTTGTACCAGATGAGTTAGAGGATAACCAGATGTTATAAACAGTTCTGGAAAGCTTTAGAACATGACAGAAGGTACTTTTGGCCAAAAGGTCTTCATCATGAAAGAATATAAACCAGCATGTTTCCACTTGAAGTCATAGACTTCAGTTATTTTTTTTGCCAAACCTCTTTACTTTTGAGAGGATTTCTTGCTAAAATTTAACAATTGTACACATGATCTGTCACATTTTTTGTTTGTGTTATACCCTGGCTTTGGTGGAGGGGGGGCCAATAAAAGACTTTGAAATATTTAGTCATATCCTTAACCTGTAGGGCAACCTCCCTTAGGCACCAATGCTCAAAAGTATATGTGGGTGCTAGAGACCATTAGTGTCATACTAGCATCCGCATTTACCTGCGCGGAATGCTCAGAGGGGTCTAGCACAAGAAACAATGAGCACAGCAGGCACTAGTGCAGATTGCATGCAAATGTAGTCAAGCTCATGTAAATCAGGTCATTTTTTAATTCCTCCCCAATGCTCAGAAAATAATGCCCGAAATAAAACTGCCTTACCACTGCAAAAAATAACGCCAGGAGGAAGCAGGCATAAGGGGGTTGGAAGAGAGGATTTCTCATGATTCTCAAGCTTCTCTCATGCTTCTTTCTGCAAAATCTGCTGGTTTGAATGCTTTTGGAAGCTGAAGGAAGCCTATGCAAGCTCTTAAGTGCTGGTGGTGAGAAACAGCAGACCCAAGTGAAAGCACACATTGGTGTCTGTTTCCTGTGTCTAAATAAGTACATAAGTAATGCCACACTGGGAAAAGACCAAGGGTCCATCGAGCCCAGCATCCTGTCCACAACAGCGGCCAATCCAGACCAAGGGCACCTGGCTAGCTTCCCAAATGTACAAACATTCTATACATGTTATTCCCGGAATTGTGGATTTTTCCCAAGTGCATTTAGTAGCGGTTAATGGACTTGTCCTTTAGGAAACCGTCTAACCCCCTTTTAAACTCTGCCAAACTAACCGCCTTCACCACGTTCTCTGGCAACAAATTCCAGAGTTTAATTACGCGTTGGGTGAAGAAACATTTTCTCCGATTTGTTTTAAATTTACTACACTGTAGTTTCATCGCATGTCCCCTAGTCCTAGTATTTTTGGAAAGCGTGAACAGACGCTTCACATCCACCTGTTCCACTCCACTCATTATTTTATATACCTCTATCATGTCTCCCCTCAGCCGTCTCTTCTCCAAGCTGAAAAGCCCTAGCCTCCTTAGTCTTTCTTCATAGGGAAGTCGTCCCATCCCCGCTATCATTTTCATTGCCCTTCGCTGCACCTTTTCCAATTCCACTATATCTTTCTTGAGATGCGGCGACCAGAATTGAACACAATACTCAAGGTGCGGTCGCACTATGGAGCTATATAACGGCATTATAACATCCTCACACCTGTTTTCCATACCTTTCCTAATAATACCCAACATTCTATTCGCTTTCCGAGCCGCAGCAGCATACTGAGCAGAAGGTTTCAGTGTATTATCGACGACGACACCCAGATCCCTTTCTTGGTCCGTAACTCCTAACGTGGAACCTTGCATGACGTAGCTATAATTCGGGTTCTTTTTTTCCACATGCATCACCTTGCACTTGCTCACATTAAACATCATCTGCCATTTAGCCGCCCAGTCCCCAGTCTCGTAAGGTCCTCTTGTAATTTTTCACAATCCTATCGCGAGTTAACGACTTTGAATAACTTTGTGTCATCAGCAAATTTAATTACCTCGCTAGTTACTCCCATCTCTAAATCATTTATAAATATATTAAAAAGCAGCAGTCCTAGCACAGACCCCTGAGGAAACCCACTAACTACCTTTCTCCATTGTGAATACTGCCCATTTAACCCCACTCTCTGTTTCCTATCCTTCAACCAGTTTTTAATCCACAATAGGACTTTTCCTCCTATCCCATGACCCTCCAATTTCCTCTGTAGCCTTTCATGAGGTACCTTGTCAAACGCCTTTTGAAAATCCAGGTACACAATATCAACCGGTTCCCCTTTGTCCACATGTTTGTTTACTCCTTCAAAGAATTGAAGTAAATTGGTCAGGCAAGATTTCTCCACACAAAAGACGTGCTGACTCGGTCTCTGTAATCCATGCCCTTGTAATTTTGTTTTTAATAATAGCCTCTACCATTTTCCCCGGCACCGACGTCAGACTCACCGGTCTATAATTTCCCGGATCTCCCCTGCTAAAAAATAATTTCTAAACTGCTCAGTGAAAGTACACATTGGTGCCTGATTCCTGTGTCTATATATAAGTATCTAAGGTTTAAAAAAAAAAATTAAATGCTTATATTTAGGCCGCAGAAAATGGATGCCAATATGGACTTCATGTTCGGGTTTTACCAGGCACATATGCATAGGAGCCGAGCTTACCGTGGAACTCTTCAGCGCATGCATCAGCACAATCTTCCTGAGCCAAAGCACAATCCTCCTGCCAAACTCCCTAATGCTCAATCCTATGAGCACTCCTATATTTTGCACTAGTGAGAAAAGGAGAGCTTTGAACTAGAGATCTGCACAGGAATGGTGATTCTCAAGGGAATGGAAGAAGCTACCATTGGATTCCTGCAGAGATGAAGAAGCTGCCATGTCATTCCCATGGGAGTGTTGTCAAAATCTCTGGTGACTCCAGAATGAGATTTGGAATGCACTGAGGGACCCTTTTACAAAGCGGCGGTAAGCTACCACAGCAGCCCAGTGGTAGTTTCCACCCCAGCGCACCGTCATACCCAGTGCTATAAAAATATTTTTATTTCTGTAGCACCGTTTGTACCCGGTGGTAATCGAGCAGTGCCGTGCGCTGCCCAGTTACTGCCAGGTTAGAACAGGAGCCCTTACCCCACCTCAATTGGGGGCAGTAAGGGCTTCCCCCCAAAATGGCCACACGGCAAGTGCTTCACTTGCCACGTGGCCATTTCCTGAAGAAAAGAAATACCTACCTTTTACCCACTGCAGTAAAAGGGGGCTTCGAAGCACGTCAAACACATGAGCTGACTCCAGTTCAGGCTCCCTTTTGCCACAGCTTGGCAAAAGGGGCCCGGTAGAGAGGTATTTGGAGCACCAGAATGAGGCTTAGAATACTCATTACTCGAATAGTAAATGCTATCCAAAACATCACAGGAGGCTGTAGGGGTTGGGAGGAAACAGAGGGCCGTGAACATGTAAATTATAGCATCAATTCCTGTGGGTACGGGTGGAGAAGGAGACAATTAATTCTGAGGATGGATGAGGATGGAATGGGTCTTAGCAGGTATGGGTGGGTATGGGTTAGATTCCATTGGGGATGGGCGATGACGGGTGGAATTTCTGTTCCCATGCAATAGGAGAGCAGAGGTGCTATTCTGTCTTTTGACAGCCTTGCCTAAGTTACAGTGGAACCCTGGAATGAGTTAATGTTTGTTATTATTTCACTGCTAGGTCATGTGAGCTAGGCATTGTGTGTAGTGTAGTTTATGGTAATGCAACCACTCTTGACAAGCTCTGTTTCTATTGGTCTTTACCTTCGTCTTCTCCTCTGGGCTTGTGTGTGCCCTACTTTCTAGCCCTCTCTCTTGCTCCCTCTCTATGATCAAGGTTGCCAGGTGGGCGTTTTTCCCGCCCAATGGGGCGGTTTTCCACGACCTGCTGCAGGTTGCGGTTTTTTGGGCTATTTTCGGGGGTTTTATGCTGTTTTTTGTGCTTTTTTTCAGGCCGCGGGGGGCGGGGCTAATGACGTTTTGGGTGGGGTTGATGAAGGAGGAGATGGGGTTGATGACGGCGGGGGTGGAGCTGATGACGGCGGGGGTGGGGGTATGAACTTTTGGGTTGGGTTTGGGGACTGGGTAATTGGCAACACTGTCTATGATTCTGTCTCCATTTTACTTTCAGTCAGCTCATGTCCTGTTAAATGCTCTGAAGAGAACTTGGGTTTTTTACCTTGGACATATCTTTATGTTAAGATATAACATTTCCAGCAGACCAGCTCTGATCCTCTCCTGTAAACCCAGCTGTGTTTTTTCACCTGTTCAGCAAAGCTGGGTTTCTCAGATTTCTGTCTCCATCCACTGAAGCAACTATCAGAATCACAAAGTCTCTGTGCCAAGAGGCAATCTTCTGAACTGCTGACTGTGAGTACATTGTTGTGTTATTCAATAAAGACAAACATTGACATTCACACTTCAGGCAGCCCTTAACACATACTTAATTCAAACAACAATTTCTTTTTTGGAATAAAATTTGGCTGCAGCTTTATTTCCAAATATTAATAAATTCATTTACTTAACATCAACTTAGTAACATATAATTTTCCACCAGGTTAACTTCAGAATGCGGTTAATAATGTTAAGCCCTTCGGTAACGAACTGGCTCACTTTCTCCCCACTTCACAGTGTGATTAATAATAATGTTAAGCCCTTCGGTAACGAACTGGCTCACTTTCTTCCACCCTTACCCCCTCCCCCCAGGTGACTTACAGTACCGTCAAGCCACCTCTTACTCATGGCGGTTCCGCCTACGAGTTCATTTCCATTTCATATATTTCATACAATTCCTTTAACCGCTTCTGGTGCCTCTTAAACCCCTCATCCAGGCCACAAGCGGTGACAGACTCCATCTTGTCACCGCTCCCCCATAACCAAAGCTGCCGCCAAATCCTTCTTTAAGCAATCCTCCAACAAATCTTGGATTGCACTCAAAAAGATATCAGTTCCAATATCGGACAGATGAACTCCATCCTGCCTATACAAACCTGCACAATCTGACGAGATCAAATCATGTGCTAACACCAAACCCCCCATTCTCCCCATAAATTTTGACACTTCCCAATTCACCCTGCGCCTCAACCGCTCAATACCTTTTGGATTAACTGCCCCCCTCCACACTCTTCTGGGAATAATCTGTGACCATACAATCACTGCTCCTGGAAAATAACTCATCACCTCCAATAATTCTGCTTTCATTAAACGAATTAACTGAACTCCTTTTACAGCACATAAATCATTTCCCCCCAAATGAATACAAATTACAACTGGAGAAGAAAATCACCGAGCTTGCAGTAATGCTGGCAACAACTGCTTCCAAGTCATTCCTCGTATGGCCAACCAGCGGATTCGAATACCGAATCCCACCAATCCCAGGTTGGATCCCCACTTTGATTCCAGAGCATGCTTGTGTGCCCAAAAGACATATGAATGTCCGCAGATCCATACACATATGTCCAGAGGCAATACATCTGTAAAAGAAACTAGAACAATTAGCATAAACCTAATCACTTCTCATCCCGAACATACCCTTTATATCTATTAGACCTCCATCTTCCCACCCGCTGAATTAAAGCCACTGAACCCCCTTCTTGGGCTACATTGGAAGCAGCACCAATTCGAAAGGAATGTGTCCCATACTCCTTCGGCTCCAAACCCATATATCTCAAACCTTTCTTAAGCACTGCTGCAAATTGATACCTCGTTAAAGGCATACCATTGCTATGCACCAACCAAACCTCACCACCCACCGGTCCTACACCATTGAACTCCACTGCACATTGCACTGGACAAAATTCCAAAGTCTTAGCCGCTCGCAGACTAATCCAAATGCCTTTTCCATCTTGGTCCGTTTTAGACTTCCTTAAATATATACGCAACACCCCCTTTTCCACCACCACATCCCTTCTTCTCAAACCTTCATCATCCATAGCTCGCGTTTGTGAAGCTACCAACTCCCCAACCCTGCAAGCTGAAAAGAAGGCTACCACAAAAGCCACCTGAAATAACAATATTTCATATTTTGAAAAACAAATATTGGTTAATACCTTGCACAATTGCACTACCTGTGCATAAAATAGCGGCCTCCTCACCCTCTCCATTCGTGATTTCCCATGTTCTCTGGAAAAACCACACAATAACTTACGAATCAAATATTTCCCAGCTGGATCTCCCCAACCCAGCAATTTAGACACAAATGCTATTGCAGCCATCGTCTGAGATACCATCCCAAACGACCATTTATTATCCACTGCAAAAGCAATAAGTCGAACCACTCTCTCTTCACAAATTGGGAAAACCAAATCCCAACCTCTGTCAGCCAGAAATGATAGGAATCGCCTCCATCCAACTCCATAAGCCTTCCAAGTATTAGGAGCTAATGCTCCCATCAACAACGCCTCACAACCTCCTGAAAATTGTGCCACAAATCTTCGGACATCCGTGTAGGCTCCCAATCTGCTGACGGAGCCAAAGCTCTGAAGCGATGTAACTGTAAACGAGATAACGCATCAGCAATCTCATTACAAACACCAGGCACATGTCTCGCTGTTAGCCATAAATTTAATTGCAGACATTTTAACACAATCAATCTCAACAGCTCCACTAACAGCGGACAACGCGAATACTGCTTATTGATTGCCCATACTACTGACATGTTATCAGAATACAAGGCAATCCTCCTGTTACACAACCTCCGTTCCCATAGCCACAAAGCCACCCAAATTGGAAATAATTCCAACAAAGCTATATTCTTGCACAAACCCATCTCTCTCCACCATTGAGGCCACTCTTCTGCACACCATGCCCCTCCAAAATAAATCCCAAATCCAATTTCTCCCGACGCATCCGTGAATAATTGTAAATCCACACTTGAAACCAATACATCTTGCCAAACACAAGTTCCATTAAACACCGACAAAAAAATTCTCTCCAGATTTGCAAATCCGCTCGCACTGCCTGTGTTACACGCACTCTAAAATGCGCCTTCCGCAAACCAACTGTTAACAATGCTAAACGTCTCGAAAAAACTCGTCCCATAGGAATCACTCTCGTTGCAAAATTAAAATGCCCCAACAACGACTGAATCTCCTTCAACGTCACCTTTTTCTTGATGTATACCCTATCAATCTCCTGACGCAAAACCACAATCTTTTCTTTAGGCAGACGAGACTCCATTCTCACTGAATCCAACTCTATCCCCAAAAACACCAATTTGGTAACCGGGCCCTCACTTTTTTTCTTAGCCAAAGGCACACCCAACTCCTTTGCCACCGTTCTAAATGCTGACATCAAGGAAGCACACTGCAATGAATTTTCTGGACCCCCAAACAAAAAATCATCCAAATAATGAACAATAGAATCCCAAACACTAACCTGTTCCACTACCCAATGTAAAAATGTAGCAAATGCTTCAAAATAATTACAAGAAATAGAACAACCCATAGGCATACATTTATCAAAATAAAATTTACCTTCAAACTTAAATCCAAGCAACCTAAAAGCTGTAGGGTGCACTGGCAATAAACGGAAAGCTGCTTCAATGTCCGCTTTTCCCATCAATGCACCTTTTCCCAAATTCCTCAACAAATCCACCGCTTGTTCAAAACTAGCATATTGCACTGTACACAAATCCGGATCAATAAAACTATTTACACCAGAACCTTCAGGATAGGACAAATTATGAATCCACCTGTATGTACCCGGCTCTTTTTTCGGTATCACACCCAATGGAGACACTACCAAATTTTTAAGCGGCGGGTCAGCAAACGGTCCTGCTATCCGCCCAAGACTCAACTCCTTCATCAACTTCTTCCGAACCACCTCTGCATGCTGAATCACAGATACTGAATTCTTACACTTATGATCCAACACCGGTCCCTCAAGCGGGATCGGGAAACCTTCCGAAAAACCTACCCACAGCAAATATGCATCACCACCACACGGATACAGACCCAACCAATTTTGTAATGCAGCTACCTTAATAGGAGAAGGGGCCTTGCCAGCCCACAACTGGGCCGCCATTAGCTCCTCCCCTCCCCGACCTTCCCCGACCTCCCAATCCCCCTCTTGGACATTTAAACACAGGGTGGAATCCCTGACAGACACTGCAACAGTGTCTGAATCTGCAGGCAGGCCTATTACATCGTCCCGCATTAAATTGGAAACAAGCATTACTGGGGCTACTCCCCTTTCCCCCCAATCCGCTTGTCCCCACACTTCCTCCTCCTGCCATTCCGAAACTCCCTGTTCGACCAACGCCCATTCCCCCGGTATTTCCAACTGAGCCACTACCATACCCGGGAAATCCAGCAGAGGCTCCCGAACGAAAGGAAGGATTAACCGAAGGAGTAAAATTAGCAATCCACAAATCCACATCTCTCACACCCCAATTCTCAGATTTGTCCTTCGCCAAACTCTGCCTAAACTGCTCATCATAATTTACCCAAGCCCAACCTCCATACATTTTATAAGCTCTCAAAATTAAATCACAGTAATTGCATAAACCCGGATAAAGAGCAGGTTTCTGACCTCCCAACACACTCGCAAAAACATGAAAACTTAACAACCAATTCATGATTGTCTTTGGTACCCTCCCTCTTTTCTTCTTTCCTTCTTCCTTACCCCCATCCTTCCCCCCATTAACATCCCTATCACGCACTAACAAGGCAAATAAATCTATATATTTTCCTTTTAAAATTCTCTGCTTCCATTTTAACGTTATATAACAATCCAGAGGGGCAATATTACATAATGTATGACCCATCCTCGAACCCATAAATATACCTGCCCATTGATTCTCCCGCATCCCACTTACAACATTCCCCCTTTCCACCTCTACTTCATCCGAAGAAGATGAAGAAGACCCTGATGAATCCCAGGAGTCTGAAGATTCCCATACCTGCATAGGATCACCTGTTCCACCCCTCCTCTGCCTTTTTTCACTATCCAACCGCCTTACCACATGACACAAATTCCGCAAAAATTTTTTATTCCGCAGCTTCTTTCTCAAACCTTTTCCCGACACCCCTTTTTCCCAACTACCCCGATCTCTAACCCCCTCCCGTACTTCACCTCCCCGCCGCCCCTTCTATATCCAGTTACACACAATTCCTCCAACTCACCCATTGCTCTCCCAGAAGAAGGCCCCTCCAACGGATCCTCCGCCGCAGCAACCTGCAAAGGAACATCACCACGGGTCCGCATACCACCTGCCATCGCACTGGTTGCCGTCCCACATTGCATCCTGCTACCCCTCTCCTGCTCGATATTCAATCCCACCTGACACCCCATTTCCACACCTTGTCCACTATTCACCCCTTCTGCAACATCAGCATCTCTCCCTATATTCCCCATACCCCCTTTAGCACTCCCCCCTCCAGACACATTCATCCCATGTTTCTTTTTTCCACTCACTTTACCCCCACTTTTCACAATCTTCTTTGGCCCCATTAAACAGTATTTTTATTTATTTATTATTATATATATATATATATATATATATATATATATATATATATATATATATATATATATTTATTTATTTATTTATTTATTTATTTAATATAATCAATTACCCACAATCACTCACTCTCCCCGCTCCCAAGCAAACACCCCTTCAATTTTGAGTCCCTTAATCTCTCCTTTTAAAAAGGTTGCACTGCTGATTTAGGTCCCCTAATTTGCCCATCCAGTTCCTGACCAGGGTTGCACCTGCTTAGCTTCCTGCTTTTGCCATGTGACATACACCTAATAAAAATGGTGCTCATTATTTGCAGCTGTGATCACACTTTCTCCAGTAGTCGATCAAGGTGTGTTACATTCAAGTATTCTGGGTTTGTGTCAAACTTTGTCCCTGAAGTGACTTGCCTTAGGTGGGATTTGAACCAGCAACCTTATGATTATAAGGCTGGTGCTCTAACCACTAGGCCACAGCAGCCACAATAAAAAAAATTCTACCCCTAACACCTCGCAAACCGGAAGTGCCTTCCCAACACACTTTAACTCACCCACCCCCTCCCAACGTAACACACACTTCAAAAAAACCCCGTTTGTCCACCCAGCAATCAAAAAACCAACCCAAATTCCCCTCACCTCCGCGAAACCGGAAGTCGCGACGCCACTGCCAAACACCAGCCTCCCCCACCTCAGGTAATCTTTAAAGGGGAATCAAACCAGCAACCTTCTGATTACAAGCTCAGTGCTCTAGCCAGTGCTCCACTGATTAGACATAAGAATTTGTTTCGTTTTTTCTACTTTAAACCCCCCCCAACTTCTCTTTCACTCCCTCCTATTCACCCTAACCCTCTCCTACCTAACTAAAAATTAATTCTGAGCGCCCAAATCTTCCCTATCCTAGCACTTCCCTTCCAGCCAATCCTATCCCTTAATTCCTACCCAATCCCCTTTCTCCCTTTCCTGTTGCTAACCTAAACACTAACTACTTCCAAACTAACTCCCTCCTGCAACTCCCCCCCCCCCCCCTTTCCTTTCTTCTTCTGGCTGCCTGGCTTCAGTCAATGTTAACACCCTCACAGCTTAACTGTGAGGGCTTCCTATATCAGAAAAGAAAGAGACTTCAGGTGTGCTGGTATTGAAGGAGTGGAACGCCGGATACTACTCGAATACTATGAGTACTACCCGAATACTACTGAACAACAGAACAACCTCATGTTTTGTGCCTACTGATGGACTTATACTTATGCACTCTACCTCTGCTTTTGGCTGTTTAGCCATACTTTATTACTGCACTGGACATTTGTGCCTTATCCAGTTTTACTGTTTACTAACGAAAGAAGTTTTGCTGTTTACTAATGTAAGGACAGAATGCAGTATTATTAGACTTATAGCTTGTAACAGTAGGTTGCAAGGCCTATACAAGACCAGCTTGCATGTAGCAACGCGACCTTGGAGGGTGCTGACACCCCCTGCATTCCTGAGCCGAACCTTATCTCCTGTGCTAGAAAGGAGCATTGTGTGTGTGTGAAGAATAAGCTGCTAAGTTTCGTTTTTCTTGCCAGTATCATTTCGCTGTTATGACGTGTGTACGTACTGGGACTACAATTTTGTACTGTAAGAACTACAATTGTTTACTGCGCATGCCAAATGTGATGTGTAAGGGGCCTAGTGCGCAGGCCCAGTAGGGAAGTATAATTGTAAGTGTCAGGTGATTCGCGACACACAGTGTCCCGAGACTACTCGGTACTGTTCACTTGCTAGCAATAAAGTTGCCTTGTTTGGAACCAAAATTTGCCTTTCGTCTCCTGATTTCCCACCTGTTTCATTGGCGACCCAGATGGGACAGAAGTAGAAAGGGGAATCGGATTATATTCTTCCCCTCCCCCACTGCAGTCGGATCGGGTCATCGATTCCCACCCGAGGAGGTGGTGAGTGGCCACCGCTGATTTCAGCGTCCATCTCCCGGAGGAGGGCCGATCAACTCTGCCTGACTGTAGAGGGGGCTGTGTGGTTCCGACAAGGCACCTTTTCTATTTCAGGGAGAAGCGCACGACGGCGCGGCCTGCGACCCCGGCGGACAGGCGAGTATACTCTACGTAGTGACCGGCCCAGTAAGGACCGAAGAAGAGGCGTGATCACCCTCTTTTAGCCAGTGACTAATACGGACTATTGGTATACGACTAGGTCCCGAAACTCACTAGGCTTCGACGACGAAACCGAGCGGCGAATGGGAGGGTTTCTTGTGGCGTATGAAAGTGTGTGACTGGGCTTGCAGTTCCAGGCCGGGCGACCGCGTCCTGGTCAGGCCGAGTGTTGACCCTTTTGTGTCTGGTGGAACGAGACCCCTTACTCCTCCACCGCCCCTTTCCCTCTTTGTCCGTCACCTGTCCTTTGGCACTCAGGTTAGGATGGGCGGGGGTGGGTCTTCACCGTTAGATTTAATGACGGAACACTTTAGCGAAGTGTTCGACCTAGATAAATGTAGCAGGGCCGGGATGATACAGAGATGTCAATTTATGTGGCCAGGGCTAGGAATTGCCGAGTGGCCCCCGGAAGGGTCATTCGAGTATGAGAAAGTGGCGGCGGTCATGAATATTGTTATAGTTGAGGGAAACCCAGGCTGTCCCGAGGACATTCCATACATAGAAGCGTGGTTGGATGTAGTCCGGGACCCGCCGGCTTGGGCCCAACGGAAGGTAGAAAAGGCCGCCCTCATGTTGGTAAAGCAGAGGAAGGGCCGGAAAACTAAGCTCAGAACCCTGCCGACCCATGCCTTCGCTCTCCAAAGCTCGGCAACCGCTGCCGTTCAGAAGGCCGCAGGGACCGCCCCCATACGGCCCACCGCCCCTAGCGCTGAAGCCACTGAGACCACGCCCCCTGCTACCATTGGTAAGGTAGGAGCCACGCCCAGTACGACCAACACACTTCCTAGAATGAAACCCCCAAAGAAAACCCTAGGGAAAGTTCAGGGTTTGCCCGAAAAGAAGCTCCCGAAGGCCCCGATACTTGCTACGGCGGAAGCATACGAAGACGACATCGCGCCACCGCCGTATGCCCCGATATACCCCGACATCGCGAGCCTGGAGGAGGGCCCGGATAACGCTGAGGCTTCCGGGTCAGAGTCGGATGCCGGAGAGACGTCCCGTCCGGACTCACCTGAATCACCTGAGTCACCTGGCCCCGCAACCATACGGAAGAGTAAACGAGTTGTGAAGAACATTACTCGGTTCCCCCAATCGAGTCCACGCAGTGCCCTTCCTTCGAGCAGGAAAGAGGGAGCCACTAACTTATTCCCAGTTCGACAATCTACCACCTATACCCCTAACCCGGCGGAAGGGGGGGGCCAGCCCATTGAATCGACAGTTTATAGCCACGTTCCCTTCTCAAGTGCCGACTTGTATAACTGGAAACTGCATGGGCCGTCCTACGACCAGAAACCCGAGCAGTTGGTGGAGCTGGTGGAAGGCATTATATACAGTTATAATCCGACTTGGGGAGACCTTAGGCAGTTGAGCGCCCACATCCTGACCACCGAAGAACGCCGCCTTTTGCAACAGAATATGGAGCAAGCTGTCCGGGATGCGAACCCTACCCATGCCAACTTGCAGAACCTAATAGAGACGGAGGCGCCCATGGCTGCCCCTGTGTGGGACTATCGAACCGCTGAAGGCCAAACCTCTATCCGCCGATACCAGCAGGCGTACCTGGCCGCCTTAAAGAAGGGGAAGCAGAAGGTCACCAATATGGGAAAAATTCACAGTGTAGTCCAACAAAAGGACGAGAGTCCAGGGGACTTTCTTGAACGACTTATGGAAGCATTCAGAAGGCACAGCCCAATAAACCCCGAAGACCCCAGGAACCTCCCAACCGTGGTTATGAGTTTTGTTAGCCAGTCAGCACCGGATATACGAAGGAAGCTACAGAGGACGGAGGGGTTCGAAGGGATGAGCCTCAGCCAACTGAAAGCTATAGCTGATCGCGTGTTCGGATATCGCGATCAGGAAGAGAAGACGGAAGCCCGAAAGGAATCAACCAGGCGGATGCGGGAGAAAGCAGATGTGTTGGCCACGGTGCTGGAGGAACGAATGAGGTCTAGACCAAAGGGGAGAGGCAGGAGAACAAGAGGGACGCGGTCCCCCATAGGACGTAACCAGTGTGCGAATTGTAGAAAAGAAGGGCACTGGTGGGCTGACTGCCCAGAGGAGATACGGGACCACCCGAGAGAAGAAGAACCATGGGACCGGCCCAGAGAGGAGGAGACGGACAACCGTGCAGGGGCCCCCAGACAAGGCCGGAGCCGGGGTCGAAGAGATAGGGGACGGGATGACCGGAGGGAATGGCAGATGGCTATGGAGGCTACCCGAGACAGTACCGCATGAAGAGACCGGGAGGGCAGAGTCCCCACTGACCCTCTGGTGGAAATTCGAGTGGGGACAGAGTCTATGAAGGCCTTACTAGACACAGGGGCCCAACGTTCTGTTATCACCACTGCTATAGCCCCAGCCACGAAAGAGACTATACCAATTGTGGGAGCCTCCGGGAAATCCCTTGCAGCCCCCCTCCTCAAGGAGCGCCAAGTCCAGATCGGAGGGACGATGGTGTCTCATCAGTTCATACACATTCCTGGATGCCCCGTCCCCTTGATTGGTCGAGACCTACTTTGTAAGCTCCAGGCCACCTTGAAGTTCAAGACCACGGGTGAAGTGGAGGCTCGTTTTGAAGATCGGCCAGTAACACTTATCTGTCCAGTGAGAGAAGAGTGGAGACTACATGCTTCCCCGACTGTAGGGCCTGGCGACTGCCGTTACGACCAGAAATCCCCTTTTGCCCAGCAGAGGCGAGCCATAATGGACGAAGTGCCCGATGTATGGGCAGAAGTAAACCCCGGAGGACTGGCCGTTAACGCTATCCCCATCTGGATTGAGCTCAAACCAAATGCTCAAGTTGTCAACCAAGGACAATACCATATCCCCTATGCAGCCCGGCATAGTATGCACACACATCTACAGAAACTCCTTCAACAGGGAGTCCTTAAACCAATCAGATCCGCATGGAACACCCCATTGTTGCCCGTTAAGAAGCCAGGAACTTCCGAGTACAGACCCGTCCAGGACCTGAGGAAAGTCAACAACCAGGTAGCCGACATAGTCGCCCTCGTACCAAACCCATACTCCATCCTAGCCCAAGTGCCATCCCAGACCAAGTGGTACAGTGTCATTGATTTGAAGGACGCCTTCTTCTCCATCCCCCTTGCTGCCGACAGCCAGAAGTTGTTTGCCTTCACGTGGGAAGACTTACAGACTGGTAACAAGCAGCAGTTTACCTGGACACGACTCCCCCAGGGATTCAAGAACTCCCCCACCCTCTTCGGCGACCAACTCGCTCAGGACCTGAAGACGTATCAGGACGAGTATGGGCCGGTCGTCCAATACGTGGATGACCTGTTGGTGGCCCGTGAAACGTACACAGACTGTGCAGAAGCTACCCTTTACCTCTTGAAAACCCTGGAAGCCCAGGGGTACCGGGCCAGTCGCAAGAAGGCCCAGATATGCGAGATCGAAGTCGAATACCTGGGTTTCCGCCTCCGAGAAGGAACCCGGAGGCTCGGTACCCCCCGAACCCAAGCTATCCGCAACCAACCCACTCCTGCAAATAAGAAGGAATTGCGAGCACTCCTCGGAGCCGCTGGATATTGCCGGATATGGATCATCAACTTCGCTGTTCTGACCCATGATCTGTACGCCAAGCTAAAAGGACCTGAACTCGAGGGCCAAAACCTCCAGTGGGAGAAACCCGAACTGAAAGCCCTTCAGGACCTCAAGGAGGCCCTTGTGGCCCCACCAGCGCTCGGACTGCCAGATGTGACTAAGCCGTTCCACTTGTTCATCGACGAAAAGAAGGGACTGGCACTTGGAGTCCTTACCCAACTGATCGGCACCTGGCAACGCCCTGTAGCATACCTCTCCAAGAGCATGGACAACGTGGCACGAGGATGGCCGGGCTGCCTCCGAAGCATTGCGGCGGCCTGTCTGCTGATACACGAGGCCAATAAGCTCACCTTCGGCCAGACCCTCTTTGTGACCACACCCCACGCCATCCGCGGCCTACTCGAGAGCCACGGACCTAGATGGATGACCAACTCCCGATTGGTTAAATACCAAGCCCTCCTGTGCGAAAATCCGGAGGTGCGGATCCTGGACACAACTAACCTTAATCCCGCCACCCTCCTTCCGGCCCCTGAACCACCACTCCACGACTGTGAAGAGGTAATGGCCACTGTGCATTCGAGCAGACCTGACCTGAAGGACCAACCCTGGCAAGGGGGCATCACCCTTTTTACCGATGGAAGCAGCCAGGTGATAGAGGGAATTCGAAGAGCTGGCTATGCTGTCGTGTCTGAAGACCACGTGATCGAGGCTATGGCCCTGCCGCCCGGAACATCAGCCCAGAAAGCAGAGCTAATTGCCCTCACAAAAGCCCTCTTGTGGGCTGAAGGGAAAGTTGTTAACATCTACACCGACTCCAAATACGCCTTCCTCACCCTTCAGGTGCACGGAGCCTTGTACAAGGAAAGGGGATTTCTGACTGCTGAGGGGAAAGGACTTGCAAATGCCACTGAGATCTGCCAATTACTCGAGTCAGTATGGAAACCGAAGAAGGTGGCTGTGATGCACTGCAGGGCCCACACAGGCCGGACGGATCCCATTGCCCGCGGTAACCAACGGGCGGATGATGCTGCAAAAAGGGCAAGTCAGCTCCCTCACTCTACTCATTCTTCTGACCCTGTACTCGTTGTTCACCTCCCTGCAGAGATCCCCATCTACACCCCCCAGGAAACGGAATGGGCCCGACAAGAGGGCCTAGAATCACGCAACGGTTGGTGGATACTACAGGATGGGCGCATATGGATACCCGAAGCCTTGGCCTGGACGGTGGCCAAGGAGGCTCATGACCGCACCCACCTGGGCAGGGACGCTCTGGGGCGCCTACTCGAGAAGACCTACTACATCAACAAACTGTCCCTGTGGACCAAAAATGCTTCCAGCCGATGCGCAATTTGTGCCCGGAACAACCCTCGAACGGGGCCCGCTCCTATGCCAGGACATGTCCTCCGAGGCACAAGCCCCTTCCAAGTCTGCCAGATTGACTTCACACACATGCCCCCGGCCCGGGGCTATAAAGCTATCCTCGTCGTCGTATGTACCTACACCGGATGGATTGAAGCCCAGCCTACCAGAACGGAGATGGCTAAAGAAGTCACCTCCCTACTACTTCATCAAATCTTACCCAGATACGGTCTCCCCAAGCAAATAAATTCTGACAACGGGCCCGCCTTCGCCAGCGAAGTAACACAACAGCTCAGCACCAGACTGGGCCTCGATTGGAAGTTGCATTGTGCCTGGAGACCCCAAAGCAGTGGAGTAGTGGAGAGGGCTAACCGATCCCTGAAGAACCAGCTAGCCAAGCTGTGCCAAGAAACAAAAGCTAAATGGCCCGATCTGCTTCCACTGGCCTTGCTGCATCTTAGGTGTACCCCCAAGGCTACCGGCCTTACTCCTTACGAGATGATGTATGCTAGGCCACCACCACTACCTTCTTTTCCCGACTCTTTGCAGATACAGGGTGAGAGTTCCCTAGTGAAACAGATGGAAGCATTACATGAGGTAGTGCAAGACATCCAGCAATACACTGAAAGAGTAGCTCCCTTGGTTCTCACCAGTCCCACCCATCGGTTCAGGGTAGGAGATGAGGTATGGGTAAAAGAGTGGGATGACTCCGACTGTCTGAAACCCAAATGGAAAGGACCCTCCCTTGTTCTCCTAACGACCCCAACCGCTGTTAAAATTGCAGGAAACCCAGTGTGGATACATTGGACCCGACTGAAACCTGCTGCTCCCACTAGCAGCACCCCGAAGCGTTGGACTGCGCATCAACATCCTGACGCTCCATTACGGCTGACTCTCAGAAAGACGTGAACCACCAGATTCATGCCTGCCCAGCAACAGGAACTCAGCTTCTGGACCCACTGCGTTTTTGGCTCCCTGTTTATTGCAGCCTTCATCGTGGGCCTCATTATCTTCTTGCTGCAAAAGCTCGGATACCTCCCACCAAATCTATAATGCTGAGCATCTTCCTTCTCCTGTGCGCAGTCCCGAGCTATCCTACCACCCTGAGCAAGAATTGCACTGAATGTTTGCGCCTGGTGCGCCATCGTATAGAGGGAGGATATCACCTGGTTACCACCCTCATCCACCAGACGCAACCCCCAGAAGGCGATTGCAAGCTTCTACCGACGTGTGCCCTCATTACCCCGAATGGCCTCCAACAGTTCCACAGATGTCTCCAAGGCAATCTCACTATCTGCCATAGCCCTACCAAGCCAAGATACTACAATGTCACCCTCAGCGTAGGACTCCCTGCGTATGTGGCCGGGCCTCCGGGAGTCGAGGGAGATGGCATTCTGTATTACATAAACTCCACTCGCATCCTCGTCGGTGGCATCCAAACTGTAGCAACCCTAACCTTCGACGTCTGTGTCGCCATGGACAAACACCCGTGGTCCCGCAAATGTGGTAGCCAGAGTTGGCGTAAGGCATATGTGAACGACCACAAGTATGTCTGCCCCTTCAGTCCAGATATGAGATGCTGCTCCCCGTGGGTTTGGCTCCCATGTGCCGGTGACACTCGAGCCTCGGGCTGGGACCGAGTATGTGCTTATACGGGAGGAGGATATGCCGGATGCACCGGCCTGGGCGAGTTTCGTCGAGGTTCTGGTAACTATGTGTCCCTAGACTGGCCCATTCGAGGACACGACATGCCTTGGAGAGGGACGTGGGGCCTTGGCATTGACGGTGGAGGAATGGATCCCTTGACATATATTACCATATATCAGAGCCTCGAAACAAAGCCTCCTACGCACCACCAGACTACTGTCGTCGGCTACCAAGAAGTATTCGATGAAATTGCTCGTGCTGAACAGACCGAGACTAAGTTCCCCATCTCCCCAGAAGCCCGGAATATGTTCCTTAACTTGGCCGAGAACATTGCCCTCTCCCTGGGAATTGCCAACTGTTTTGTCTGTGGAGGCACTGACATGGGTGAACAATGGCCCTGGGAAGCGAGAGAGATTCGACAGCAAACATGGGATGCACTCAACACCACTAACATTACCTTTCCCCAACGGCCGAAGCCGTACGAATGGGCCTTGAGAACAAATATCATAGGCACCCTCTGCGCTAGTCGAGCGCCATCGAAGCGGTACTCTGTACCAGTGGGAGATTCTGCTTGCACGGGGGTTCTTCAGTATAATGGAAGCCGGACGACCTGGTGGCAAACGGATAACCTGCCCGCCCCGGAACCTATCTGGACAGAACCCACCTTGAACACAACATGGACATACGGAGGAAACGCCTCCCTCAAGTGGGTAGCCCCGGGGGGCTACTACTATATCTGCGGGCGCAGGGCATACGAACAGCTCCCGGCCCGCTGGTACGGTACCTGTCTCTTGGGCACTGTTCGACCTAGCTTTTTCCTTCTGCCCCTGCGAGCTGGCGAAACTTTGGGTATCCCCCTATACGTGGAAAAGGGGCCAGATAACCCTGCCAGACGTAAACGGTCCTTTCTAAACACCAAGCCCAAAGTCCAAATTGGAGACTGGAAAGACAACGAGTGGCCGCCAGAACGCATCATTCATTACTATGGACCGGCCACATGGGCTGAAGATGGTACATACGGGTACCGCACCCCTATCTATATGCTGAATCGCATTATTCGCCTACAGGCCGTGCTCGAAATCCTTACTAACGATTCGGCCTTTGCCCTCAATATCCTAGCCCGACAAAACACTAAGCTCATTACCGCAGTTTACCAAAATCGCTTGGCTCTTGACTACCTCCTAGCCCAGGAGGGCGGGGTGTGTGGCAAGTTTAACCTCAGTAATTGCTGCTTACAGATTGATGACCAGAGCCATGTCATCAAAGAGATAACTGACCGGATGGTCAAATTAGCCCACGTCCCCGTCCAGACCTGGAACAGCGCGTGGGACTGGACTTCCTCCCTAACCAGCTGGTTGCCAACCTCCGGGAGCCTGCAAGGCCTCCTCGTCATGGGTGGCCTGTTCTTGTTGTCCTGTTTACTAATTCCTTTATCTCTTCCCTTTGTTTTCAGGTGTCTCCGCTCCACCATGGAGGGCATCGCCGACCGCCGGGCTGCTGCCCAACTTATGGCTCTCCAGATGTACTCCCCCATTCCTCAGTCTGATGAAGCTTACGATGAAGCACCTTGTGGCTGATGTGCACTTTGAACCCCCTGAGTCACTTAATGGGCCATTACCCTTGTGCCAGCAAAAGACCGGCTACAAAGGGGGGGGGATTCCTCTAGGGACCCTCCGTCTCAACCCCGGCGAAGCAACCGACGGCTGCGCAAGGGCTTAGGGCT
Source organism: Microcaecilia unicolor (assembly GCF_901765095.1). Classification (NCBI taxonomy): domain Eukaryota; kingdom Metazoa; phylum Chordata; class Amphibia; order Gymnophiona; family Siphonopidae; genus Microcaecilia; species Microcaecilia unicolor. The sequence goes on along the minus strand of NC_044032.1, from coordinate 186,951,722 downwards.
CGCTTGATGCCTCCTTCGCTAACTATTCTTGTCCTTTCTTTCCCTTTCAGGGTCCATGGAGGTGATACTCTCCACCAGAATGGATGTTCAAGTATCAAAAGGGGGGAATGAAGGAGTGGAACGCCGGATACTACTCGAATACTATGAGTACTACCCGAATACTACTGAACAACAGAACAACCTCATGTTTTGTGCCTACTGATGGACTTATACTTATGCACTCTACCTCTGCTTTTGGCTGTTTAGCCATACTTTATTACTGCACTGGACATTTGTGCCTTATCCAGTTTTACTGTTTACTAACGAAAGAAGTTTTGCTGTTTACTAATGTAAGGACAGAATGCAGTATTATTAGACTTATAGCTTGTAACAGTAGGTTGCAAGGCCTATACAAGACCAGCTTGCATGTAGCAACGCGACCTTGGAGGGTGCTGACACCCCCTGCATTCCTGAGCCGAACCTTATCTCCTGTGCTAGAAAGGAGCATTGTGTGTGTGTGAAGAATAAGCTGCTAAGTTTCGTTTTTCTTGCCAGTATCATTTCGCTGTTATGACGTGTGTACGTACTGGGACTACAATTTTGTACTGTAAGAACTACAATTGTTTACTGCGCATGCCAAATGTGATGTGTAAGGGGCCTAGTGCGCAGGCCCAGTAGGGAAGTATAATTGTAAGTGTCAGGTGATTCGCGACACACAGTGTCCCGAGACTACTCGGTACTGTTCACTTGCTAGCAATAAAGTTGCCTTGTTTGGAACCAAAATTTGCCTTTCGTCTCCTGATTTCCCACCTGTTTCAGTATGTCAAAGTTAACTGCAAGATACTGAGACTTTCAGGTAACAGGTCTTAGGAGACTTGTACAGGTGCTGCTAAGGGTGTGAGAGAATTTGTTGTGTGAGAGAAATTATTTGGTCTTGAAAGTGAGTGTTTAATGACAAGTAATAAACTTTGAAATGTTTGATGATGGAATGTGAAATTTAAAAGGGAATTTCCAAAGTTTTAGATTCATTATGAGGAAGACAAGTTTCTGTGAGAAGTATCTGGTTTAATTTGATAACTTACTGAGACGCGGTTTAAAATAGATAAAAGAAATATTTTCTGAAAAATTTGAATTGTTTCAAGTCTGTCACTTCAAAAGTAAAGAGTTGTTTTCTGACAGAAAGTCTTTTGAATAGATTCTAAATTATGAAGTAAAGTTTTTTTTATAAGAGAACTTTCAAAACTCCATTAGAGAAGTCTGACTTTAAAAAAAAAAAACCTGACTGAAGCCAAATTTGTTTTGTAGTCAGATTGAAAGATTTAAAAGGAAAAAAAATGTCTGAATCCTTTAAGATAGGAAGGAAGAGAACCTTCATAAGTGACCCAAATTCTCGCTTCTGGCGCCCTTCGTTTTTCCATTATCGGCCGAGCGCGCCCATCTCTCCTCGGCTGATAAACACGCCCCAGTCCCACCTTCACCACGCCTCCAACACGCCCCCATCAACTTTGTCGGTTCCCGCGACAGACCGCAGTTGGAGGCGCCCAAAATCAGCTTTCGATTATACTGATTTGGGCGCCCATGAGAGAAAGGCGCCCATCTCCCGATTTTGGTCGATATATGGGCGTCTTTCTCTTTCAAAAATAAGCTAGATAGTCAGTTTTTTTCTGAAAAGTAATCTTTTATTTATTTAGTCAGAAAAACAACAGAGCAAGTATCATGTTACAGGCAAGGACACAATTTAGGGGCCCTTTTACAATGCCATGGTAGAGCTACCTCAGTGTTGGCATGTGCCAATCTGATACTACTGCCAGCCTACCGCAGGAGCTAGTGACAGTGCCATCCCTAGCACGCGCCATTTCTGGTGTGACATAAAATATATTTTTTTGCATCAGGGCTTACCTGGTGGTAATTGGGCAACACCACATGCTGCCTGGTTAACACTGGGTTGGCACATGAGCACTTACCACCTCATAAGGTTCCCCCCCCCCCCCCCACGGAAATGGCCATGTAGCAAGTCTGCACTTATTACATAGGCATTTCCTTTTTTTGCCTTTTACCTGTTGCAGAAAAAGGGCGTTGGTGTGCAGCAAATCCATATGTTGACGTTACCGCAGGGCCCCTTTACCACAGTTTGGAAAAAGTGGCCCTTAATGACACACACAGGGAGACAGCTTCTCTCCTTTTATTTCTATTTAAAAATGAGATTATAGGGTGAAGACACAGATGAATTCAACCAAGACAGATGAAGAAATAAAGAATTAAAGAAAGCTTGAACAGTTAAGTAGAGAAAGACGATAAATTTTCTGGACTCTGGGACTCTAATTATTTAAAAAACAAACAAACATAGATACTGTACTTACCTATACTTACCAGTCAGATATTTGCTGAGGAAACCTGAAAAAGTTCTGAGAAAAAGAATAAGAAACAAATTTAAAACACTAAAGTAAATTCCAGTTAGAACTTAAATAAAAAGAGTTATACATCCCTAATATTGAGAGTTAGTGGAAACCCTGTGAAAAGAGAAAATTGTTTTTGAGTAACACGTTTTAAACACTAGCTATTTATTCAGTCTAATGGTTATGTTTACTAAGCAGCACTATGGGCGCGTTAGCATTTTTAATGCACGTAAACAGTGTATGCACGTTAAACGCTAACATGCCCATAGAAATGTATAGGTATGTTAGCGTTTAATGTGCCTTAAATTTACAGGCACATTAAAAATGCTAATGCACCTTAGTAAACATACCCCAAAGTAAATTGAAATATACTTACTTGAGTTGAGAGAACCACTTAAATGTAACCTAGTATTTCACTATTTTCTTGTTTTAAAATATTTAGAATTTTATTGAACTGGAAGCAGTAGGCAGTTTTAATATTGTTTTTAAAATATGTATTATACATTTTAAGTGTTTAATCCATTTAAAGGTTTTAAAAAATTGTGCAATAAAGTCTATAGTTCAGTGTGGTGAACATTTTTGAACTGGGACCCAGATGCTCAGAAGCAAATGCATTTGCTAGAGGCCATTAGTGATGGACTAGCATCCACATTTGCTACCACAAAATGTTCAGAGCTGGCAATTGCATGAAATAATGAGCTCTCCAGTTCTGAATGCTAATAGTATGCAAATCACATTAAACAGGGACCCTAATATTCCTCCCCAATGCTTAGCGGGCAGTGCGCCAAACAAGGGCACTGCTCCCACAGTAAACCCTATACCAGCTCAAAGCAGACATTCCGGTGTACCCCAGGTCTTCACCCCCCCCCCCCCCCCCCCCCCGGAGTCCTGTTCCCTCCTCCTGCGGGCACATCCTCAAAATGGTGGTGCCCCACCCTGCCCTGTGCATCCTGGAATTCATTGAGTGGGGCTTAACTACCATATAAGTGAGTTTCTCCCTTAAATGGTTGTTAAGCCCCACTCAACCCAGGTTTGACAGGTCAGGGCTATTCTCCTATGCTTTCTGGGCATGTAACGTAGTAACATAGTAAATGACGGCAGATAAAGACCTGTATGGTCCATTCAGTCTGCCCAACAAGATAAACTCATTTTACATGCTATGTGATACTTTATTTGTATACCCGAGTTTGATATGTCCTTGTCATTCTTAGGGCACGGACCATAGAAGTCTGCCCAATACTGTTCTTGTACTAAGTCCTGAAGCTAATGTCGAAGCCTCTTAAAAATTACACTCCAGCCCATCCCTATCTATTCAGTCACGATCAGGGCGTAGACCGTAGAAATCTGCCCAGCTCCCGTTTTGCTTCCCAATTACGTTGCCACCCAATCTCATATGCTCAAGAGCTGTGCCTAATGCACATAAATGCATTGAGTGCATGCCCAGGCACAATCCACTCACAGTTGCCCCTCATGCTCAATGTTATGACTGTGATTAAATTTGCATGTCATTAGCGTTGAGCATAAGGGAGCTCATTGGGTGGTAAAACTCTGGTGTTGTTCATAACAGCACTGGAGTTTGAGCATCTGCCCATGAGTGAGAAGTTAAGAATCTTTTGACAACTATTGATTCTCTTTGACTCCAATATCCCACAGACAGTTAACCCATTTAATTCTAGTTTTAATACATTCTTGGCTTAGTCTAAGTGGATGGAGTAATGTGTTGGGGTTTTTTTTTTTGTTTGTTTTTATAGTTTTTTTTATGACATATTCTAAAAGCATCCATCTTTTCCTACATAAGCACACAACTGTGGAATGCATTTCCAAAAGCCTTGAAAACAACGTACGACCACCTAAACCTCCGGAAATTACTAAAGACTAACCTGTTTGAAAAGGCATACCCTACCGATCCAACCTAAATGCCTGATCCCTGCAACACAACAAAAGAAAAGTACATAATGGATATAACACAACTCTTCCGCTGACTGTTTTCACATAAACTTTTTATTGCCACAACATCACTTTGTATTTGTTCACACCGGAGTCTGTGAACACCTCTCCTGTACTATGTAAGCCACATTGAGCCTGTAAATAGGTGGGAAAATGTGGGATACAAATGTAACAAATAAATACATAAATAAGTATTGTTGTATTTCATGATTATTATACTTTTGGCTGTTGATGTTTTTTTAGATGGTTTTATTTAATAATTTTTCCCTTTTTATTTTTTTCTTATTATTTGTAGCCCATTTAGTTTTTATAATGCCTTCTTCATTCAGTGTTCATTTTTTGTGCATAATGGCCCGCCCCCTCCCCCCTCTTTTTTGGCAGTTTTTTGTTTTTCTCTGTGGGGTGCCAGCTGTCAGTCATGCCACCCACAGTTTATTGTTTAGCTTAAATATCAGCACATGAGTGGTGTCTCAGCTTTACTACGCTTTTCTTATGCGAAGAGGCTGTGCCAGTGGCTGCCATAAGGAGCAAATGTTCTCTCCTTATTCATTTCATTTATATCTGTAGTTTACTTCACTTTAGTCTTTCGGTTTTATTTGTTTTCCAACAATGTCACTGCCGTGGCAACTGTCTCTTATTTCATACTCTTCTCATAGTTCAGTTTCCATCTCGCTGTTATACCTTTTTGTTGGCATCCTATCTCCTGGGCACATTATGCAGCATTCATCTGTCTGGTTTTGCTTTATGTGTCTTTTTGAATTCGGATTCAGAGCGAAGGTTTTCTCCTCACTTTTTTAAAACCCTGATTAGATTATGGATTCACCACCATTGTTTTAAATCATTCAAGTTATAGTGTTCAGGCTACATCACTCTTTTTATACTGGATTAAGAATGATCGTCTGTTTACACTATGTATTTAGCCTTTCCCCCAAATTCTATTAATGGCGCCTCAAGTTGCGCATGTTAATCTAACCACATAACCAAATTGCATGTACAACTTAATTGATTAACAAGCCAATCAGTGCTGATAATTGGTACTTAACCAATTAGCGGCACTAATTGGGTTAAATTAGACTTTATATGCACAACTTTCTAGGCATATTCTATAACGTGGTGCTGTCACGTCTGTGGCCTTGACCACCCTCATACTTACCCTGTTTCTGGGAGTCAGTGGCTGTGCTGGCTTCTGCTTGTCTCTGTGTCTGTCTGTCTCTGGCTCTGTGTGCTGATTGCCTTACTGGACCTCACCTGTGTGGGCTATGCCTCTTCCAAGATGGCTGCCGCATCCTCTATGCCAGTATCCAAGATGGCTCCTGCTTGTCCTTCCTGTGGGCTCACTTCCTCTGGGTGTCAAGCCTCTGTTTGGAGGCAAGGAACTTCCTGCTTCTGTCCTGCTGGTGGTGACTCATCTGTGAGTTCCTTTATAAGGAAGGCCTGTGCTTGCAGTCAGTGCCTTCGCATGGTGTCATTGTCTGGTGTCATACCCAGAGGCCTACAGGTTAGTCAGTATGTTGCTGCGCTGCTTCTAAGCCTGTCTTCTGTGTGGGCTTCTTGCTCTTCTGTTTAGTACCTGTGTGCTGGTTGCCCATCTGCGTGGGCTGCTATTCCTTCTGCCTTTAGTCTGTGTTTGGAGCCTGCTGTTCAGCCCTGGTTTCCCCATCTGTGTTTGCAGCCTGCCTTACTCCCTGCTTGTATATTCTGTGTGCACATCCTGAACCTTGTATATCCTGTGTGCACAGCCTGGCTGCTAGTCCTTCTGCCTTCGCTGTGGAGGTAGCCTTTGCAGCTCAGCCCGGGTTTCCCCGTCTGTGTTTGCAGCCTGCCCTACTCCCTGCTTGTCTATTCTGTGTGCACATCCTGAACCTTCTATATCCTGTGTGCACATCCTGGTCCCTGCTTGTTCGTCCTGAGTCCTGGTTTTGGCTAGCTAGGGTTATCCGGCTTTCCGCTCTGCCTAGCTGCCATTTTCCCTGTGTACATCTTGAACCTTGGATATCCTGTGTGCACATCCTGGTCCTTGCTTGTTCGTCCTGAGTCCTTGTTTTGGCTAGCTAGTGTTATCCGGCTTTCCGCTCTGCCTAGCTACCTTCTGTCCCGTGTGTCTACCTTGTACCTTGCTTGTATATCCTGTGTGCTTATCCGGATCCCTGCTTATGTATCCTGATTCCTGTATCTGTCTAGCTAGCGTGTATCTTCTGGGGAATTTATCCTGTTACCTGCCTCGACCTAGCTAGTGGGTTTGCTCTGTGGGTATTCCCTGTCTCCCCTTTTTTCCCTGCTTGCATGTCTGCCCTAGTCCCTGCTCCTGATAAGCTTCTGTCTGTCTAGTCTGTCCGGTGTGTCTGGCTTAGCGGCTGGCTGCGTGCAGCGCTTAGTGCAGTCTAGTATAGCTTGTTCCCTCGTGTTTCTTAGACCCGGGGCGGGTCCTCTGCATTCCAGTTCCACCTTGTCCTGCAAGCCCTGCTGGCCGCCTGCACGCTGGAGCTCAACTCCAGCGGAACAGTGGCTAAGTGCAAGTGAAGAGGTTCCTGTTCTGCTAGTTCCAGTTGCCTGCTCCCAATCCAGAGGTCCAGTCTGGCCCTTCCATGTGTTCCGCTCCAGGGTGGTCTTGCCTGCCTCTGCCGGTCCTCGGCAGGGGTCCAAGGACTCGCTATTCCCAGTTCCGCCTCGAGGACCTGACAGCATGCCAAGGCCCTCGAGAACGCGACAGGTGCACATAAATTCTAATGTGCGCAGCCATAAAAGGGGCATGATCATGGGTGTGGAATGGGGGGTCATGGTCCTTTTAAAAAACTGTGTGTGCTATTATGGAATATACCCAATCTGCAGGCTTGGTTTAAGGTGGCCTAAATGGGTGCACCTAAATTTTAGCTGCAAGAGTGGTGCATGAGCATATTCTATAAATTACGCCTAACTTTAGGCATAGCTTATAAAATCATGCTAAGCATGTAGTTTTTCAACACTGATTTTAAAGGCACCATTTATAAAATTTGATCCTTTATTTATTTATTTTCTTCAAATTTGTCCTGATGCTTGTTTTTTTTTTTTTAATTTCATATCTGTACATAAGTACATAAGTAATGCCATACTGGGAAAAGACCAAGGGTCCATCGAGCCCAGCATCTTGTCCACGACAGCGGCCAATCCAGGCCAAGGGCACCTGGCAAGCTTCCCAAACGTACAAACATTCTATACATGTTATTCCCGGAATTTTGGATTTTTCCAAGTCCGTTTAGTAGCGGTTTATGGACTTGTCCTTTAGGAAACCGTCCAACCCCTTTTTAAACTCTGCTAAGCTAACCGCCTTCACCACATTTTCCGGCAATGAATTCCAGAGTTTAATTACACGTTGGGTGAAGAAACATTTTCTCCGATTTGTTTTAAATTTACTACACTGTAGTTTAATCGCATGCCCCCTAGTCCTAGTATTTTTGGAAAGCGTGAACAGACGCTTCACATCCACCTGTTCCACTCCACTCATTATTTTATATACCTCTATCATGTCTCCCCTCAGCCGTCTCTTCTCCAAGCTGAATAGCCCTAGCCTCCTTAGTCTTTCTTCATAGGGAAGTCGTCCCATCCCCGCTATCATTTTAGTCGCCCTTCGCTGCACCTTTTCCAATTCTACTAAATCTTTCTTGAGATGCGGCGACCAGAATTGAACACAATACTCAAGGTGCGGTCGCACCATGGAGCGATACAAAGGCATTATAACATACTCACACCTGTTTTCCATACCTTTCCTAATAATACCCAACATTCTATTCGCTTTCCTAGCCGCAGCAGCACACTGAGCAGAAGGTTTCAGTGTGTTATCGATGACGACACCCAGATCCCTTTCTTGGTCCGTAACTCCTAACGTGGAACCTTGCATGACGTAGCTATAATTCGGGTTCTTTTTTCCCACATGCATCACCTTGCACTTGCTCACATTAAACGTCATCTGCCATTTAGCCGCCCAGTCTCCCAGTCTCGTAAGGTCCTCTTGTAATTTTTCACAATCCTGTCACGAGTTAACGACTTTGAATAACTTTGTGTCATCAGCAAATTTAATTACCTCGCTAGTTACTCCCATCTCAAAATCATTTATAAATATATTAAAAAGCAGTGGTCCTAGCACAGACCCCTGAGGAACCCCACTAACTACCCTTCTCCATTGTGAATACTGCCCATTTAACCCCACTCTCTGTTTCCTATCCTTTAACCAGTTTTTAATCCACAATAGGACATTTCCTCCTATCTGCACACACGTTATTTTTTTTTACCCATTTGTCACTGGCTCATTATCTACTCTTGGCAATTTTTGTAAAGATTTGTTCTAACCTGTTCTAGCAATGTGTTTTCTCCCCATTGAGGCTGTGTTTTGGTTACCTACTCCAGCATTGTACTTATCAGGTATGTTTGTGATTATGCAGATTTAGAAAGCCAACCCCTGTTTTTTATACTGGGTTGCTCTCTATCGTCTCCTACATACCAATATTCTGATGCTGTATTGTACTTCTTACATGGCTCATGCATATGTACTTTATTCTAAGCATTACATTTCAATTTGTATTTCTTGGTCTTTTCTGTACATTTACCAAGCTGCAGTAAAAGGAAGACTATGATAGCATTGGTATGTGTTTTTTTTATGTGTGCCAAGGCCCCCTTTTACCACTATGGGTAAAGGGCTGTTTTTTTTCTTTTAAAGGAAATGGCCTTATGCTAATCACAGGGATTGGCACATAGCCATTTCCAGGTGAAGCCCTTACCACCACCTAGTTAGGTGACGGTAAAAGCTCCTGCACTAACCGGGCAATAACTGGGCAGCGAGCGGCGCTGTCCAATTACCGCTGAGCAGTGGCGTAGCAAAGGCGGGGCGGTCCGCCCCGGGTGCATGCTGCTGGAGGGTGCAGAAAGCAGCTGCGCGCCTGTTGGCTCCGCTGGTTCCCTGCTCCTTCTGCCCCGGAACAGGTTACTTCCTGTTTCGGGGTAGAGGGAGCAGGGAGCCAGTGGAGCCGACAGGCGCGCAGCTGCTCTCTGCACCCTCCAAACAGCCAAGAATGCACCCGGGGGGGGGGCTTGATGCACCAGGGAGGGGGGTGTCATTATACCGGGGGGAGGGTGTCATGCTGCAACCTGGGGAGACGGACGCCACTGCACCTGGGGGGGGGGGCGCAGCTGCGATCTGCCCCGGGTGGCAGTCGACCTAGGATCACCACTGCCGCCGAGTAAGCCCCGACACTACAAAAATACATAATATTTTTGTAGCGCTGGAAATGGCGCATGCTGGGGTGGGAACTACTGCCAGGCTGCTGTGGTAGCTCTGCAGTAATTCCGAATTGGCATGTGGAAATCTTTTTGTAAAAGGGCCCTTTGGTTTGTTAAACAATCTTTTGTGGGAGTTTCCTTGTGTTTATTATTCTTATGTAAAAAGTTTATATATGTTTTATGTATATGTTTTGATAATTTATTTGTTTGATTGTTAAATTAACTTTCTAGTCACTTTGATTTCATCAATTCATTTATTAGTTCACACATTTATTTATTTATTTATTTATTTATTGCATTTGTATCCCACATTTTCCCACCTCTTTGCAGGCTCAATGTGTTCACTATACTTATTTAATATCCCTGTAATCAGTTTTATATATGTGACTTGATAGTTTCAAATTTTTAAATTTGATTATCAATTGAATCACTCATTTATTTTGATTTCACCGATTTATTCATTTTCACACATTTCTGTTTGCTCTGTTTAGATATTGTGACCCCTGAAGCAGGCACTAGTGTGACGAAGCACGGACCTGTGTCGGGTCTTTGGGTTCAGTTATAGTATCCTCTGGTTGACATTTTGCTTTTATCAGGACTCTTTGTGCTTTGATTTCATCAAAGTTATGAACATTTGACTTTTGTTATTGTATTAAAGATTTTTGGTGCGTTACCTCTAGTCCCTCTTTTTTTGTGGAAATCCATTGGTCCATCTGAGCTGTGCTTTTCAACATAGGGTTCTGGTCTCCTGCTTGTATCTTTTGGTGGTAATTTCTTTTGTACCGCCACACTCCTGAACATAGGCGTAGACTGGGGGGGGGCGAGGGGGGGCAATGCCCCCCCAAACGACGAGGACGTGGACTGGCGCTAGAATGAAAAAAAAAAAAAAACAAGCAGGCACGCGCTCGTCTCCGTCCGCTTCGCTGCTTCCCTGCCCTCTCTGTCTGCGTCCCGCCCGAAAGGAAATGACATCAGAGGAAGGCGGGACGCAGACAAAGAGGGCAGGGAAGCAGCGAAGCAGACGGAGACGAGCGTGTCTATCTACCCCCTCTCTTCCTACCCTCCGGCGCAGGCAGCACCAATCTTCTCTAAGCCTTTCTTGTTCCTGGCAGCGGTAGCGACGTACACGCTGCCTTCAGCTCTGCCCCGAAGCCTTCTCTTCAAGTTCCTGTTCCCGCATAGGTGGGAACAGGAACTTGAAGAGAAGGCTTCCGGGGCAGACCGAAGGCAGCGTGTATACGTCGCTACCGCTGCCAGGAGCACAGAAAGGTTGAAGAAGACTGCTGCCTGCACCGGAGGGAGGGAGGAAGAGAGGGGGTAAACGGAGTCACGATCCTGGACCTCGCGGGGGGGGGGGGCAGCAGAGGGAAAATGAATGGGACTGGGAGGGTGGAGAGCAGAGGGAAGGACCAGGAATTGGATTGGACTGGACTGGGAAAGGAGGTCAGAGGGAAGGAGCAAGAGATGGATGGGACTGGGAGGGGTGGGTGGGGAGCAGAGGGAAGGACCAGGAATTGGATTGGACTGGACTGGGAAAGGAGGTCAGAGGGAAGGAGCAGGAGATGGATGGGACTGGGAGGGGTGGGAAGCAGAGGGAAGGACCAGGAATTGGATTGGACTGGACTGGGAAAGGAGGTCAGAGGGAAGGAGCAAGAGATGGATGGGACTGGGAGGGGTGGGTGGGGAGCAGAGGGAAGGACCAGGAATTGGATTGGACTGGACTGGGAAAGGAGGTCAGAGGGAAGGAGCAGGAGATGGATGGGACTGGGAGGGGTGGGAAGCAGAGGGAAGGACCAGGAATTGGATTGGACTGGACTGGGAAAGGAGGTCAGAGGGAAGGAGCAAGAGATGGATGGGACTGGGAGGGGTGGGTGGGGAGCAGAGGGAAGGACCAGGAATTGGATTGGACTGGACTGGGAAAGGAGGTCAGAGGGAAGGAGCAGGAGATGGATGGGACTGGGAGGGGTGGGAAGCAGAGGGAAGGAGCAAGAGATGGATGGGACTGGGAGGGGTGGGTGGGGAGCAGAGGGAAGGACCAGGAATTGGATGGGACTGGGAGGGGTGGGAAGCAGAGGGAAGGAGCAAGAGATGGATGGGACTGGGAGGGTGGGAAGCAGAGGGAAGGAGCAGGAGATGGATGGGACTGGGAGGGTGGGAAGCAGAGGGAAGGAGCAAGAGATGGATGGGACTGGGAGGGTGGGAAGCAGAGGGAAGGAGCAGGAGATGGATGGGACTGGGAGGGTGGGAAGCAGTGGGAAGGAGCAGGAGATGGATGGGACTGGGAGGGTGGGAAGCAGAGGGAAGGAGCAGGAGATGGATGGGACTGGGAGGGTGGGAAGCAGTGGGAAGGAGCAGGAGATGGATGGGACTGGGAGGGTGGGAAGCAGTGGGAAGGAGCAGGAGATGGATGGGACTGGGAGGGGTGGGAAGCAGAGGGAAGGAGCAAGAGATGGATGGGACTGGGAGGGGTGGGTGGGGAGCAGAGGGAAGGACCAGGAATTGGATGGGACTGGGAGGGGTGGGAAGCAGAGGGAAGGAGCAAGAGATGGATGGGACTGGGAGGGGTGGGTGGGGAGCAGAGGGAAGGACCAGGAATTGGATTGGACTGGGAAAGGAGGTGAGCAGAGGGAAGGAGCAAGAGATGGATGGGACTGCGAGGGGTGGGGAGCAGAGGGATGGACCAGGAGATGGATGGGATTTGGAGAGGTCAGGCACAGCAGAGGGAAGGAGCAAGAGATGGATGGGACGGAGGGATGGTGAGCAGAGGGAAGGAACAGAAGATGGATGGGACTGCGAGGGGTGGGGAGCAGAGGGATGGACCAGGAGATGGATGGGATTTGGAGAGGTCAGGCACAGCAGAGGGAAGGAGCAAGAGATGGATGGGACGGAGGGATGGTGAGCAGAGGGAAGGAACAGAAGATGGATGGGACTGCGAGGGGTGGGGAGCAGAGGGATGGACCAGGAGATGGATGGGATTTGGAGAGGTCAGGCACAGCAGAGGGAAGGAGCAAGAGATGGATGGGACGGAGGGATGGTGAGCAGAGGGAAGGAACAGAAGATGGATGGGACTGGGAGGGGTGGGGAGCAGCGGGAAGGAGCAAGAGATGGTTGGGACTGGGAGGGGTGGGGAGCAGCGGGAAGGAGCAAGAGATGGATGGGACTGGGAGGGTGGGGAGCAGAGGGAAGCCTACTGGAAGGAAGACACTGCATAAAACAGAAGACACTGGGATCAAAGCGAATAGAAAAACTAAATGATCAGACAACAAAGGTAAATAAAAGTTTATTTTATTCATAATTTATTAATTGAAATGTGTCAGCTTTTTGAAATGTGCATCTGTGATATTTTGCCTGTAAATTTCATTTCCTTCCTCCATATTAGCATATTCATTTGCATATGTATATATGCAAATGATATGCTAATATGCTCCGCCCATTCTTTGCCCCCCCAAATGAAACAGTCAAACTACGCCTATGCTCCTGAAAGCTGACTCAGTCTGAGGTTACTCGGCTATTCACGACTACAGATAGTAATTCAGCAGAGGGAGGCTACAATAAGGAGAAAAAAACGCAGTTCCCGGTAGAACCAAAGTGGTGTCTGCTGGGATGGGAAAATAAAAGGGGCCAGAAGCGGCTTAAAAGACTGGGGTTGGCAGCCGCCAAGCTGGAGATAGCAGCTCATTGGAAACAAAGACTGGGCCCTACAATCACAGACTGGACAATGAGAATCAAGAACATTGTGGGCCTAGAACAATTGACTGACAAAAGACAAGGCAGATATAAGCCAGATGCGAAAGAATGGTCTCAAATAGAATGATTATGGAGTAGTGAATTACCTGTATAGGTGAATTAGCCAAGATGGAATAAGTTGGGAGCAGGGGAGAGGGGGGGAGTTGATTTGGGTGGGAGGGTGGGTGGGTAGGGAGAAAATGATCAAAAATGATTGTGATTTACAGTTGATGTTGGACTTTATTTGTTTGACATATCAGAGCAGTCTGTTGGCTGCTCTGGCAAGCATTGTATTTTTCCATTATGTTGTGTTCAATAAACAATTTCAAATTAAAAACAAAAAAAAATTGAAAACTGTGACAATAATATGAGTAGAAGGAAAAAAAAAGTCCTGAAGAATTGAATGTTTTGGTTTATAAAGCTTGGCAAACAGAGAAGTACAAATCATTGTAGGGGAAAAAAAGCCTGTTCAGAGATCCCACGGGATTGACTTCACATTGCTAATTTACAACCACATGCTGCATCTGTCATTTGTACAAATCAATAAGAGTGCCTACTCTTTAATAGCACAGGGTCACCAGTAAAGGTTGCATGTGTCGGCCACACAGACAAGTCCTTTCAGGATGTCAGAAAAGAACCCTGGTGACGCACATTAACACCCACATGCTCCTTTATGTCACTTCCAATTTTCTTTATCTAAAATTGTCAGCTAGCAGAGCTCACTCCCATATTAATAACTAGAGGTTTTCATTCAAGCCAGAAAAAACAAACCCTGCTGATAGCTCCATGAGGCAGCTGACTTGTGTTTAAGAGAAATAAAAGTGGAAAGAGATTGTTCTCAGGCCAAGTAGATATTCTGCAACATTAAAAGAAAAAAACAAGGCAACTGCATGGAATAGAGCGAACGTGTTTGATCTCCTGCAACATTTTTCTACATTGAATTGAAATTAGCAATACCATAAGGAATATCTGTACTAGAAACAGGCAAATATTCAATTATTACTTGTGTTCTTGATAAACAGTAATTGACTGTAATTTAAAAATAGGAAATCTTGCTCTCTGTACATTGTAGAGTATTTCAAAAGGATAAAGAGAAGGTCCAGATACCTCATGATGAAGACAAGAAGAGCACAAGAAGTGAGGAGATTCTGTCTATTTTGAAAACAGTAGGCTTTGTTCAAACCAGCATAACGTAACTTGAGTGCAAGACCCGACACAGCCGTGTTTCGGCAACAATGATGCCTGCACAAGGGGTCATCAAGCTCTCAACAAGAATTGCTGGGTATGGGGGCAACACTAACCAGTCAGCAAATTGTGGGTCTTCAAGAATGCCAAACCAAATAATAATGTGAAAATGCAATCAAGTGAAACCACATTATTATTTGGGTTGGCATTCTTGAAGAACTACAATTTGCAGTTTGGAAAATTGAGACTGGTTGGTTTTGTCCCATACCTCAATGATTCTTGTTGAGGCCAGGTATTAAAAACAAACATTTTTTTAACCCTACAGGGTTACATTTGGGCTGGCAAAAAAAAATGTTTATAAAAACATTTTTAATGCAGCTTTCCAACTACTGCTACCCTCCTCACACACATTCCACAAAAGTCCCATCACACAAACTCATTTACACTTGTAACACTCTTAATTATTCATTTATTTTCAAATGGTAGTTAATAGACAGAAAAAGCAATTTGAAAAAGCAGGGCACATTTAAAAGTGTGCATACACTAGGGTAGTAGTCAGGGTTCTTAATTGTTGAGTTCTTAAAGAAAGGACAATAGGGTGAAGTGATTGATGCCGGCCAATGCAAGAGAGAGAATGGGACCTTGGACTAAAGCTAAGTGATGCCTGTACTGACACACTACAGACATGTAGAGTACTGAAAGGATGGAAAAATAATTATAATTACCTGGGGGTTGTCTTTTTGTGGACTCTGAAGAACCTGGAAGGCAAAAATTTGATCACAAAGCATCAATTTCATGGAAAAAAAAAGTTAACTTGGGGGGTTCTCTTACTAAGGTGTGCCGCAAAATGGCCTTCACTGGTGTAGATGCGTGTATTGGATGCGTGCAGGTCCATTTTTCAGTGTGCCTTTTTTTGGTTGAAAATGCGTGTGCGACAAAATAAAAATTGGCTCCTGAGATCTTACCAACACCCATTGACCTAGCGATAAGGTGGGACAGACCATATTTTCGACAAAAATGGGCATCCATCTTCCACTTCGAAAATACGGTTTGTACGGACCAAAATGCTAAGGATTTAGTCATTTCCGAGCTGGGCGTTTGTTTTTTTTTAGCGATAATGGAAACTAAAAACGCCCAGCTCAAAAACGTCCCAATCCAAGCCATTTGGTCATGGGAAGGGCCAGGATTCGTAGTACACTTGCCCCCCCCCCCTGACATGCCAGGACACCAACTGGACACCCTAGAGGTCAGTGTGGTAGATTTCAGACAACACTCCCACATGCATAGGTCCCTTACCACGGGTGCTGATCCCCCAACCCCCTCCCCTAAAACCCACTACCCACAAATGTACAACACTACCATAGCTCTTAGGGGTGAAGGGGGCACCTACATGTGGGTACAGTGGGTTTTGGAGGCCTCCCATTTACCAGCACAAGTGTTACAGGTAGGGGGGATGGGCTGGGTCCACCTGGCTGAAGTGCACTGCAGTACCCACTAAAAGTGCTCCAGGGACCTGCATACATGCAGGCCTCTAGGACTTGTTGCTGCTGTATAATCTTGGCACACCAGTTGACACCTGAAGACTAATGTCTCCGAAAATGTCCTTTATTGGAATAAGCATGTTTACTCACAGTTAACTGCAGATCAGAGGTTGTGCCCCACTGGCAAAGAGTCTCCCTGGTACTGAGATTAGCAGTAGGTCAGAGATGGCAGAATGGTGTACAATGCCCTCTTTCAGCAACTTTCAAGGTAAGAACTCAGTTCTGTAACGTGGCTAACACATGAAAGGGATCTAAAACTGGCTTACAAAAATGGCCACTACCTCATGGACTACCAGAAACAAAACAGGGCACACTCTGACCCAGTAAGTAGAGGGAAAAGCACCATGGGAGTAGAGCCTACCAACTAGCTACATCGTGAGCATGTAACACAAACTAGTGGAATCAAGGAGCCCAATACCCTACACCCACCACAATGCATTGCTGATGTGACTCTGCAGTGCCCTTAACAGAAAAGGTGTCACACTCACCCGAGACCCGCATCAGAACCAGGGAAATGCTGTCAGAGGATAGAACACATTCTGCTGTCATGGAGGTAGGTACTTTATAGAATAAGCCTAGGTGTATTTTTTTTCTGCGTGGATCTTTTAGGCGTGATATATAGAATCTAGCTCTAATCAGTTAAGTGCTGCTGAATATAACCGGTTAGCCCTGAATAAGTGATTTAACTGACCAGGAGTCATTTCTGGCTAGTTAAATCACTTTGAATATTGACCCTATAGTTTATAATGTGATAGGAAACACAGATCTTTTTTTAAGTCCTGTCAAGTGGATGTCAAAATATGTCATCGTCTTAACTTCAAAGGTCTTATATTCCTGTGTAGGAAGTCAACTTTTTCTGTGGAGTAGTCAATTTTGAATCAACAGTGGCTATATATAAGTATCTATATAGAGGAAACCAACTGAGAGATGCAGCTACCTCCACAATTCTTGCTTCTAACCTTCACATAAAAAAAGTTCATTATACACAGCCAAGACACAACAATATATGCTCTGACCCAAGAGACAGAGATAAACACTTCAAAATCCTGACTGAATCCTTCAAACAGAAAGGCTACAACCCCAAAATAATTTCCAGGAAATTGTCTCTTTACATGAAGCACCCAGGGAACACCTACTACAGTACAAAGAAAAGAAAACCTCAGAGAGCTAGAAAAACTGAGAAAAATCATAAAAGGCCTACAACCACTACTTCAGGATGTTGAATTACTAAGGGGTCCTTTAGCTAAGCTGTGGCAAAAAGTTATCTTAGTGTGCCCTTAAGCGGGCTTTTCCCATGCGCTAAGTCATAAAAATGACATTTTTGTATTTTTTTGTATTAATGGCCATGCCTTGATGTTGCCATTAGTGCACAGCCATTAAAACAAAAAATACCACATGAGCACTTACCACCACCCATTTTATAGGTGTGAAGGGCTAAATTCTATAAATGGTGCCTTAAAAATTGATGCTGAAAAACCACGTGGTTAGTGTTATTCTATAAACTATGCCTAAAGTCAGGTATGGTTTATAGAAATGCCTACATGCCATTCTTGTGACTAAAATTTAGGCACACCCATTTAGGTCACCAAAAGCCAGGCCTAAATACCTGTGCATAAGTTAGGCGCAGATCGGGTATATTCCATAATAGTGCACATAATGTTTTGAAATGCTCACAACCCACCTATTCCACACCTATATCCATGCCCCCTTTTTGACTGCATGCATTAGAATTTATAAGTACTGCATTGTAGAATTTACCTAGAAAGATGTGCGTGTAAATTCTCATTAAAGCCAATTAGTGCCGCTAATTGGTTGTTAAATACCAATTATCGGCGCTGATTGGCTTGTTAATCTATTAAGTTGTGTGTAATTTGGTTGTGTGACAAAATTAGCGTGCACAACTTAAGGTGCCATTATGGAATTTGGGGGTAAGAGCTCACACAGTATTCCTACAATCCTGTAGATGTGCTGTTTGGCACAAGAAAGGCCACTCTCCACCCCCTTGACACACCGCCTCAAAAAATTAAAAGTATGCTATATTGTGTAGTTAGCATGTGCAGATATGGTGGTTACTGTAGGACCCTAAGGGGCCCTTTTAAAACGGTGTGGTAGGGCTACCGCGTGGTTAGCACATGCCAAATCAGCTCTACCACTGGGGTAGTACTACTACTACTACTACTACTACAATTTAGCATTTTTATAGCGCTACAAGGCATACGCAGTGCTGCACAAACATAGAAGAAAGACAGTCCCTGCTCAAGGAGCTTACAATCTAATAGACAAAAATAAAGTAAGCAAATCAAATCAATTAATGTGTACAGGAAGGAGGAGAGGAGGGTAGGTGGAGGCGAGTGGTTACAAGTGGTTACGAGTCAAAAGCAATGTTAAAGAGGTGGGCTTTCAGTCTAGATTTAAAGGTGGCCAAGGATGGGGCAAGACGTAGGGGCTCAGGAAGTTTATTCCAGGCGTAGGGTGCAGCGAGACAGAAGGCGCGAAGTCTGGAGTTGGCAGTAGTGGAGAAGGGAACAGATAAGAAGGTAGCACAGGAGCCCTGCGGTAGTTCCGAAGTTGGTGCGTGCAGTTTCACATGGTAGAAAATAATGTTCTATTTTCTACCGCAGGGAGCATTCCTGGCAATAATCGGCAGCAAGAAGCACATTGCCGTGTGCTGCCCAATTACCACAGGGTTATTGCATGAGCCCTTACTGTCAAGTAAATAGGAGACAGTAAGGGCTCATGCAGTAAATGTCCAGGCACTAATTTGGAACTCAGCACCTGGCCATTAATGCTGTAAATAGAATTTCGGCATTATGCAGACGCGCTAAGAAGTGGCCTGAGCATACAGGAAAATCACATGTTAAAAGTAGTGCAGGCCACATTTTAGTGCATCTTTGTAAAAGGACTCCTAAGTGCATCCCACGATATGCCATGTTAAGCTGCATTAGGCACACATTAGCACCTTACACAATTTATTAAAAGGACCCCTAAAAGAGATATTCCCAGCTCCACCAATGCTGGCCTTCTGACAACCACCAAATCCAAAGCAAACATTAAAGAAAAATAAACTCCCACAGAAGCTCATAAAGAAGAGAAAAGCACAAGCCCTTGCAATATACCAAACTGTAATTTGTTCCAGCAAATATCACAGAACCCCACAGTTACTCACATGAGAAAAACATTAACATAATGGAATTCTATTCATGCCCTTCCTCTTGTGTATGTTATTCACTGCAGAAAATATGAAGAAGAGTGCAGGTCCGCCGAGAGACTGAGCCGGGCCCAGGGCAAGGGCGCCACTAGCCTTCCCCCAAGGATCACCCCCGCCCAAGCCTCCCCCCAATTGCTACTGCTGTTGCCTCCCTCTCCTGCTCCCAGGCCGCCCACGCCACAGTCCCCAGTGTCCACCTACCTACCCTCAGCTCCCTTCTGTCTGCCAACCGACCACCTTCATTTAAAAAAAAAAATATTGAAATCGGCAGCACAGCGCCTTCTGTGTGAAAGTGGCAAATCGCCTCGGACAGGCCTTCCCTCACTGTGTCCCGCCCTCCTCTGATGTAACTTCCTATTTCCACGAGGGCGGGATACAGTGAAGGAAGGCCCGCCCAAGGTGATCTGCCATTTTCACACAGAAGGCGCTGCGCTGCCGATTTTGAGATTTTTTTTTTAAATGAAGGTGGTCGGATGGCAGACAGAAGGGAGCTGAGGGTAGGTAGGTGGAGACAGGGGAGAAGGGCGCCGACGGCCTGGGAGCAGGAGATGACGAGAGACCCCAGCGCCGGGCCCTTCTTGGAGTCCCGGGCCTGGGGAATTTTGCCTCCCCTGCCTCCCCTCTCGGCGGCCCTGGAAGGGTGTTGTATTGGAGAAACAGAACAGATACTAAAGACAAGAGTCAACTCACACAGGCACCACATTGAACACCATGAGGCAAACCAAGGTGACATCTCTGAGGGTGAGCATTTTTTGAACATGGGGGCACTGTATGAATGACCTTATAGTTAGAATACTAAGAGGTAACTTTAAAAGAATCCAGAGGAATGTAAAACTTTTGAAGACCAATAAAGGAGGTATCACCTTATTTTAGTTTTCTTGTTTTGTTTCATTTCTATTGTATATATGGTGAAAGTCTTTCAAATGCAATTTCTTCTAGAAATCTTGAAAAATTACATTTCAAAGAACGTTAAAAAACTAGCATAACAGGAATGTTTTCAATTGGCATAAAAGAAGAATTACTGTTAATAATTCCTAAAGGTTGTTCAGTTCAGAAAAGATACAGTTTTTGTTTGTTTTTTTCTTAATAGTCCCTACTGTTAATGTCCTATTTGGAGCATCTGAAACTTTAAGTGAAGGAATATTGCTATTAAAAAGTATAATTAGACTGTTGTGGGGTTTATAAGGCCTATTTTTAGAAGTTCAATAAAGAAGCAGAAGATATAGCCAGAGCAATTCAGTCAATGAAACAAGGTACTTGTGTTCAATTGTCACCATGTGTTCCAGAACAGAGTATTATTATTATTTTTTTAGCTTACATTTCCCATATTCTCTTCATTTATTGCCAAGTAGATCTAAAGTGAATAATATTCTATGAAAGCACTTGGTTTAGCAAGCTGAGCAAGAAAAAAAAAGGCTTAACCCGTCATAAAAAGGCTGATTTGCTCTGGAGCTTTTCTTGTGCAATTAAAACTAGACAAGTAGACTCTTCAGCTCCCATATTTAACACAGTGCAAAGTAAAAACATGTCCACTGCAATCAATTTCATTGGGACGTGAACCAAAGCTTGTGTTATTTCAACTGTTTCCTGTCATTTTTCTGGCTGTTGATTTTATCACACAGCCACTCAGCACATTTTAGTGCAGATCAAAAGTTAATTATTTCTCCAAAGAAAACCTTAGCACTTTTAGGAGCCGGCTCGGTGGCTTTGTGGTTGTTCTGCACAATGTTATGCACAGGACTTGGACTAGATTCCCAGGTCAAATATTTCATTTCTGATGTTGGATTTAGCATGCAGGATTTGAGACCTCTCGTGAACTCCTGCTAAATAGCCTCTAGTGAGAACTTCTGCTGGAATGACTAGGCTAGATGAACTGGGTGAAGAGATAAAATAAGGGAATAAAATCTAACCCCCCTGTTTACTTAGCCATGCTAACAGCAGCTGTGTGGCAATGCTGACACAGCCCATTCAAAGTGAATAGGCTGTGTCGGCATTAGCGCACAGCAGCCGCTAGCGCGGCTTAGTAAACAGGAGGGTAAGGGTTATTGCAAATGACAATTTAACTGCATCAGATGCCAGCATTGGTTCAAATTGGGCTGGAAACCTATCTTTAAAATGTATAGCTATTCATAGAAACATAGAAAAAAATAAGGAGCCCTTTTACTAAGCTGCTGTAAGCACTTCTGCGTGCTTACCCCAGCAAAATATGGAGTACTGCAGGTTGTACTGAGGTATATCGCGGTAATTTTGCCATCTGTCTGCACTACTCACATGTAAAAAAATAAAATTAATTTTTTGGCAAAGGAGGCATGTTTGTGGGAGAGGAGAGTAGGTGTGTCTATGCAAATTGGTTAGTGCATCAGCATTGCCGCACACTAACCAATTAGCACAAGTTTAGCCCATGAGTCCCTATTGCCTATCAAATATGCAGTAGTAGCAGCTCGTGCACTAATGGGAAAATTATCGTGTGGTCATTAATGAGAAAAATTGAAAATCAGCCATTTTCCTGCTGCTGTAAAAAAAGGCCTTAGCGTGTGTGAAAGACCCAGCTTAAGGGCGCACTAAGGCCACTTTTTGCCACAACTTATTAAAAGGTCCCCTAAGGTGGACTTACCACATGGCAATCTGGAACTACTGCTGGCCTAAAGTGGGCGCCAGAGTTAGTTTCACTTCCCAGGGGCGGAAAGTGCTGCTTCCGCATGGCCACACAGTAAGTGCAATCTTACTGCATGGCCATTTCTTTTTTTTGGCGGAAAATCAGCAAAGCAGATCGTGATGAAAAAAATGTAATTTATTAATAGATATATTAAAAATGATATACAGTACAGCTCGACACAGGCCGTGTTTCACCCAGCAAGGCTGCTTCAGGGGCTATAAAACAGATAAAATGATGTTTTAAAACCAATACAGATATGTCAAAAAATAGTAATTATTATACATACATTACTTATATATGTGTTTGTATATTTTATTTATTTATTTATTGCATTTGTACCCCACATTATTCCACCTTTTTGCAGGCTCAATGTGGCTTACAGAGTAAGGTTATGATAAAGTCAGTACAAGATTTAAATACAGTTGATCATAAGCTGAGGTAAGAGAGGTGATAGATGGGCTGATGTTGGGTAGGTTGTATGAGAAATGTTTTAGGTGTGTTTGGGTGATTTGGGAGATGAATTGTATCATTGAGGGTGGTTATTGTAAGCTTTGTTAAAGAGGTGTGTTTTCAGAGCTTTGTGGAAGCTGGTTAGATTGTTCATGGTTTTCAGGGTTTTGGGTAGCGCATTCCAAAACTGTGTGCTTTTGTATGCAAAGGTTGTAGCATAAGCTTGTTTGTACTTCACTCTTTTGCAGCTGGTATTTACCTAAAGTAAATGTATTTGGTATGCAATATACATACACATATATATGTAATGTGTGTATAATAATTACTATTTTTGTCATATCTGTATTGTGTTTTAAAACATCATTTTATAAGTTTTATAGCTGAAGCAGCCTTGCTGGGCGAAACACGGCCTGTGTCGGGCTGTACTGTATATCATTTTAAATATATCTATTAATAAATTACAATTTTTCATCACGATCTGCTTTGTTGATTTTCCGTCTTGGAGTTTGCAGACCGTCGTCTGCCCCTTTGCTTTCTTGGACTCCCCCCCCCCCCCCCCATTTCTTTTTTTTTTTTTTTTTTTGGCCTTTTTACCTGCTGTGGTGAAAAGGACCTCGGTGTACGGCAAAAACAACTGCTGCCACTAGGGCGGGGCCCCTTTTACCGCAGCTTAGTAAAAGGGTCCCATAAGGACCGCATGGCCTATCCAGTCTGCCCATCCATAGAATCTACTCTCCATTCCTCTTCCTTAGTGATCCTATGTACTTGTCTCAGGCTTTCTTGAATTCAGATACAGTCTTCATCTCCACAGTCTTCGTCTCCACCACCACCTCTACGGGTAGGCCATTCCCTGCATTCACCATCCTTTTCATGAAGCTACCATTCCATATGACATTGATCATTTCAATTCAATGCAATGATTGTGTAAGGCGGCATGCAAAGTCAATAAATCAGGAAAAGGCCGGGTCCAGAGGAGTAAAAAGAAAAATACCCTTGAAGGTTCTTTTCATGTTATTCCACTATCCATTTTGTCTCTAACATGAATTGTTACCTATTTTTCAGGCTCGAGTTCAATGATAAGCTTCTTTCAATAGATTTTCCAACACACAGTGGCATGCCTGTCTCTGATTTTATTCATTTGTGGATATTCATCTCCCTTTATTCTCCAACCTTGTCTTAAATAACCCTAGAAGAGGCAACCTCTTAAACACAGTGAGATAGTGTGTTTTTGTTTGATAAAATTGGAAACAGTAGAAACCTGAATGAGTCTTTCAGTCTGTCGTTTACTCAGCTGCTGCTTAGAGTTACTTGAAGCCTTAGCTTTTCACTTTTCTTGTTCTTACGGTTTTGCTTGCCGCTCTTTTGAAAATTCAAACAACTGAGAAACATAGATATGAGGGAGGGGAGCCTAAAAAAGAAGAAGGAAAACCCCCCACCTATGATGGAAAATCCAAAAAGAAGCCTTATTTGTATCTTCCTGGTGATTCATTGTGTTTTTATAGTGCATTTCTTGGACTCTTATTGACATTGTCTTAATAAACTTTTACCCCCCTGTTTACTAAGCCGTGAATGGGCTGTGTCGGCATTAGCGCACGGCAGCTGCTAGTGCGGCTTAGTAAACGGGGGAGTTAATGTTTTACTTTCTACCTCTGGTGGTCTTATCCATATAATTGGAAGGTCTCATGTGCCACCCCTAATTTTGCTTCTTTGTGGAGGAGGGGGTGAACATTTTCTGTACAAAGAGAATCTTACTTCATCATTTTAGACCAACAACTATTGCTTATCTCTTTTCCTTTAAATTCAAAGGACCCTTTTACTAAAGGGATGCCGGGATGGCAACCCTGAACTACCGCCATCATAACACAGGTGTTGACGGTAGTTCCACCCCCAGCACGCACCATTTCTGGCACTAGTGGAAATATTGCAACAATATTTCCACAGGGGGTTACCCGGCGGTAATTGGGCAACATCACACGCTGCCCAGTCACCACTGGGTTAGCGCAGGAGCCCTTCCCACCACCTCAGTGGATGACGATAAGGGCTCCCCCGAAATGGTTGCACAGCAAGTGCAAACTTACCGCATAGCCATTTCATTTTTGACTATTTTCACCTGCTGTGGTAAAGGGGCCCTTGTATGTGGCAAAAATGACTGCCACCGCTATCACAGGACCCCTTTTACTGCAGCTTAGTAAAACGGCCCCAAAGAGTGTTGCTTTTTGATGTGCTTTGGAGAATTTGTGAAGATTAAAATTTAGTTCTTTTGTTTCTTTTAGGCCTATCAGTATGATTTCATACAAAAATATGTAAGGCTATTCCATGCTGGTCAAGCGGCTAAAAGCTAAAATTGAACTAAAATGTATCAAAGGTTAACACACAAATGGGCAAAGAGCAGGCAGCAGTAGCTAGGATGTGATTTTTTCTTTTCTGAAGACTCATCTCCATTTCAAAGCCTGCAGTGGTTGTCTTTGTCTCCTTAGCTTACACTGAATATATTTTAAATTAAGCATCCCGATAACAAAATAATTCCCTTTACCATCCCCTGTGCATTCTGTATATTGATATGAATATTAGGCAAAGCTTTAATTTAAACTATTTGGAGGTGCCACACCAACATCAACAAACATACACCCAGGGATACACAAGACGGCCAGCTCATCGGAGAGATTCTGTAGCAAGCAGCAATCAAAGGTATCATTTCGTTGAACAGGCAGCTTAATTATGCTACTCCGTGGCATGTCTAATATTTATTCCAGTCTTGTGCAGAGGAGTTTAAAAAGGTATAATTATGATAATTATGGCATCGCAACATTCGGCTCACTATCATTTCCTTATGAGATAGTGGAACCAGTAGAACAATATTAACTAGAAAAAGCTTTCAGAATGCATATGTGCTATTTCTGTATTAATGTTCTGCCATGCCTGTCTGTTTCCATTTTGAAAATCTATTCAAAACATTCTACAGGGTATATAATCTTGATTTTTTTTTTCAGGCTGTCTTGGGCTGCTTCAGTGCACAACACAACATATTGTTTTAAGACATTCATTCAAGTATGCAAGATCCAAAACAGAAGAACATATTTGATACAATCTGTGCTCACTATACTGTCCTTGTTCAGCGGGAGACCTTAGCTTAAAATCACTTAGCATATTATACAGATAAAAGGAAGCAAACAATCATAAAGCATGATCAGTTCAGAAATTTGCAGTTATAGTTTTGGTTGTCAATTTTGCTGATGGAATCCGTTGTGTCTCGCTTAGTTCTATTTCACTATTCTAGCTTTGCTCCTGTAGTCTTGTTTTTATAATTGGCAGTGTCCAGTGGGTAAAAGGTTCTGTTGTGACCCCCAAGTTTCATGTCTTCCCTGTTTTTTTCCCATTTGCTCTGCTGCTGACCCTTTCATGTTTCCTCTCTCTTCATCCATAAACCCCCGTGTCATCCTTGCCTCCTCCATATGGCTTTTGCTCACATGCCTGTATCCTAGGTCTCCAGCAATTTTTTTTTTGTTATATTTGTACTCCGCGCTTTCCCACTCATGGCAGGCTCAATGCGGCTTACATGGGGCAATGGAGGGTTAAGTGACTTGCCCAGAATCACAAGGAGCTGCCTGTGCCTGAAGTAGGAATCGAACTCAGTTCCTCAGTTCCCCAGGATCAAAGTCCACCACCCTAACCACTAGGCCACTCCGTGCACACATGCCAGCTGTCAACATTGCTATTTGTTTATTGGTGTTTAGCTGTGTTTTCCTTCATGTAGGCACCTCACAGTTTCATGAACAGGCTCCATAGAGTTAATAACAGCTACCATTTACTGTTTCCAGTGGGCTTCAGTCTTCACCATTCTTTATTATTTCTTCTCTATCTTAGCCTTAGACCTGGGGTTCTCAACCCAGTCCTCAGGATACAGCTAGCCAGTCAGGCTTTCAACATACCCACAATGAATATGCATGAGATACATTTGCATGCACTACTTTCATGTGTTTGCAAACCTATCTCATGCTTATTCATTGTGGGTATCCTGAAATCCTAACTGGCTAGCCAGCTTATTTTCGAAAGAGAAAGACGCCCATATTTTGACCCAAATTGGGAGATGGGTGCCTTTCTCTCATGGGCGCCCAAATCGGTATAATCGAAAGCCGATTTTGGGCGCCTCCAACTGCACTCTATCGTGGGAACAAACAAAGTTGACGGGGGCATGTTGGAGGCATGGTGGAGGTGGGACTGGGGTGTATTTATCGGTCGAGGAGAGATGGGCGCGCTCGGCTGATAATGGGAAAAAAGCAGTATGCAGGTCCCTGGAGCAGTTGTTAGTGGGTGCAGTGGACTTCAGGCAAGGTGGACCCAGGCCCATCCCCCCCACCTGTTACACTTGTGCTGCTAAATGGGAGCGCTCCAAACTGCCCCCAAAACCCACTGTACCCAGATGTAGGTGCCCCCCTTCAACCATAAGTGCTATGGTAATGGTGTAGAGTTGTGGGCAGTGGGTTTTGGGGGGGGGGGATTTGTGGGGCTCAGCACCCAAGGGAAGGGAGCTATGCACCTGGAGGCTATTTTAATTTTTTTTTTACTTTTTACAAGTGCCCCCTAGGGTGCCCGGTTGGTGTCCTGGCATGTGAGGGGGACCAGTGCACTACGATTCCTGGCCCCTCCCGCAACCAAATGCCTTGGATTTTTTCGTTTTTGAGCTGGGCGCCTTTGGTTTCCATTATCGCTGAAAACCGATACCGCCCAGCTCAAATCTGCCCAAATGCAGTGCATTTGCCCGGCACAAACCGTATTATCGAAACAAAGGATGGATGCCCATCTTTTTCAAAAATACGGTCTGTCCCACCCCTTCGTGTACCCGTCCTCAGAGATAGGCACCCAAGGAGATGGGCGTTCGCGTTCGATTATGCCCCTCTAGGTGTGCTCTGAGGACTGGGTTGAGAAAACCTGCATTAGACTTATAGCAGAAGAGTAAGTGTGACTCCTCCTGGTGATTCCATAAATCTCTCTCCCATTGTAGGCTGTTCCTAGTTTCTACTTTTTACACCCTTCAGTATTTGTGAATCCTACACTCTGGGTTCTTCAGACAGGGCACTAGATCATCATTTCTTTTCCTGGTGGGTATGTCAAAGCATGCATTCACATTCACATTTGGCGAATGAAAAATAAAAAAGGTGGGAATATAAGCCAGGCTATCCAAAGAATGGAACCAAATTATCTTTAAAAAAACAAAATTTAATAATTTTCAAACAAATAATAATATAACAATCACACATTAAAAATGACTCGACACAACGTTGTATTTCGGCCGGATAGGCCTACATCAGGAGTCTTATTAATCAAGGTGAAATTGAATATAACACATCAAAGGAATCTCAAAATGCAGATAAAAGATTCCAAAGATAAAGATCTGCAGCTAAGATCTTAAAAATGGTCTTAAAAAAGACCGTTGCACAAGTGGACCGTCTGTCGCAGTAATCTCAGCAGTTATAATAAAGGTAAAGGAGCAAAATGAACTGCAGGACAATTTAAATAGCCAGAAAAGCGCGCAAAAATATTGTCCTGCAGTTCATTTTGCTCCTTTACCTTTATTATAACTGCTGAGATTACTGCGACAGACGGTCCACTTGTGCAACGGTCTTTTTTAAGACCATTTTTAAGATCTTATCTGCAGATCTTTTATCCTTGGAATCTTTTATCTGCATTTTGAGATTCCTTTGATGTGTTATATTCAATTTCACCTTGATTAATAAGACTCCTGATGTAGGCCTATCCGGCCGAAACACAACGTTGTGTCGAGTCATTTTTAATGTGTGATTGTTATATTATTATTTGTTTGAAAATTATTAAATTTTGTTTTTTTAAAGATAATTTGGTTCCATTCTTTGGATAGCCTGGCTTATATTCCCACCTTTTTTATTTTTCATTTCACGCCTCGTGGGATCTATCGAGTTCTCCACTTTTCTTGTGGATTCTCTTTAGACATTCACATTTGGCAGCATCTTTCTTTGGCACCCCTCTGGCTCTCCCTTCTGCTGTACGGGTACATCTTCTCTTCCCTATACTACTGCCAAGCTAAGTTTTCATATCTAAGCTCATCTGTGGGTCCTCAATCAAAGATGAATCTTTTGAACCATGATCCATTGTACTGCACTCATTCAGACCCACAAACAGTTTAACTACTAAGCAGCTGAGCTTGCATTTCTAAATATCACACCTGACACACCACTGCAAACAGCACATTAATTTTCAGAAGGCATTTGGCAAAGTCTCCTGAGGAAATCTGAAAAGCTATGGGATAGGAGGAATTGTCCTTTTGTGGATTAAAAACTGGTTAAAGGTTAGGAAACAGACAGTAGGATTAAGTTGTCAGTTTTCCAACAATGAAAGGTAAATAGCACTGGTCTCAGGGATCTGTGCAGGGCCAGTGCTGTTTGACTACTTCATTAATGACCTGGAAAAAAAAAGAGCAAAGAATATGGTGGACAAATTGACAGATGGCAAAAAACAATTCAAAGCAGTCAATGTAAAAATAGACTGTGAGGAAATTTAGGAAGACCTTGTGAAACTGAGGACTGGCAGTTAAATGGTAGATGAAATTTAATGTGGGCCACTGAAAAAAAAATTAGAATAGGGGGGGAAAAAGAGATTCAACTATACATATGCAATGCTGAGATCCATAGTAGGAATTACTACTTAATAAGTAGATTTTGGAGTCACTAAGGACAATACTTTGGAATTTTCAGCTCAGTGTGCAGCAAGAGCAGCAGCAGAACAAGCTGATAAGAATTATTCTGAAATGAATAGATAACAAAACAGGAAATATTATAATACCCCTGTATCAATCCATGGTGCTACCATACCTTGATTATTGTGTGCAGTTCTAATAAACATGGGGATCAATATTCAAAGGAGTTTAACTGGGCAGAAGAGACTCCTACTCAGTTAAACACCGCTGAGCTGGCTGGCCACCAATATTCAGCAGCACTTAATTGGGTAGTGCAACTGAAGATTGGTTCTAACTGCAAAGGAAAGCACCAAGAGCCTTCAAGGTAGGGACACAAATGCTTTAATCATACTCCTTACGGAAACAATCTTCAAAGATGACCCGACATGGGCCATGTTTCGGCGCACAGTGCCTGCATCAGAGATCTCTGTACATATATTATAACAGAAACGCACTCTCTCAATGTCATCTCGTCTGACCTTGACATTGAGAGAGTGCGTTTCTGTTATAATATATGTGCAGAGACCCCTGATGCAGGTGCTGTGCGCCAAAACACGGCCTGTGTCGGGTCATCTTTGAAGATTGTTTCCGTAAGGAGTATGATTAAAGCATGTGTGTCCCTACCATGAAGGCTCTTGGTGCTTTCCTTTGCTGTTTTGGGCCTTTGTGTGTACTTAGTTCCCTCTCTTTGCTATATTATTGGTTCTAACTGTCCATTCCCTAACTGGCTAAGCTTGTGGTGGTCTAGGGGGTGGAGCTTGGGCAGAGTCCCTAATTAAGAACATAAGAATAGCCATACTGGGTCAGACCGATGGTCCATCTAGCTAAGTATCCTGCTTCCAACTATGGCCAGTCCAGGTCACAAGTACCTGGTAGAATCCTAAATAGTAGCAACATTCCATGCTACCAATCCCAGGGCAAGCAGTGGCTTCCCCATGTCTCTCAATAGCGGACTATGGACTTTTTCTCCAGGAACTTGTCCAAACATTTTTAAAACCCAGATACGCTAACCACTATTACCACATCCGCTGACAATGAGTTCCAGATCTTAACTATTTGTTAAGTGAAAAAACATTTCCTCCTATTTGTTTTAAAAGTATTTCCATGTAATTTCATTGAGTGTCCCCTGGTCTTTGTACTTAACTGGTTAACAACAATATTCAGTCCGCTACAAGGCTAAGTATGTGGATAAAGTTAGGACACCAAAAAGGTTGAATATCAGCAGTGCTTGGTTAATTTTAGGGCTACCATACTAACCTGGATGTTCAGTGCCAGAGGCTTGATATGCCCCTGGCATTGAATACCTGGGGTTGTTTCAGACCGAGCTGTAAGGGGCTTGCAAGTCACTTACCACTGCGGGCTGAATATTGGGCCCCATATTTCAAAAACAATAAAACCAAACTAGAGAAGGTGCAGATAAGGGTGAAGAAAGATTGAGTAGATCAGAACTTTTGGAGAAGAAATAACTGAGAAGAGAAGTCATGGTGCTTTATGAAAGACGAGTGGTGTGGAACAAGTTGATAAAGAATTTTTTATTTACTCTTTCCAAAGGAACTAGGAATAAGGACCCTCCATGAAACTAATGGTCAGCAAAAAGAAATTCGAGAAAATAGTTTATCAATCAACACATATCTAAACTATGGAATTTGACACCAGGTTTGGCCAAGTTTGCGAGGAACAAACCGTCATTTAGTTGGATAGCTTAGGCTTTCCTATTTAAGATCTGACAGATACATCCATGTGACTCAGAGGTAAGATGGGAAAAATAGGATATGAAAACTATTCCAAAGTTATACATACAAAAGTATTAAGACAAAAGAGAGTTTCAGATCTCTACCCCTGAAGACAAATAGTCTGGTTGAAATGTCTGAGATATGAACATGATACATTTTTGTCTATTCATTTCTAGTCTTTTAGATGTTCTTTCTAGTACTTATCATATCTGTTCTTCATTTTATTTTCTTTACTGAATATCTAATCTTTTCCAATAAGATGACTCAGGGCACTGCAGATGGTCCAAAACGCAGTGGCATGGTTAATAGGTGGTGTGGATAAGGTTGTTCATGTTTTACTATTTCTTAAGAGCTTTCACTGGCTACCTGTTGCCCAGCGGATACAGTTTAAGGTCCTGACACTTATCCATTGAACCTTGTATGCAGGGTGAGAACAGGGACAGATCCCACAGGGATGGTATGGGGATGGGGACAGAGCCCTTGGGGACAGGGACAAACACTGTCCCCATGTCATTCTCTACTTTGAAGGCTGTTAATGAACTGGACAATTATTTATGTTTGAGTGATGCAGGCGATGATGTTTTTCATTTTTTGGAAAAGCAAGCAAAAGTGCTGGCCACAAATGGCAAAATTTGCATGGGGGATCTAGTACATTCCTGCTACCAGCACATCTTCTAAGAAGACATTTTCTATTGCAGGAAGAATTGTAGAAGATAGGAGAGCTAGACTGAATCCTGAGATTGTTGATGACTTATTATTTATCCAGAGATTAAAAAATCATTACAGTACTTCATAAGGCATATTTCTCCCCCACTAGGGTGCTCGACATGGGTGGATGGAGGGGAGGGCAGGGGAGAGAGGACAGTTGCTGAACATGGATGGATGGAGGGGAGGGCAGGGAAGACAGGAAGGAGATGCACATGGATGGAGGGGAGAGAGAAGAAATTATGGACATGGATGGAGGGGTGAGAAGACAGAGGAATGAGATGTACATGGATGGAGGGGAAGGGCAAGAGAGAAAAAATGCTGGACATGGATGGAGGAGGGGAGGGAAGAGAGAAGAAATACTGGACATGGATGGAGGGAGAGAAGAGAGAGGAAGTGAGATGAACATGAATGGAGGGGAGAGAGGAGAAATGCTGGACATGAATGGAGGAGAGGGAAGGGAGAGAGAAGAAATGCTGGACATGGATGGAGGGGAGGGGAGGGAAGAGAGAGGAAGGAGATGAGATGAGGGAAAAGGAAGAGAGGAGAAAAACTGCATATGGATGGAGAAAATAGGCAGAAGCCGGATCCACTGGACAGTCAAGTCTGTGGAGGACCCAGCTTTTACTTACGGATTTAGGGCAAGAAATGAAGAAGAAAGGAGGCAAGTAAAGAAATAAATAGAAAGGAAGCCCTGGAAATGGAGTTAAGAGGACAAATAGCAGTAGAATCAGATACTGGGCCAGTATGATCAGAAAAACAAAGTCACCAGACAACAAAGGTAGAAAAAAATCATTTTATTTTTATTATAGTGTTTGGAATATGTCCACTTTGAGAATCAGGTGCTCAATGTTAAAAGGTTATATTTATTTACTTATTTATGGCATTTTATCCCACATTAAACATGAATTAGTTTGGAACCTGGGATCATTTAAATTTTTTTTCCTGGAGAGAGTAATACATTGCCGCCCCCCAGGCTTTCTCCCCAGCTATAGCCAGCTCTGCAATTTTTTTTGAGGGGGGGGGTCACAGAGGTGGACCGGGGAGAGAGCCTATTGTTAAATATTTACCAGCACACCGCTGCTCCCATGCCCCTGTTTTGGTGCTCTTGGGTCTTTATGCCTTTCTTGATGTCTCGTAGTTTTGTTGCCTTTGTTGAAAATAGATGGAAAATCCCATCAACTTTAATGGAAATAAATGAAACAAATGCAGCAAATAATTTGGTATCTAAAAATGAATCAAACAGGCCATTGATCCAAAAATGAACAAAAAATGTTTTCTAAACACATCCTTCCTGTTCATGCTTTTTGGAATTTATGTGATTAGTTATATTTCACATTTATTGTATTTTTGTCTTAATTATTTTGTTGTGATTATATAGATAGTCACATTTTTGAGATAATTATGTAAAAAGGGTATATACCATTGGTTCCTAAACCTGGTCCTGGAGGCACCCCAGCCAGTCAGGTTTTTAGGATATCCACAATGAATATTCATGCGAGAGATTTGCCAACACTGCCTCCATTGCATACAAATCTCTCGCATGAATATTCATTGTAGATATCCTGAAAAACTGACTGGCTGGTGTCCCTCCAGGATCAGGTTTGGGAACCACTGGTATATACATTGAAATAACTGAAATGAAATAAGAATTTTTTAAAATCTTGTTCTGCTATGTACATGTCTAGACTGGCTGATGTGTACAAGGGCAGGGCAATCTTCTTTTTTTTTTTTTCTGAAGAACAGCACAATGCTATACAGTAAACACCAACTGAAATATCACATGCAGAGAGAATTGATGTGGCCTTTTATTTTCTTACCCTGTAATCCAGACAGTAAAGTGATATTTGTGGAGTCTAAAATATGTGAAGAAAGATCAAATACCAATCATACGAGAAAATAAAGAATATATGGATCTTGTTGCATGCTGATATTTTGCTCTGTTCTTGTACTTGATATTTGGGTAACCAGATATCTATGAAACCATAATTTATATTTTGGCAACAAAAAGTTTTCTGATGGAACAGTTTTAGGTTCCAGCATGGAATTAGCTTCCAGAAATACACATATAAAGACCAGTTTAACTTTATCAAGTAATAAATGATGCTGATGATGTAGAAAGAAATTGATTAAATGAATCAACTCAATTTAAAAGTCTAACTGGACATATCTGACTGATTCAACAGACAAATAAATTAATAAGAAAAATATGGATGCAAAAACTGAGAAAAGGAAAAAAGCATAATATAAAGTGGTTTTAATAAATACTCTACATGTTCTTTAATAGACATCTCATGTGAAAAGCAGGAAACCATGCAAGACTAAACATAAAAATCATTGGGAAACAATTTGCTAAATTTGTTGAAATTCAGATTTAAGTCTGAAAATATGCATTTTATATATATTTATACCTTCATAGCCATACTACACATACTGAAACAAATATCAACAGAATTATATTCTCAAAAGAAGAAAAAAAACACTTCACAGTAGTGCAATCAGCAAGTTTAAAAAAAAACACATTTTTTAAAGGAACTATACCTGGGCACTCCTGAGGTCTAGAACAGACCCTGGGAGTCTCTTTAATTTGAGTCCTGCATGGATGGCTTTTGGCCACAGTTATTGTGCATTTTGCACAACTGATGTGTTCTAGGCCACCAAAGAGTAGAGGAGAGCCCAGAGTGAAGAGCAGGAGAGGCCCCGGTTGAAAATGCAGTCTTGCTGGGTTGCTGACATCATTGGTGCGTATGTGCAGTGATGCAGCAGTGCAATGTCTTTAGCTCTAGGAAGCTCCCGGAGCTAAATATAAGCTCAGGTTAATTAACTAAAAATGTTTTTTTATGCCAGTCAGTCTGGTTAGAACCCATGAAGTGTTTTGGTGTTGTGGACAATATTTTAATGCAAATCGCATTTAAATGTGATCGCTCATGTGTGGGAAAGCCCATGTTTGGTGCCCTGGAGACGGTTAGGGGGGTTCTTTGGGCCTGAAAATGGTACAAATTGACTGACTCCTTAAATAAAGTTTAACAATACCATTTTTGTGCATTTGGAGCTATTTTAAAAGCATACTAGATGTAGTTGAAGGTCCCTAATATGTGCTATATGGTTGCTAAGTGACAAAAATGTTGCAGATACTTATAATTAATAGAAAAAGAACAGTCAAAAATAAAATTCCTAAATGTTAAAAAAGTTAAAATTTTTAGATAAACGCAAAGTTCTATGGCTGCTAACCAGGATTGATGAACTTTAATACAAAAAAAATTGAAGTTTGGAATTGTCAGTTTTAAAAGGTTTTAAAAGTGACATTCCTAGCCCTGTTTCCAAGCTATGAAAGCTGCAAGCTGATTGGTTGCACTACTCCCTGTAGGACGCTGTGCCTCAGGTTGGAGAGAAACTGAGATTTGAAGAAGCAGGAGGTGCTGAGAAAGTGTGTGTATGTGAATGATAAAAAGTTATTAGAATCAATAGGTTTTGACTGGTACTTATTAAATAGATCTGTTTAAGTGAGAAATAGACAGAGTACAGACAAAAGTAGCATTGAAAATAATTCTTTTCTTTATTGGAGATAGTATGAACAATAAAGTAAACTGAAACAATATAGATCTAATTAAACAACAAATTATCTAAAATCTGTTCATTTAGAAATAGGAAAAATCTGTTTTACAGAAAATTGTCTGTTAAGTACACTTTCTAGGTTCCATATTGTTAAAGTGAAGGAAAGCTATATAGCTTACTTTGTTAAACTAGAGGGTAGTTCATCTTAAATAAGAAAAATGGTAGAAGTATAAATTCTGAAGAACAAAGATTTGACAATAAAGCTTGTCTGGGCTAAGAGGGTTGTTTACTAAAGCTTAGCTGAGTTATCTGCAGCAGGGCCCATTTTATTCCTATGGGCCTACAGCAGATAACTCGAGCTAAGCTTTAGTAAACAACCCCCTATGTTCTTTTACAGATACCAGACATATTATTCTAACAGAAACAAAATAGAATTCTGTGAGTACTTTAAAAATTAAACCAGTCTATTTGAAGAAGACAAATTTAAAAAAAACAGTGACTATTAAATAAGATTGGATTGAAATAAATTCTGTAAGAAAGTAACTTCTAAAATAAGAATGTTGTGTGTTGTGTTCTAGCTAAATTATTGTATATTAACGAGAGCCTTGAATCAAATAGATTGAAAATTCTGCAGGAAACAAAACACTTCTTGGAATCACTGTGGATTGAAATTCCATGTGTAAAGGGGAAAAGGATAGTGATAGGAATGTACCACCATCCACCTGGCCAGGATGAACAGACGGATACGAAAATGTTAAACATAGTAATATAGTAACATAGTAGATGACGGCAGAAAAAGACCTGCATGGTCCATCCAGTCTGCCCAAGACAAACTCATATGTGTATACCTTACCTTGAATTGAATTTGTACCTGTCCTTTTCAGGGCACAGACCATATAAGTCTGCCCAGCAGTATTTCCCGCCTCCCAACCACCAGTCCCGCCTCCCATCACCGGCTCTGGTACAGACCGTATAAGTCTGCCCTCCCCTATCCTTGCTTCCCAACCACCACCCCCTCTTCCCCCCACCTGCTCCGCCACCCAATTTCAGCTAAGCTTCTGAGGATCCATTCCTTCTGCACAGGATTACTCTATGCATAAAGGAAATTAGGGACGCAAACAAACTGGGCAACACAATAATAATGGGTGATTTCAATTATCCCGATATTGACTGGGTAAATGTACCATCGGGGGCACGCTATGGAGGTAAAATTCCTTGATGAAATCAAGGACACCTTTATGGAGCAGCTGGTACAGAAGCCGATGAGAGAAGGAAAAATTCTAGACCGAGTCCTTAGTGGAGTGCATGATCTGGTGCGGAAGATAATGGTGCTGGTGCCGTTTGATAACAGTGATCATAATATGATCGGATTTGATATTAGCTTTGAAGCAAGTATACATAGGAAATCAAATATGTTAGTGTTTAACTTTTAAAAAGGAGACTATGATAAAATGAGAAAAACGGTGAAAAGAAAACTTAGAGGAGCAACTGTGAAGGTCCAAAATTTACATCAGGCGTGGATGCTATTCAAAAACGCCATCCTGGAAGCCCAGGCCAAATATATTCTGTGTATTAAAAAAGGAGGACGGAAGACCAAATGACAGCCGGCGTGGTTAAAAAGTGAGGTGAAGGAAGCTATTAGAGCTAAAAGAAAATCCTTCAGAAAATGGAAGAAGGAACCGATTGAAAATAATAAGAAACAGCATAAGGAATGTCAAGTCAAATGCAAAGTGCTGATAAGGAATGCTAAGAGGGACTTCGAAGAAAAGATTGCCTTGGAGGCAAAAACACATAGAGGGGCATAATTGAACGAAAACGTCTATCTCCATGGGCATTTATCTCTGAGAACGGGTCCGTGAAGGGACAGACCGAACCGTATTTTCGCAAAAAATAGACGTCCATGTTTTATTCGACAATTTGTGAGCTGGGCGTTTTTGTTTTTCAGTGATAATGGAAAATGAAAGCGCCCAGCTCAAAAACGAATAAATCCAAGGCATTTGTTTGTGGGAGGGGCCAGGATTCGTAGTGCACTGGTCCCCCTCACATGCCAGGACACCAACCGGGCACCCTAGGGGGCACTTTTACAAAAACAAAAAAAAAGGTAAAAGAGCTCCCAGGTGCATAGCACCCTTCCCTTGTGTGTTGAGCCCCCCAAATCCCCCTCAAAACCAACTCCCACAAGTCTACACCATTACTATAGCCCTAAGGGGTGAAGGGGGGCACCTACATGTGGGTACAGTGGGTTTGGGGGGGTTGGACGACTAAGCATTAAGCAGCACAATTGTAACAGGTAGGGGGGGTGGGCCTGGGTCCACCTGCCTGAAGTCCACTGCACCCCCTAACAACTGCTCCAGGGACCTGCATACTGCTGCCAGGGAGGTGGGTATGACATTTGAGGGTGAAAATAAAAAGTTGTGAAGCATCATTTTTTTGTGGTGGGAAGGGGTCAGTGACCACTGGGGGAGTCAGGGGAGGTCATCCCCAATTCCCTCTGGTGGTAATCTGGTCATTTAGGGCACTTTTTGGGGCCTTATTCGTGAAAAAACAGGGTCCAGGAAAAGTGCCCTAAATTCTAGTTACAAACGCATACTTTTTTTCCATTATCGGCGAAAGGCGCCCATCTCTCCTCGGCCGATAACCACGCCCCAGTTCCACCTTCGCCACGCCTCCGACATGCCCCCGTCAATTTTGTACGCTTCCGCGATGGAGTGCAGTTGAAAACGTCCAAAATCGGCTTTCCATTATACCTATTTATTCGTTTTTGTGAGATAAACGTCTATCTCCCGATTTAGGTCGAAATCTAGGCGTTTTTCTCTTTCAATTATAAGGTGGATTGTGTATCTGGATTTTCAGAAGGCGTTTGACACAATACCTTATTAAAGACTCAAGAGGAAATTGGAGAGTCATGGGATAGGAGGTAGTGTTCTATTGTGGATTAAAAACTGGTTAAAAGATAGAAAACAGAGAGTAGGGTTAAATGGTCAGTATTCTCAATGGAGAAGGGTAGTTAGTGGGGTTCCCCAGGGGTTCATGCTGGGCCCGCTGCCTTTTAACATATTTATAAATGACCTAGAGATGGCAGCAACTAGTGACGTAATTAAATTTGCTGATGACACAAGAGGACCTTACGAGACTTGGAGGCTGAGCGTCTAAATGGCAGATGACGTTTAATGTGAACATGTGGAAAGTGAT
Organism: Microcaecilia unicolor; assembly: GCF_901765095.1. Taxonomy (NCBI): domain Eukaryota; kingdom Metazoa; phylum Chordata; class Amphibia; order Gymnophiona; family Siphonopidae; genus Microcaecilia; species Microcaecilia unicolor. Next base: position 186,913,490 of record NC_044032.1, on the reverse strand, counting down.
GCATGTGGGAAAGAGGAACCCGAATTACAGCTACATCATGCAAGGTTCCACATTAGGAGTCATGAACTAAGAAAGGGATCTAGGTGTCGTCGTTGATGATATGTTGAAACATTTTGCTCAGTGTGCTGCTGCGGCTAAGAAAGCAAATAGAATGTTAGGTATTATTAGGAAAGGAATGGAAAACAAAAATGAGGCTATTATAATGCCTTTGTTTCGCTCCATGATGCGGATACACTTCAAATATTGTGTTCAATTCTGGTCGCCGCATCTCAAAAAAAGATATAATGGAATTAGAAAAGGTGCAGAGAAGGGCGACAAAAATGATAGGGACGACTTCCCTATGAGGAAAGGCTAAAGCGGCTAGGGCTCTTCAGCTTGGAGAAAAGGCGGCTGAGGGGAGATATGATAGAGGTCTATAAAATAATGAGTGAAGTGGAATGGGTAGATGTGAAGCGTCTGTTTACGCTTTCCAAAAATACTAGGACTAGGGGGCATGCGATGAAGCTACAATGTAGTAAATTTAAAATGAATCGGAGAAAATTTTTCTTCTCTCAATGTGTAATTAAACTCTGGAATTTGTTGCCAGAGAATGTGGTAAAGGCGATTAGCTTAGCGGAGTCTAAAAAAGGTTTGGACGACTTCCTAAAGGAAAAGTCCATAGACCATTATTAAATGGACTTGGGGAGAATCCACTATTTCTGGGATAGGCAGTATAAAATGTTTTGTACTTTTTTGGGATCTTGCCAGGTATTTGTGACCTGGATTGGCAAATGTTGGAAACAGGATGCTGGGCTTGATGGACCTTTGGTCTTTCCCAGTATGGCAATACTTATGTACTTAAGTAAATGTAATAAAAACAGTGAAGCCAAAGAGGAAAAAAATATTTTTGGAAAATGAAAAGAGAAAATAATAAAAGTAAAATTTTTTGCAGTTGAGAATTTATATGAATGTGAGCGTGTGAATATCACAGTTTAGACTTCTACAAAATCTCCTGTTAGCCAGTTAAGGATAAAATGAAAAGATAGGCTCAAATAGTGGCAGATTTAAAAATCATCGTTTATTTTCATTAGCTAGTGTTTTTCAGTGCAATAGGTTTTTTTAGGCAGGAATACCAGTAACCATCAGCACACACAATTAAGGAGTATAGCTTCTTTTATTGATTTATAATTAAAGTTAGAAACAGATTAAGAGGAAGATAAAGCCAGAATAAAAGAATGTCAAGACAGATGAAGAGAAAGAAGTAATTTAAGAAAGCAGGAAACAGATATGTTGAAAAAAAAAAACAGAATGCACATATACATTGGTTTTCAAAATTAAAATTAAAAAAATTGAGCACAGTGCATACACAGAAAACCATACTTACCTGATAGGTTTATATAGAAAAAATACCTGAACACAAAAAGACAGCATCAGTAAAGTCAATAATTATGTTTGGGTGTTTGATACTAACACATTATTACTAGAAAAGAAAATATTATACTTCCCTGGTTTTAAAGTTTGTTTATGCAAACTGGATCCAGGCATTCTCTCTAAAAATGGAACATTTTAACTGCATTTTAGAGCAGTATTTCTCAAGCCCAATCCTGGAGTATCCCTTGCCAGTTAAGTTTTCAGGCTATCCACATTTGCATATAACGTCGGCAGTGTATAGAAATCAAGTTTATGTATATTCATTGTGGATAGCCTGAAAACCTTACTGGTAAGGAGTACTCCAGGACTGTACTTGAAAAACACTGTTTTATAGTGCTAACAAAGGGCCTCTTTTACTAAACCATGCTAGCAATTCCAGGTATGGCAAATGTGCCACAGCCCATTCATTTTGAATGGGTTGCATCGTATTTGCTGCATAGGAATTGCTAGTGTGGTTTAGTAAAAAAAAAAAAAAAAAGCCCAAAGTTTTTAAATATTGTAAACATTTTAACATACATTTTTAAGGTGTTAACATTTTTAGCATTTAATCTGATTTTAATTGTTTTTTAATGCTAAACAAAGTGATTTTAATATCTTTTAAAATACCCTAGGATTCTATATATTGCACCTTGATGTCCATGCATAAATCGAAATATATTCCATAAGAATGCATATAACTTAATTAGTTAACAAGACAATCAGTGCTGATAATTGCCACTTAACAAGCAATTACTAACACTGACATTAATTAGAATTTACGTGCAGAACTGTCTAAGCACCAAGCCATGCCCAACCAAACCAATGAAACACCCCCTTGGTTGATATCACTGGATATGACATCTTGACCCTGCCAAGCCCCACCCCTTTTTTATAACCATAACTTGCCCTACCTTATTTGCACAGCCCTGCCCCAACCCCAACCCTTTTTTGTATAGCCCCACCCAAATCTCACCCCTTTTGGTGATGGCGGCCACTACCGTATGCATTATGTCACTTCCTGTTTCCCCTACTAGCCACCATCTTAGCTGGGGGTTACGTAATGGTAAGTGATGTCAAAAAACCCCCAACACCACCCCTTACAGCCTCGGTGGAATTCGCACAGGAAACAATAGACATTTTGTTTTCTTTTTCTAATAAATTTTTTTCTTTCAAAAGGATACCTTGTACTTACTTTTAAAGCTGTTTTTACTGAATGACAACTGTTTTAGGTTTTAAAACAAAAGAATAGACCACTTTGCTTTCAATTCTGTTCATACACGGCCAGAAGCCCGTGGGCTGTGCTTGCAAGAGCTGGGACCCCCCCCTTCTGTTTTCAAGAGACAACTATGGCTGAAGTGAGACAGAAAAAATGCCAGATGTAGCCAAGCTAGTTTTCTCTGCAGCCACTTCGAAAGGAAATCCCCTTTTCTAACTCTCAAGACAGAGCACTGCTGCTTTGTTTCTCCCCCTTCCACCCTTCAGCAAACTTTTTTTTCAGATATCCAACCCAACTCTTCTCCCCTAGCCACCCCTGGCCCTTTCATTATACAGGGGTTGATTGGTCCCAACAATATTGCAACCCCTCCCCTTTCCCTTTGCTAGCAACAAAACTGACAAGAAGTAATAGCCCTAAGGCAGATGTAAGGTTTCACGCGTTAACCGGGTGGTAATCGTCAGTGCACATACACTGCCGATTACCGCTGGGTAAGCTCCACGTAGTAGAAAATTTTTACTGTGTATTTTGGATGCATGTCAAAAATGGAATTACCACTCAGGGCATGTGGGAGCCAGGCAGTAGTTCCAATTTGACACATGTTGTACACACATAGGTGCCTATCCAGCTCACATCCACACTAGAATGCGGGCACAAAAGTGTCAGATTTTGTTGCTTTGTGATAATTGTGCTGCACACAGTGATGATGTCAGGCTGTCTAACATCAAGGTGGTCTTCCTGCCACCAAACACTACCTCTCTGATCCAACATATGGATCAGGGCATAATAGCCAATTTCAAACAACATTATCGGGCTCTTGTGCTACGTCGTTTGTTGAGCATTATGGATGACCAGACTGGCAAGGATAAACGTGCTGTTGAACTGGCTCGTAATCTATCACTGTTGGATTCCCTACATATGCAGAAAGAAGCCTGGAATCATATTACACAGGCAACCATTGTGAACTGCTACAAGCGGGCAAGCTTTGTTAGGGATGTGGAGAGGGACGAAACAGATGCAGCTGTTGCAAACGCGTCAGATGAACAGGCTATTGACATCCCAGCTGGTGTTACTGAAGAGGAGTTTCATCACTACGTAGCTGTTGATTATGATCTACAAACAGCTGACGACAGCACTGATGTCCAGATATGCACCTACACGCAGGCAATGGCTGATGATGAAAGATGATGAAATGAGCAGCGAGGCACATGCTGACAAAATTCAACAACCTCCTCCTGTCACTTTTGCAAGAGCGCTGGAGAGTCTCAACACCATGCGGGCCTATCTGGAGGCCACTGGATGTCAGTGCTATGACAGTTTTTACCGTCTGGCAGACGTAGTCTATGGAACTCACAGACACAAGAGTGTACAGAGGACTATGACTGATTACTTCAAGTAAGCCTAACGTCAGTTAACGGAGACTGTATAACGTCAGTTAACGGAGACTGTATACTGTACGTATAATAAGCAGTACTGTACATATGTTTATCAGATGTCAAGCTTCTTTGGGTCACAATGGTTAAGTGCATGCTCTGGTTAACTGCATGTATTTCTTTGGTCCCAGACCCTTGCACTTAAGCTGATTCCACTGTATTTATGTGCGATCACTTACACAAACCATAGAGCTGGTCTAAATGTGGCAGCAACCCACATAACTTACTGTATTCTGTAAGTTACACATGAAAATGGGAGCCCCACCTCAGTCTCGCTTATGCTCATCCTCTGTCTATGCGTTACAAAATTGCCTTGGTTCAAGCTGCTGTGTTAACTGTTAGCATGAGCATGTACTAACAGTTGATGGAGGAAACTAACAAATTTTGGGACAAAACAAAACAGGATTGGTTCTATTTGAAGGGAGAGACCTCCTGCATATCAAAAGCAGTGATCTATATGATTACATGCCCATGTGGTTTGCGCTATATAGGACAGACGAAACGAATGTTTAAAGTCAGACTTTCTGAACACAAACATGCTATTCAGTCCAGAAAAGTTCACATGCCTTTGGCTAAACACTGTGCTGACAATAATCATGAGTTTAGCCAGTTGCGATGTTTAGTAATAGAACAGCTTACAAATAACAACAGAAGAGGTGATGTTTCACGTGTCCTTCACCAAAAAGAACAGAAATGGATTTACCATCTACAAACTATTCATCCTAATGGTCTAAACGGACCGATGGAATGGGAGGCATTTTTCTAAATTGAGAATGCGTCCCATTCTTATAATTGAATGTTTTGAATACAACAGGTTGTCAACATACAGATTTTAACATGATTCTGTAATATTGTGAACATTTGTTGAACATTTTTCTGAAGTTTTTTAATACTAGTTCTTTAAGGTTTCTGAGAACAGTGGTGCGTCAACTGACACCGAGGAGTTTAGCCAGATGATTGGACATTAGAGATAATGACGAAACACCCACGGGGTGGAGCTACACAGTTGGCGTCCTATATCAACATTCGCCATTTTCTGAACCATTGTTCGCGATGGATTGAAAGGAAACACATTTTTTGTTTTTCAATATTTCTCCTGACGAAGATTGCGAAACAGTGGGTCCCTTGCTGTCGGGAAAGTTATTTAGACAATGCGAGTGAGAGAAATACTTTTTTAAGTATTACCCACTTTGAAAAGACTCAACTTTATAACCGGAGCTATGTGTGATTTAAAGCATTGAACAAGTTAATTGAACTTCTTACTTGATGACAACGTGGAATCAGGTCATCTTGGACATAGAAGAGATAAAAGTATCCACGTTTCAAGATAAGTGATTGTCTTGTGAATGTTAGAGTGGATCCTAGTAGATTAGTTCATTATACAATTGTGTTTCTATTTAGAAAAACTTTTTCACACTATTAAGAGGTTTTGAAGTGATTATATAAGTTCTTTTCTTCCATTTAATATTCTCTGTAGTGTTGAGCATTTATTTGGACTTCTTAATAAGAAATTGAAATACTCCACTTTCCGTTTTTTTAGTTCACAGTGCCTTTTTCTCCCCAAAGACTGGGAGTTTTTTGACACTTGTGGGGTTTTTTTCGGAAGGCAGGAGGAGCCTATGATGCCGGCCAATTCAGTGGAGTCCTAATTTAAGGTTCCCTGGGCCATTGAGGCTACTTTATCTATACAAATTATATATCATAGTTCATTGTTTTGCATCAACCTACAGAGTATATAGCAGGAGTGAATTTTTGAGTTTTGTCATGTACTAACAGTGTAATATTTCCCATACTAAATTCTTAATTCACTTTAGTAAAGGATCATTTAATCTATCCCTCTGTCCCCCCTAATTTTTCACTTCAGTGTCTCCATACTTTGCTCAAGGAAACAACAATGTTTTCAGTTTCTTTAAAAGGATAAAAAAAAATCCTCTTCCTGTTTTAGTTCTCAAGAGCCTGTATATTTATTTTATGTTGTCATCTGTCTTGTTTTGGATATTTGATTTATACAGTATGGCTATTCATGTGGGAATAAATTAAATGTCCCTCAAAATTTAAACTTAGAGAATATGATGAATTCATTTCAAAGGTATGCTCCTTTGTTAAATAATGAACAAAACAAGAAAAACAGAATGAGGGAAAGGAACATGCTAAAAAGTCAAAGATATTTAAAAGCACTTATAACGGAATTTCTGTATTTCACATTAACCTAGACCCAGCTTAGAGTGTTTACTTCTTTAGACACATGGATATGATTATTCATCCCCATATGGTCTGGCTTGGTTAATTTATGGATGCCTATTTTAGAAGAAAATGGCTGATCGAGCAATTTCTGAATGGCACATAAACAGTAATTCAAAGTTCAATTAAATGACACACCAAAGGGGTTCTGAAGAGCATAGTAATGCCATCTCAAGGGCTGCCCACAAAAACTTTAATTCTAAATGAAGAGAGGCAATAAAATCCTACAAAAATAAACTTTTCAAACTGACCAATGAACGAACCTTAAAAAATACTGGAGGACATAACCCAGTAAACAGTAATAATGAAGTGTGAAATATAGGAAATAAAGTCCTCAGTAATCAGCATGACAACATTCACTGGTGCCTAGCCTTACTAGCAAAGGGGAGCCTACCTTGGCTATATTAAATCGCTGCTGCGCCCAAAGCGCTTATAACATCTCAGGACTTAAATTCCTATAAATAACCCTCACAGTGCACATTGGTACAAATGATATGTAAAGTAGCTCAAAATACAAGTCTTAAGAAAACATTAAAATATAGTGATAGCACCAAAAAGCACTTATCTGGAAATAGCAGAGCAGCTCAACTTCACACAGCTCAACAAGGAGCCTCATTTCACTTCTTCCTCAGAAGCCATCTTTAAATCATGTCTGCCACAAATATTCCTGAAGAAGAAGATAAATGAGCAAAATGAAAGTCTGGTAGGAGGAGGGTCTCTGGGTATGTTTTACTTTTATAGCTTAGATTGGTCTTCCTACCCAATATAAAAGTACTAATTAAAAATTGCAATGGGGGATTATGGAAGGAGACCTCACTATTTCTGGCATTCTGAAACTTGGGTAGGACTTCCTTACCCTCTTTTAACTTAAACATTATCACCACTAATTGGAAGAAGTTGGACCAGTTCATACTCTTTAGTGAACAGGATAGTTACCCTCTCACCTTTGGAAGATAATAGCAGTAGTAAACTTGGTGGGATTCAAAATTGTTAGTGGTTGAATAAATGGATAATTTAATACAATCTTCATCCATGCAGGTTTCTGTTTATTAAAGTGTTTCTTCTAATTTATATACATGAGGTTCTTTGAAGCAGTGTGAAAGAAGATGGAAAGGGAGAGTTGAAGAGGAATTGGTTGGGGACTGTTGTGCCACACAGTGGTAATGAATGTAGCTGAACAGTTCTTAAAATTGCTTTATTTTTGCTTTCTTTTGTGTATAAGATTCTAGCCTACTGTAACTCCACTTTTCCAGAATCAGGATGGTCTTACTGTTACCAAAATGTAAAGTATTCACTATCTAATGTACATCAGACCAAATCCTATTCCTTGGAAAAGAGAAAACACACACACACACACAAAATAACGGGTCCATTCAAATGGGTTTACTCCAATCTAAAGGAAAATTTTAGATTAATTGAATTTAGATTTAAGTGTCAGAGAGATGTTACAACATTCTACATTATGTGTTACAGAGATTGGTGTTAAATAAAAGTAACATTGATTTAAATCTGTGCAAAAAGTTGTTTTTATTATACTATGGACTAGATTCTATATATTGTGCCTCAGTTTCAAAGTGTATTCTATAAAGTACACTTTAATTTAGGCATAAATTATAGAATATGCCAAGTGCTGATCCACATGACTAAATTTAGTCACGGTCAATTACGCCAACTAATACCTGGTGTAAATGCCAACACCTAAATTAGGTGCGGAGCGGGTGTATTCAATAACAACACTCATAGATTGTAGAAACGCCCATGAACCACCCATTCCATGCCAATGGCCATGCCCCCTTTTCAACTATGTGACTTAGAATTTATGTGCTGTGATATCATTAAAGGGGCTGGGGAGTGGGCGTAACTTGGGCATGCCCTTGCTTCTGATTGGCTGAAAACCTGGAAGTGGGCCTGTCATCTGTCACAATCAATTAATTTGACAAATACCAGTGAGATACACTACTCACATTGATAACTTTACCTCTATATTCCCATTAATGTACATTAGAGTTTATGGGTCAGCATATTTGGATTTTCCTTGATGTCTGTAAGCAGATGCAAAATATGCGTAAAGTACTTCTTCAGATAAAACAGGGGGGTGCAGGCATTTAGGGGGCTGATTTTTTTCAGTAGTTTCCTGTTAAGTGTATTGTAAAGTTTTCTTCTAATAGCAATGTCTTTTTTTCACCCTAAGTAAGTATGGGGTCCTTTTACTAAGGTACACCAACAGATTTATTGCATTCTAAATGCCTCACAGCCCATTGTATACCTATGGGCTGCTTGGCAATTAACATACACTAATTCATTAACGTATACTAAATCTGTTAACGCACCTTAGTTAAAGGACCCTTAAGATTGTTTCTGGATTTTAAGAACTCTGAATTGCTCTAAGCAACCGACTGGCTGTATATTATTAGCTGATTTTGCCTTTTGCTTCTTTAGATTTTTATTTTCCATTTCCTTTTTATGTTTGCTGGGATTTACCTTCTCCTTTTTCTTCTTATGTTCTTGGTAGGATTGTTTAGTAATTACTTTTGATATGTTTCTTTGTTTAATTAATTTCTTTTAAGATTTCCTTATTTTGAGATGTGAGTTATCTTATATTTATATTATGTAAACTCACTTATGTTGTTTCTATATATCAACCATGCAGCATTACTCAAATTATCTAGCACTTCAGAAAAGTGGAGAAAGAAGACCTCAGCTATCTAATTTAAGGCTCCACAGCTCAAACTATCAAAGCTAGAGCATAATGGAAGCCATCACTTCAGAAAAAAATCCACTCAAATGCTAAATTATTTCAAAAATGTATCAAAAAGAGTGGTCTGTGATAGCATCAAACAGGAACAGTATGCCAACATCTCGTATCAACAAATAACATATATCTTTGTGTAATTATCTCCGAAATACTCACTGACCAATATTCAAAATTAACCAGCCAGGAATGGCTCCTGGCTGGTGAAACAGTTTTTTAGTGCCTGAATATTCAGGGTTAGCGACTAGCCACTAACCAGCTATAACGTGCGACATAGCTGGTTAGGCATGGATATTTAGTACCAACCAGGCTATGTTTAGCAGTTAAAATAGCTGCATAAATAGCAGGTCTATCTTTAACCGCTAAGCACTTAACCGGTTAGCCCTGAATGTTAGCTTAACCAGTTAAGTTGCCATGGCCACACAAAAGTTTGATTCAACCACCTGGAAAGATCATGTAAATTTATTGATAAACTAGTAAAAAAGGCCCGTTTCTGTAGGCAAGGAAACGGGCCTTAGGTAGGCAATTCCCCCCCCCCCCCCCCCGTGCTACGGCCCCCTCAAACCCCCTCTTCCGCGAACCTGTCGTTTCCCCCCCCCCAGAACGTCGAAAACTGCCACCACTGCCGCCGCCGTTGTTGTGCTACCTTCCCTTCCCATAGGTTGTTCAATCATCTTCTTAGAAAGTTTAACTCAGTGCGTCTGACGTCAGACGCACGGAGTTAAACTTTCTAAGAAAATGATTGAAGAACCTACGGGAAGGGAAGGTAGCACAACAACGGCGGCGGCGGTGGCAGCAGTTTTCAGCGTTCCGGGGGGGGGGGGGGGGAATTGACAGGTTCGCGGGAGGGGTGGGTTTCGAGGGGGCCATAGCGCGGGGGGGGGGGGTTACAGCTGATTCCGAGGCAGTAGGAGGAGTAGCAGCGTGTTTCCCTACTCCTCCCCTTGCCTTCGAATCAGCTGTGTTAACGTCAGTGACGTCCGTGCGTGTCTGCCTCGCAGACCACTTGCAGCCAGGGAGCCACGGTCCCAAGCTTAGAACGTGGGAGGTGAGAATTATTATATAGGATGTCTGAAAAGATCATGTAAATTTATTGATAAATGTCTGCATCCATGTTTACTGCAAGTGAAGTCTTATATTACACACTTTCTGCAATTTTTACAATCATGTTATCTTCATCATGCCTTTTGGTCACATTAGATGTCTGTTCACTGTATACAGGTATCCCACAGGAAGAAGCCTTGGAGGTTCTTCCTGTGCTTAGTTTGGCTTAGTTCTTAGTTTGCATAGTGCTTAGTTTGGCTCCCACATCCTCATTTAATTCCAACTGAACTTTTTATAAGGTTGAGCAAGATTGTTGTGTATCATAATTATTTTATTAATAAATATCTGGAGTGGCAATGGGAGCATCGTTTGCATCCACTGCAGCCAATTTATTTGTTACTGCCTTTGAGGAGAAAAGGATTTACTGTTCTTTTTTTGCTCGTTTGAGACGTTGGATTCAATTTATTGATGATATTGTTTTGTTTATGGACTTTAAATCGATGTGTACAATATTTAAACAGTTGTAATCCCAGTATTAAATGTGAGGTGAAGTTTGATCATGCAGTTATTACATTTTTGGATGTACAAATTCAAGTAATTCCTAATAAATTTTATATGACTGTTTTTCTGAATCCAACGGACAAAAATTCATTTTTCTAGTATGCATCCACCCTATATGCGAGTAAATATCCCTTTTGCTTAATTTCTAGGTTATCGGCAAATATGCAGGTCAGATAGTGATTATAAATTAAAGACACAAGAGTTGTGTTAGAAATTCATAAAGAAAGGTTATCCTTCTACTATTGTGAAACAAGCAGCTATACGTGCATACTATGACCCTTGGGAAGCTTTATTATAATACAAAGAGGGGCATAATCGACCAGAAACGCCTATCTCCATGGGCGTTAATCTCCGAGAACGGGTCCGTGAAGGGGCGGAGTGAACCGTATTTTTTAAAAAAAATAGACGCCCATGCTTTATTCGCCAAGGTGTGAGCTGGGCGTTTTTGCTTTTCACCGATAATGGAAAATGAAATCGCCCAGCTCAAAAACGAATAAATGCAAGGCATTTGTTCGTGGGAGGGGCCAGGATTCATAGTGCACTGGTCCCCCTCACATGCCAGGACACCAACCGGGCACCCTAGGGGGCACTTTTACAAAAACAAAAAAAAAGGTAAAAGAGCTCCCAGGTGCATAGCACCCTTCCCTTGGGTGTTGAGCCCCCCAAATCCCCCTCAAAACCCACTGCCCACAAGTCTACACCAGTACTATAGCCCTAAGCGGTGAAGGGGGGCACCTACATGTGGGTACAGGGGGTTTGGGGGGGGGGTTGGACGACTAGTAGCATTAAGCAGCACAATTGTAACAGGTAGGGGGGGGATGGGCCTGGGTCCACCTGCCTGACGTCCACTGCACCCCCTAACAACTGTTCCAGGGACCTGCATACTGCTGCTTGGGAGGAGGGTATGACATTTGAGGGTGAAAGTAAAAAGTTGTGAAACATCATTTGTTGTGGTGGGAGGGGGTTAGTGACCACTGGGGGAGTCAGGGGAGGTCATCCCCGACTCCCTCTGGGGGTCATCTGGTCATTTAGGGCACTTTTTGGGGCCTTATTCGTCAAAAAACAGGGTCCAGGAAAAGTGCCCTAAATTCTAGCTACAAACGCATCCATTATCGGCGAAGGGCGCCCATCTCTGTTCGGGTGATAACCACGCCCCAGTTCCGCCTTCACCACGCCTCCGACACTCCCCCGTCAACTTTGTCCGCATCCGCGACGGAGTGCAGTTGAAAGCGTCCAAAGTTCGGCTTTCGATTATGCCGCTTTATTTGTTTTTGTGAGAAGAACGCCCATCTCCCGATTTAGGTCGGAACTTGGGCGTTATTCTCGTTCGATTATAAGCAGGAAAGTGAAACAGCAAGAAGAAGACATTCTTCTACTTGTATTAAAATATACTTCTGGATCGGAGAAACTATGCAAAACTATTAAGTCTCATTTATTTGTGGAAAGTACATGAATGTTTTGAAACTGCTAATGTTTTATTTTCTTACCAGCAAAACTGGAATCTGGGAGATCGGTTGAGCCATAACACTATTTGGTCTGTGTTACGTTTGGTAGTGAGCCCCTGGACAAAGGCCGAGGCATAGGCGTAGTTTGACTGTTTCATTTGGGGGGGGGGGGCAAAGGAAGGGACGGGGTATATTAGCATATTCATTTGCATATATGTATATGCAAATTATGCTAATATGGAGGAAGGAAGGGAGCAAGAGCTGGCTTTTTTGGGAATAACCAGTGTTCGTTTGCCGATGGATAGACACTGAATCGGAGAGGCAGCGGGTTTGGCGGCAGGCAGTGGTGTGCTGGTAAATGTTTAACAACAGGCTCTCCCCCCCGGTCCCCCTCTGCGCCCCCCCCCCCCCAAATTGCAGAGCTGGCTATAGCCGGGGAGAGAGCCTGGGGGGGGGGGGGTATAAATAAGTAAATATAAACTTTTAATGTTGAGCACCTGATTCTCAAACTGAACATATTCCAAACACTATAATGAAAATAAAATGATTTTTTTCTACCTTTGTTGTCTGGTGACTGTTTTTCTGATCATGCTGGTCCAGTATCTGATTCTGTTGCTATCTGTCCTCTTAACTCAGTTTCCAGGGCTTCCTTTCCATTTATTTCTTTCCTTTCCTCCTTTCTTCTTCATTTCTGGTCCTCAGCTTCTGCCTATTTTCTTCATCCGTGTGCAGTTTTTCTCCTCTCTTCCTTCTCCCTCATCTCATCTCCTTCCTCACTCTTTCCTCCCCTCCATTCATGTCCAGCATTTCTTTTCTCTCCCCTGCCCTCCATCCACCCATGTCCAGCGACCCTTCTCTCCCTTTGCCCTGCAAGCACCCATACCCAGCGACCCTCCTTTCCCCTTCCCCCATACCCAGTGGCCCTCCTTTCCCCTGCCCTCCATCCACTCAGTCCAGCAGTGACCCTCCTCTCCCCTGTCCCCATACCCAGTGGCCCTCCTTTCCCCTGCCCTCCATCCACCCAGTCCAGCAGTGACCCTCCTCTCCCCTGCCCTCCATCCACTCAGTCCAGCAATGACCCTCCCCTCCCCTGTCCCCATACCCAGTGGCCCTCCTTTCCCCTGCCCTCCATCCACTCAGTCCAGCAGTGACCCTCCTCTCCCCTGTCCCCAAACCCAGTGGCCCTCCTTTCCCCTGCCCTCCATCCACTCAGTCCAGCAGTGACCCTCCTCTCCCCTGTCCCCATGCCCAGGGGCCCTCCTTTCCCCTGCCCTCCATCCACTCAGTCCAGCAGTGACCCTCCTCTCCCCTGTCCCCATACCCAGTGGCCCTCCTTTCCCCTGCCCTCCATCCACCCAGTCCAGCAGTGACCCTCCTTTCCCCTGTCCCCATGCCCAGTGGCCCTCCTTCCCCTGCCCTCCATCCACCCAGTCCAGCAGTGACCCTCCTCTCCCCTGTCCCCATGCCCAGTGGCCCTCCTTTCCCCTGCCCTCCATCCACTCAGTCCAGCAGTGACCCTCCTCTCCCCTGCCCCCATGCCCAGTGGCCCTCCTTTCCCCTTCCCTCCATCCACTCAGTCCAGCAATGACCCTCCTCTCCCCTGTCCCCATACCCAGTGGCTCTCCTTTCCCCTTCCCTCTATCCACTCAGTCCAGCAGTGACACACCTCTCCCCTGTCCCCATGCCCAGTGGCCCTCCTTTCCCCTGCCCTCCATCCACCCAGTCCAGCAGTGACCCTCCTCTCCCCTGTCCCCATGCCCCTCCTTTCCCCTGCCCTCCATCCACTCAGTCCAGCAGTGACCCTCCTCTCCCCTGCCCCCATGCCCAGTGGCCCTCCTTTCCCCTTCCCTCCATCCACTCAGTCCAGCAGTGACCCTCCTCTCCCCTGTCCCCATACCCAGTGGCCCTCCTTTCCCCTTCCCTCTATCCACCCAGTCCAGCAGTGACCCTCCTCTCCCCTGTCCCCATGCCCAGTGGCCCTCCTTTCCCCTTCCCTCCATCCACTCAGTCCAGCAATGACCCTCCTCTCCCCTGTCCCCATACCCAGTGGCTCTCCTTTCCCCTTCCCTCTATCCACTCAGTCCAGCAGTGACACTCCTCTCCCCTGTCCCCATGCCCAGTGGCCCTCCTTTCCCCTGCCCTCCATCCACCCAGTCCAGCAGTGACCCTCCTCTCCCCTGTCCCCATGCCCCTCCTTTCCCCTGCCCTCCATCCACTCAGTCCAGCAGTGACCCTCCTCTCCCCTGCCCCCATGCCCAGTGGCCCTCCTTTCCCCTTCCCTCCATCCACTCAGTCCAGCAGTGACCCTCCTCTCCCCTGTCCCCATACCCAGTGGCCCTCCTTTCCCCTTCCCTCCATCCACTCAGTCCAGCAATGACCCTCCTCTCCCCTGTCCCCATACCCAGTGGCTCTCCTTTCCCCTTCCCTCTATCCACTCAGTCCAGCAGTGACACTCCTCTCCCCTGTCCCCATGCCCAGTGGCCCTCCTTTCCCCTGCCCTCCATCCACCCAGTCCAGCAGTGACCCTCCTCTCCCCTGTCCCCATGCCCCTCCTTTCCCCTGCCCTCCATCCACTCAGTCCAGCAGTGACCCTCCTCTCCCCTGCCCCCATGCCCAGTGGCCCTCCTTTCCCCTTCCCTCCATCCACTCAGTCCAGCAGTGACCCTCCTCTCCCCTGTCCCCATACCCAGTGGCCCTCCTTTCCCCTTCCCTCTATCCACCCAGTCCAGCAGTGACCCTCCTCTCCCCTGCCCTCTCTTCATCCCACCCTCTCCCCGTTCCTTCTCCCCCCCCCCCCCCGCAGCGAGCCAGTTCTCCTCCCTCCCTCTGGATCCATCCCTCACCAACTTGATCTTCGAATTCTTCGCCTGCCCGCTAGCGCTGACTCTCCCCTGCCGGTTCACGCTTCAAAATGGCCGCCGAGACTAAGTCTCGCGAGGCCGCCTCTGGAAGTCTCGGCGGCCATTTTTAAAGCGCGAACCAGCAGGGGAGAGAGCGCTAGCGGGCCGGGCAGACAAAGGATTCGAAGATCAGGTCGGTGAGGGACGGATCTGGGGGGGGGGAGGAGAAGGAACGGGGAGAGGGCGGGGCGAAGGAAGAGCTGCCTGGTGCCGGCCCTGCGTTTGGGGGGGGCAATGCCCCCCCTCACCCCCCCCCAGTCTACGCCCATGGGCCGAGGCCTATGCCAGTCAGAACCCACGCTAGCAAAAGGAAGCTAAAAGTCTGCAAGGCCCAACATGCACAAACAGACCAGAAAGCAGGACACAGGAGGAAAAGGTAGAACACTCATATGGGCCACAAGGCCGACCTGGAACCCAAACAACAAGGAAGAAAAGGAATCGAGTACAAGAAGTAGGCAGAAGCAAACACAAGGGTAATGGCGAACCCACACTGACACAAGCAGCACATGCTGTGCTGAAACTCACACAGACACAAAGTCAAGAAGCAAGCTTGCACCGACTCAAGCAGCAAATCGCTGCCTAGGAGATACTCAGCAAACACAGGGTTAAAGGCAAACCCATACTGACACAAGCAGCACACGCTGCGCTAATAACAAACACAAGGTCAAGAATCAAACTTGCACAGCAACACACTGCCTAGGAATACTCAGAGAGCACAGGAGTAATGACAAACTCACACTGACACAAGCTGCACACGCTGTGCTGAAACTCACACAGGCACAAAGTCAAGAAGCAAGCTTGCACTGACTCAAGCAGCAAATCGCTGCCTAGGATATACTCAGCAAACAGATTTAAAGGCAAACCCACACTGACACAAGCAGCACACACTGCACTAATAACTCACACAGACACAAGGTCAAGAAGCAAGCTTGCACAGACTCAAGCAGCAATACTCAGCAAGCACAGGGTTGAAGGCGAACCCATACTGAGACAAGCAGCACACACTGCGCTGATAACACACACACAGATGCAAGGTCAAGAAGCAAGCTAACGCAGACTCAAGCTGCAATACTCAGTAAGCCCAGGGTTGAAGGTGAACCCACACTGAGACAAGCCGCACAAGTTTCAAAACCTGTAGTACCCGACAAGCCAAGGCTGGGGCGACTTTGACGCTAGAGCGTTTGATTCAAATATTGGCAGGGTTAAATCAGGTCTGGCATCTGATGTCATCCAAAACAGACACTGGCCCATCCAATTCCCAAAATGGTTCAATGTGTGCCTGGCAAAGCACCAGTGGGTGCAACTGTACACTCCTCCTCATTCTCATAGGCCAGCCTGGTCCTAGAATGTCGCTATGTGACAGTCTGATTCATTGCACTCTTTGATGAGTGACTAAGGTCATAAGACATGGGGTCACTGTTTATTATGCCCAGTTATGATGGAGGGCTCTATTTTATATCCACACTATGACTGGTAAACACTGTGAATTAAGGTGATCTATCACTTGTGAATCTGTTGGAGTGATTTATTTAATTCAGTACCCTTGTGGATTGGTTTACATCTGTCAAACTTCTAGAGTCCTTAAAACTAAGCTTATTGAACATCGTTCCTGTTTACATTTACAAAAGATGGAAGCCCCATTTGTGGTTCATTGTTAAGAAAGACTTTATGGATTTCAATCTCTCTGCTATATAGTATTGGAACAATTACAGCATTCTGAGTGCTGGGGATATTTTGTCAGACACCTCCAACAATGTGAACAAAAGTGGATATACTTTTTCAGATCAGTTGAACCATGTGGTAAGAATGCACAAATAGAATGGTCGGCGTTATTCTAAGTGCTGAACACACTTGTGATCTTTCCGATGATTGGCTAGGATGAGTTGAAGGAGGAGAAGTGCCATATAGGTATGTTTTAAAAGCTGGCATTTTAGTTTCCTTACTGCCATTTTGAAGAATGCAGTGGACAAGGAGCAGGAGAAATTCCCCTGTAGCACCATTGGCAAAACAAGGATTCCCTGTCAAGTTTTATTCAAGAGTTACGCAGCTGTTGGACATTGAATATTGTGGAGATAAGTACATCAAAGTTACATTTTGTTTGCTCTTTATTGGATATAAGATGCTGACATACTTAATTCAGTTCTGTTCCTGTCTGATACTATCACAGACATCACTCTTTTTGAAATATTTTTGAAATAATTCAGCATTTGAGTGGAGTATTTTTCTGACCAGGGATGTCTTGTATTATGCTCTTGCTTTGATAGTTTGAGATGTGGAGCATTAAATTGGATAGCTGAGGTCTTTTGTCTCCACTTTTTGAAGTGCTGGATTTGATGTTACTATCTTTTGAGTGGTGCTGCATAGTTGATATCATATGTAGAAACAACATAAGTGAGTTTCAGTTTTAGTGTTTCTAGTTTGTGTGTTTATTAAAATTCATAAATATAAAATCATAGATAAATGCAGAGGTGAGAGGTGATTCCAGGAAAGATCACTGGATGTATTGAGAAAATGGAGGCCTTTGATAGTACTCTGGCCCATAAATAGATAGGGTTGCCAACTAGATCCAGATTCGTCTGGCAGAGTTGATCCAGTCCTGACCTTACCCCATTGCATGCAGGGACTTGTGGATCATGTTTCCCCATTAGATTCCCTAAGAAAAGCAAAGCTACTAGTCCCTGCATGCATTAGGGTAAGCCCTGGACTGGATCAACCCTGTCAGGTGAATCTTGATCCAATTGGCAACCCTATAGATAGAGTGGTACTTTGAAATAAATACAAAAACTTACAGCTTAATATGTAGTTTATTAGCCTCAGAGAAACCTTCGTCTAAGATGATTAAGGAGAATATGCAAATTGTAGAAAAAACATGTCACTAATGCTCCCTGTGATATCAGACAGATTCAGATTTCATAAAAGGAATCAAATGGAAACGTTATCTTGTTAAGCAGCAGATTTAAGGAAACAATTTGAATGCTGCAGCTTTCAAGGGGGTCTGAATGACACACAGAGACAGATTTGTTGTGCATACAAAATTAGACTCAACTGAGGAAAACATTACTTTTCAAAGTGCTGTAGACATTGGTGAGGCAATGGAGACTGCTGCTGAAGACACAGAAGAATTACAGACAAGAGGTCAAACAGAAATAGCTAAACCAGCTGCAGAGTTGCACAAAATATTGCCTGGGGAAGAGAAAGGGCAGGAACTTATTACAGATGTGGAAAAGGTTTGCATAATCCTTCAAACTGCTATTTTTAAGATGCTTATAGTTGGAAATGTTACAAAAAAAGAGGACATATTCAGGCAGTTTGCCAAAATAATAGGAGTACAACTGAATTCAAACAAGATATTTCTAGTGTACATGATGTCAACAAAGCTGAGAGCAATGCAGATGTCCAGAGTGGGCTTGCATGGTTAGAAATATACTATCACAGGGAATGGATTTGCAATCTGACACAAACAGCAGTGTTCATACCTATAAAGATGGAATTGAACATTAGCTGGGCAATTCAATATCATGGCACCTCAATATAGATAGCAGAACCCAAAAACTTCACTAAGAAAGTGTTCAGCATATATACAGTTCTTATTACCTCCAATAAGGTACATTTTTCAGTAGGAAGGAAAAATATCAGTTATTATACAAGCAAAAAGGTATATTCAACCTGGTTGACTTCCATCACTGGCTAAAAAAAACTTCCGCCATCCATTTTAATAATTTTTCATATAGTCTTTTTTTTTTGTTTCTATTTTTTCTTTATATGTGAAAACAATGTCTTCTCTTGTAGTTAATTTTTAAGCAGATAAAGGGTCCCCTATGTTGGCCAGCGTTTCGCAGTACCACACTGCTGCCTCAGGGGGAAACAAACAATTTTGCTAGGCTGTAAAAAAAATAAGCAAAATCAATATCTTGACTCTTAAATATACTCTAAAAAAACCTACAAAATAAAGCACTGGGGCTCAAACACAACTCCGTGAGCACAATTCAAAAAGGCGGCTTGGCGTACTGCAACCTCTATTTAAATAAACAATGAGCCAATTAGAATCATTCTAATGCAGGACAAGTCTTCTCCATCAAAGTAAAATCTCCATAGAAATTAAAACTGGCTATCTTACACAAAAAAGCAGTACACATCAATTTCTGAAGAAATGAATCCACTTAATTCCCATATTCATGCCATTTTGATACAGTGCATTGAACCTATAGTTCAGTCACTGTTCACAGCATAGTAGCTGTAATCTGCAATCTCCTCCTCCTCTGCTGTTATTCACCACTTGATCCACAATGAAACATCTCAAATCTTCAAAACTATGCTTCTTTTCTAAACAGTACTCTACCATTGGTGCTTCTTTAATCATTCTATGTAGCGAACTACATTATTCAATCAGTCTTTGGTCCCCGTCCAAATCTAGTAATTAACCAGCTTATTTTCGAAAGTGATAGCCGGCCATCTTCCGACACAAATCGGGAGATGGCCAGCCATCTCCTAAAACCGGCCAAATCGGTATAATCGAAAGCCAATTTTTGGACACACTCGCCGGCATTTCGTCACGGAGGCGTCTAAACTTCAAGGGGGTGTGTCGCAGGGTAGTGAAGGCGGGATGTGGGCGTGCTTACGAGATGGCCAGCTTCAGCTGATAATGGAAAAAAGAAAACCGGCGATGACGAGCATTTGGCCGGTTTTACTTGGTCTATTTATTTTCACGACCAAGTCTCAAAAAGATGCCCAAACTGACCAGATGACTACCGGAAGGAATCGGGGATGACCTCCCCATACTCCTCCAGTGGTCACCAACCCCCTCCCACCCAAAAAAAACCTTTAAAACATTTCCTTCCTAAGAGGGGAAGCCAGTCGGCCAGCTCGTAAAAAAAAAAAAAAAAAGGATCTTGCTGATCAGTTATGTTATGACTTACTTGTTCTGGAGTGCTGTATTTTGTGATACTGTTACTTGGCTGCTGCTGCTCCTCCCTTTTGATTATACCCCTTCAGGTCTCTCTCAGCCAATCACAGTGCGTTAAGCTGTCTGTGAGTGGCTGAGAGAGACCTGGAGGGGTATAATCAAAAGGGAGGGACACCCAAGTAAGTGGAGCTATGGCCAAGTGGTTACATCACTGGTCTTGTAATGCAGAGGTGGCTGGTTCAAATCCCACTGTTACTACAAAAAAAAAAGTAGTGTGCAAAAGCTTTTGATTTCCCTGTTCAGGGAGAAAGACGGCCATTAAGAGAAGTGCACTTTCGGAGAGAAAGACGGCTATTAAGGGAAGTGCACAGCAGGGACTTTTTTTCATTTGTATGAAGTCTTTCTTGAACATTTCTCAAAACAGTATCACAAAATACAGCACTCCTGAACAAGTAAGTCATAACATAACTGATCAGCAAGATCTAAACATCCAGAAGTACCAGTGCACTACGAATGCTGGCCCCTCCCACGGCCAAATGCCTTGGATTTGGCCGGGTTTGAGATGGCCGGTTCCAATTTCCATTATCGCTGAAAAACAAAGTCGGCCATCTCAAACCCGGCGATCTGTGGCAAATAACTGAGTAAGGTTTGCAAAATGGTTACATTACTTTACATTAATTTTTATTTTTGAATAAACAATGTCCACAAATACCATTGAAGTGGCGATAAGGGATCCCGCGCTAATCCAGCAGTAACTAGGCAGCACGTGGCGATGCCCGGTTACAAATGGGTTACCGCTGCACAATCTGGGGATTTTCTTTTTCCACCGGAAATGGTGCACGCTCAGGGCAGAACTACCGCTGGTGGCCGCATTGGGCCAGCGGTAGTTTCAGTACAGCAAGCGGTTGGGTTTACCACAGCTCTGTAAAAGGTCCCCATAGTTTGCTTTGGCCGTGGGTAACCAAATCTTTTGTAAACTCTGCTAAGCCCTTTTCAAGACATTCCCCCTTGCCTCCTGCCTTTTACCCTGTTCTGAGTGCTCTGAAGTGATTCAGACTTATATTTATACTTGCAACTAGGGTTTGCAACTGTTCCCAGTAGGACTATGTAGTTCATATCTTTTATCTTTTGAAGTTTAGAAAACCCACGTGCTGTATGCGTTAACTCTGTTGTCTTTCAATACAACTGTTTTGAACCAGCAGGTGAAGTGTGCTATCAATAACTCAGACTAGGAACCTGAAATTTTTACTTTTCCCTCTCAATGTCCTTGAGAGCAATAGCCAGTGACAAGCAGAATTGGAAATACAATGAACCTATGCCCAGCAATGTGTTTTTTGACCCTTTTTTCCCACATATCCAAGAAACCAAAGAGACAATTGTAGAAAATAATTTAAAATAGCTTGAGTTTCACTGACAAAGTAAGCAACCTGATTACTTGCAAAAAGACTACACGATTATATTAGAGTAGAAGCACTTTCAGTCATTGTGGTTTTGAGAGACAATTGGGAAATGATCATTTAACATTAAGCATATTCTAGGCACCTTCACACCATTAAGCAATCTTGTAAACATTTTCCAGAACATGGTTCCCGAATGACTGGAAATTAAACAGAGTTTCATATAGTAACTCTAAACTTCTTTTGAATTTCTCCTGTTTTCTAGCATTATAAACTTAACCGTAGGACATAATAATAACCAAGTGAGTGAATCATGCTATAACAACTAGCAGTTTACTAAGCTGCCAAGATAGGCACACATAACTATGAAAAGTAGTTAGGAATTGTTTCTGTCTAAGCACTGTCTCAAGATGATACTTTGCACATGTATAATTACAATTTCCTGTGCATAAAAGGCTATTCCAAATGGATGCATTTTAATTTAATCTTCCATCGAACTCTTTATGAATTACTAAGTGCCTCATCTATGTGTATCATGAGCATCTGTGCTTGAAAAAGATGGTGGCAAATTGTCAAATTAAATAGCTTCCATTACCTTTTCATTCTTCAATCAACTTTGTCACTGATCCTGTTGAACCTTGTTTTTGCACATCAGCTGACATTGTTGATGCGGTAATAATGGAAACTCCCATTTAATTATGCCTTCTATGAAAAAAATATATATGTGTGTTCAGAGATAGAGAGCGAGATAAAATGGCAACAGGGTGATTGTAGTCTGCCTGTGACAGACGTATGTGCACGTATGCCTCAACATAAGGAGGAATGTGACAGCACTCCCCTGTGCACCATCATCTTCCCTTTATCATACACTGAGCATTCAGGGGGAGTTCCAACAAGGGCAAACAGTGAATGAGCCCCACCGCAGTGCTCCCTTACCTTTCCAATAACCTGATAGTACTTCATTATAAAGTAAGGTAAGGATCCCCAGGGAAAGCACAACATGCTGTCTTTCACTCAGATATAATATTGTTCACAGTGCATTTACTGTTATATTACACATTTAATAGCTATGAAGTATGGAAAAATAGCACTCTAGTATTTAGATATATGTAATGAAACCTCCTTTCCATCTATAGATTTTTGCTTTGAACATCAGGGGGCCGGCTCCGTAAATGGGCGGAGCCAACCGTATTTTCGAAAAAGATGGCCGGCCATCTTTTTTTCGATAATACGGTTGGGGCTGGCCAAATGTCAGAGATGGCCGGGTTTTAGATGGCCGGCTTCAGTTTTTGCCCATAATGGAAACCGAGGCCAGTGATCTCAGACCCGGCCAAATCCAAGGTATTTGGTCCTGGGAGAGGCCAGTGTTTGTAGTGCACTTGTCCCCCTGACATGCCAGGACACCAACCGGGCACCCTAGGGGGCACTGCAGTGGACTTCATAAATTGTTCCCAGGTACATAGCTCCCTTAACTTGTGTGCTGAGCCCCCCAAATCCCCCCAAAACCCACTCCCCATAATTGTACACCATTACCATAGCCCTTAAGGTTGAAGAGGGGCACCTACACGTGGGTGCAGTGGGTTTTGGGGGGGCTCAGCACCGAAGGTAAGGGAGCTATGCACCTGGGAGCAATTTGTGAAGTCCACTGCAGTGCCCCCTAGGGTGCCCAGTTGGTGTCCTGGCATGTGAGGGGCCAGGGCACTATGAATGCTGGCTCCTCCCATGACCAAATAGCTTGGATTTGGTCGTTTTAGAGATGGGCGTCCTCGGTTTCCATTATCGCTGAAAACCGGAGACGACCATCTCAAAAACGACCTAAGGACGACCATCTCTATGGTCGACCTAAATTTCATGACTTGGGCGTCCCGACCGCATTATCAAAATGAATGATGGACTCCCATCTTGTTTCGATTATACGGATTGCCCCGCTCCTTTCCGGGGCCATCCTGCGAGGATGCCCTCATGACAACTTGGGCACCCAGTTCGATTATGCCCCTCTCTGTGTACATACAATAGAAAGGACAACATGACATGAGGGTGGAAGACGATAAAACAAGTACCAGTATGTGCTAACAATAAAATGAGCCACAAAAAACAAAAAAAACAGTGCAGAGAAATGGGCATCTAAAAACCGTGTGTTAAACCATAAGTCGAAATGAAACAACAGTGAGCTGCCACAGAAAAGAAGGAAAATAAGAGAACAGCTGCAGAATAAGCAGAGAGAAGCTGGTGGGCAGACACTGGCGATAAAACAGCACAGAAAGACATCCAAGGGGACATAAAACAAAAACAGAATCAAAACCAACGTGGGCAAACAGAAGGGGAGATCAAGAGAGCACATACCTGCAACAGCAAAGTTAACAGTCTCAGAGGGAGAGCCAAACAAACCGGGAAGAAGAAAGCGTGCCAAATAAAAAGGGGAAATGGTGATGTGTGGGAACATCATAGGGAAATGAAGACGTGCTGCGGTGAAACCAAAACAATGAAACACTTGAAAAAGTGCCAAAAGTACAAACCCCCAAAAGTAAAACCCCAAAGTAAAACAGCAGGGGAACAATAACCCTTCAAAGAGAACCCGGTAGGAAAGACACAGCCTGTACAAAAGAGGGCAATTGGAGAAGATGAAATAGAATCAAGGCTAGCCAGGATTTACTTCCCACTGATGCTTCTTATGACTTTGGGCAAGGAACTTTCCATTGCTTCAGGTGCAAATTTAGATTAAGCCCTCTACAGACAGGGAAATAAATATCTACTGCATCTGAATTTGTCCAGTCTCTAGCTGCGTCTGAAATAGTGTGAGATAAATCCATATAAAATAATGTTAGCTCATTATAGGGCCCTTTTATGAAAGCACACTAAAAGATGGCTGGTGGTAGCTGTTGTCCTTTAGATTATAAGCTCTTCATGTTTGACTGTACAGCGCTGCGTAAGTCTGGTAGCGCTTTAGAAATGTTGAGTAGTAGTAGTAGCTGTAATGAGTGGTTTCCCCACATGCTCTGCCCACCACTTAATGCAGCTTCACAAAAGCAGATTTTTCCATTTATGGCAATAATGGTCAAGCGCTAATTTTCAAATTAGTACCTGGCCATTTACTGCGTGAGCCCTTCTATTTAGTAGATGGTAAGGGCTCACGTGCTAACCCAACGGTAATTGGTCAGCGCACGCCAGTGTGGCCATGATGCCAATTACCACCAGGAATGCCTCCGCACTAGAAAATAGAAAATTCTTTTCTACCATGGGAAATGGCGCACACCAAAATCAGTATCACTGGGTGCCTGGGAGCACCTGGTGGTAGTGCTGTTTTGATGCACATTACCAGCGCACCTTCGTAAAAGGACCCCTAAGAGCCCAAGGTTTGCAATAGGTAATATACATGACATGGATTGGTAGTGTCTATACATTGCCTGGATCTGGTTGAGATCTAACTGTTCATTATGACTATGGTCCTTGCCACAGGTTAACTGCATGTTAATCATTTCAGATGCCTCTCAGCGGGTTTAGAGTTTTGGCTCATCCCAGCTCTTCCATGTTGCTGCAGCTGTGCAGTAAATGGAAATCTTGATGTTTCTAACATATACAAAACTAATGCCTGATAAGGCTGTTTTGCTTCTGGGAAAGGAACTGGATCTGCTTGAAGGCAGAATTATTTCTGGAGTAAGGATGAGTGGAAGTATGAGTGGTTTTTGGCTTCACATTGTAGCAAAGAAGGAAAGATGCCAAGAAGGCAATATGTATAAATGATAGTGTTTAAACTTGTTTTTATGCACTTGAATTTTGCCGATGTCAAAAAATCTGACAGGGCCTCATTGTTGGCATTTATTCAAAGTGAGGCTGCGGCACACACATTTTGTAAATAATGAAATAATTGCACAGCTTTGGTTTCTGAACAGGTGTCAGCAAGTGCCTATTGAACACTGTACCCTCCAGCAAGCCAGGTAAATATACTGTAGTGTTTGTGTGTAAGTGATGAAGAAATGCCTGCCTCTAAGGCAGTACAATCTTTTACTAAAATACTTTAATCTAACAGGATATTTTAGCTAATCCTACTTTGGTTGATATATTTTAGTCTTTCTTTTGTTCAAAGGGAGGTTGGTGCCTGTTTCCTAATCTCATATCATCAAGGCACGTTTACTCAATTGTGCCACTGATTCTGTGTTCAGCATCATGAGACAGATGGTCTATTATAGGCACTTTGTCCTATTTTAAACTATAGTAGATCCAGCATTATTTTTGCTAGATATATCTACTTTTATGCTTCCTTGAC
Source organism: Microcaecilia unicolor (assembly GCF_901765095.1). Classification (NCBI taxonomy): domain Eukaryota; kingdom Metazoa; phylum Chordata; class Amphibia; order Gymnophiona; family Siphonopidae; genus Microcaecilia; species Microcaecilia unicolor. Next base: position 186,887,948 of record NC_044032.1, on the reverse strand, counting down.
TTGCTTTCCTGTATCTGTTCGTGCACATTTAAATATATTTTACACCTGGACTCAGGATTAGAAAGAATCCAGGACAAATAAAAGTCATATAAAAATAGTTTTAACAGTGCAAACACGCATGGAGCTCAAATGCTTAGAATTTGTCACCCTTTTTAAAATCTGTGTTTAATTTTATTTCTAGCTCAGTGGTATTCATTCCTAGTACTCCAGGACTGTCAACAGGTCACATTTTCAATGTATCCATAATGATTATATATATGAGAAAAATTTACATACAATAGAGGTAGTAGACACTCACATCTCTCATACACATTCAGTAGCTTGGCTGCTTTAGGGACCTTTTTAGTAAGCCGCGTAAGCGTCTGCTCACGCCCAATGTGCGCCAAAATGGAGTTACAGTCCGAGTACCGTGTGGCTATTGCGGTAATTTCATTTTTGGTGTACGTCCAATACGCACATCTGAAAAATAATTTTTATTTTTGGACATGCGTATCGAAAACGTGCCAAGTGGCATTTGACATGGTTACAGCTTGAAACTTTACTGCTAGGTCAATGGCTGGCGGTAAGGTCTCAGACCCAAAATGGACGTGCAGCAATTTTCATTTTGCAGCAAGTCCATTTTCGGGAAAAATGTAAAAAAAGGCATTTTTATGCAGGTGCGCTGAAAAATGATTCTGTGCACGCCCAAAACACGTGCCTACACTACCGCAGGCCATTTTTCAGTGCATCTTAGTAAAAGGACCACTTAATCATTTGTGGGGCCCTGGATAAACTTTTATGGATGAGCCCCATTTTATTTTTTTCCAGATTGCCCTGCCTGCCCCAAAATTATGCATCCAATAAATACTGAGGATGGAAGCTATCAACATGGGCCTTCTATTAAGATATATGATTTTACTGTTACCCCCCAGTTATTAGTAACTAGGCCTCGTTGCATAAAATGGGACCTTTGTTAAAATAACATCTTAGTGGTGAAATAGGCTATCTTAATGGTAGTTCACATTGATTAATATTCTCCTGAATCATCTTCCAAAGAACCAATCATCTTAAAATTTTTACTTTGTCACATCAAACATCTCAAGAAACAGAAGTACCCAATCTAAAGACATGAAGCATTTTTATATACCTGAACTCTGGGGCTTATGCAGGATGAGCTGAACCTTGGTATAATTCCCACAGATTCAGTTCTGTAAACATACCCTGCATTTACAATCCCCCATGGTATTCTGACCATGTGCAGTGCTGCTTCTCCACATGACTCACCTCTGAATTAGAAGTAAAAGGATTAATATAGGAGGGAAGTAGGTCAGAGACCCTGTAGCCCATGCTGCTCTTGCTACATCACAGAGCACCATCAAATAGGAAAAACAGGGCTGAGGAAGAACAATGACCAGTTCTATTCAGCCACCATAATCCTGCTCCACAGCATCACTTTCTGAGTGCAATGGGCATTGTTTTGGGGGTGGGGGAGCATTGCCCCCTCAAATGCAGGGCTGGCGCAACACTGCAGGCAGCTCTCCCTCCGTCCCGACCTCAGTTCTCAGCTCCGCGACCGACAGCCCTCCTCTCCGTTCCATCCACCCCCCCCCCCCCGGCGTGTTTAACCTTTTATTTTCAGTGGCAACAACGGCAGTGAAGAAGAAAACACTGCAGGCTCGCCTCCAGCTTCTCCCTTCCCCTCACACAGTGTCCCGCCCTCGCAGAAACAGGAAATGCATCATCGCAGAAGGCGGGACACTGTGTGAGGGAAGGGAGAAGTTGGAGGTGAGCCCGCAGTGCTTTCTTCTTCACTGCCGTCACTGCCACTGAAAATAAAAAGGTTAAATAAGCTGGGGGGGAGGGGAATGGAGAGGAGGGCTGTCGGGGAGCTGAGGGAGGGCAGAGAAAATCACTGGACATCGATGGGAGGGGAGGGCAGGGGGAGAGAAGAGATTGCTGCACATGGAAAGGAGAGGAGGGCAGGGGGAGAGAAGAAATCACTGGACATGGAGAGGAGGGGGGGGAGAGAAGAGATCGCTGGATATGGAGAGGAGGGCAGGGGGAGAGAAGAGATTGTTGGACATGGAGAGGAGGGGAGGAGGGCAGGGGGAGAGAAGAGATCGCTGGACATGGAGAGGAGAGGCGAGAAGGGCAGGGGGGAGAGAAGAGATCGCTGGACATGGAGAGAGGAGAGGGGCAGGGAGAAAGAAGAGATCGCTGGACATGGAGAGGAGAGAAGGGGAGGGCAGGGGAGAGAAGAGTTCACTGGACATGGAGAGGAGGGGAGGGCAGGGGGAGAGAAGAGATCACTGGACATGGAGAGGAGGGGAGGGCAGGGGGAAGAGAAGAGATCGCTGGACATGGAGAGGAGGGGAGGGCAGGGGGAGAGAAGAGATCGCTGGACATGGATGGATGGAGTGGAGGGAAGTCAAGAAGGAGATGCACATGGATGGAGGGGAGGGAAGAGAGGAGAAATGCTGGACATGGATGGAGTAGAGGACAGTTAAGAGAGGAAAAATGTTGGACAAGGGTGGAGGGAAGGAAAGACAAAGGAAGGAGATGCACACCGATGGAGGGGAAGGGAGAGAGGAGAAATGCTGGACATGGATGGAGGGGAAACAGGTGAATTTAAGGGCTGGATCAGAACACTTTGATGGCAGATACTGAAACTCAAGGAACGATATAGGACTACAGATGGTAGACAGGACGCATAAGGACACAGGAGGATGGTGGACATGGTGAGAGAAAAAATATCAAATGGAAAGAAGACACTGCATAAAACAGAAGACACTGGGACCAAAGTGAATAGAAAAAATAAATGCTCAGACAACAAAGATAGAAAAAAGTATTTTATTCAGAATGTATTAATTGGAATATGTCAGCTTTTGGAAATTTGCATCTGTGATATTTTGCATGTAAGTTTCAAATTTTCTAATATTGCTGCATGCCTAGTCTAACTTCTTGAGGTAACTTTCCAGTTCAGTATTTTGCCTTCATATTTTTTTATTTCTAGGTCCATCTGTTGTCATGTGTTTTTCATATGTGATCAAGGTGCAGTATTCTGCTAGTGTGTAGTATTTGCAGCCTTTTTTGTTTTGTTTTGTTTTTTCATTAGGTAGTGTAGTGGTGTTTTTAGAGCCCAGTGTAATTACAGTGCTGCCTTTCCACTCATAAGGTTGTAGCTCGTCCTGTACTTGGAATTAGTGCTGTTATGGTTTAGTAAGGTTATGAGTGGGTTTTTGCACAAGTTTGTGTATAGAATTTTGCAATGGAGAGATTGTGTGTTGTCCTTACTGATTTGGCACCAAACATCAGAAAGGGTGTAGAGCCTAAATCATGACACACTACCTCTTGAAGGATCTACATATAGAGCTTATGCATTTCTACAGTCTATACTGGGAAAGGGGGTGGGGAAATACTACTGGAGAGGAAGAGGGAGTGCTAGGTAAGGAGGAAGGAAGGAAGGAAGGAAGGAAGGAAGGAAGAGCTGGCTTTTTGGGAATAACCATAATGTATATGTATCATACAAATTCTATAACAACTTATGTGCCATCTATATTCACTCTTTTTATTAGATACTATATAGCTCAAATTTAGTTCAACACATTGTTACTCCTGTCACATTAAAACTTAACAGAGGGGCCATTTTGTCAAGGGCTATTTTGTTATCAGGCTGTTTTGTCAGTGCTATTATGTCAGGGTGCCGATGGGGACGTCATTCCATAGCTTTGGACCAGGAAATAAAAAAAGCAGCAGCATTTCTAGAGGAATTATAGTGCACCCTTTTCACTGAGGAGAGAACTAAACTGTGGTTGTTGAGGCAGCGAAGAGTGTGGCTAGGTGTGTAAGGGATAGTGACAGAAGAAAGATAGAGGGGTGCCCATATGAAGGGCACAGGAAAACTGCCCCCTTTTATTTAAATTGACAGCAGGAGGGAAAGTATAGGGATACAGAATTATCTATTTCTTTATGTGGGGTAGTTAGGTAGGGAATCAATTTTTTTTGTTACATTTGTACCCCACACTTTCCCACTCATGGCAGGCTCAATGTAGCTTACGTATTGCATACAGGTACTTATTTATACCTGTGGCAATGGAGAGTTAAGTGACTTGCCCAGAGTCACAAGGAGCTGCTTGTGCTTGAAGTGGGAATTGAACTCAGTTCCTCAGGACCAAAGTCCACCTCCCTAACCACTAGGCCACTCCTCCACTTCAATTACCTCTAACAGCCGTTAGTGTCATTTACCAGTGCCATTATATAGATAGGGCGTAGGGTTTTCCTTCTTTGAGTTGATTAAAGTATAGAGTAGTAGGTACCCTGCGGTGTTCCTGATTCCGGATAGCTTCATACATGTGAACATCACAAACAACACGGTACCCAACGATAAAAGAAAGAAGAAGAAAGAAGATAATGCAAGAGAGCTGGAAAAGAGTATCCTTTAAAACATCATTGAAAGCAAAGTGAGAAAGGAGTCATAAGAGACTTGATAATGAGAGCAAAATAAAAACATGGACCTATACTTACCTTAAAGTTGTCCTGAAGAGGTACCTAGGGAAAAAAAACACAAAGAATCAATTCTTGAAAGTTGACACATTTTAGACATTATTTGTTTTAAGGTGACATGCATGTTTATATATTATAAAGTTGTGCAGGAGTCAAATGAATACTTTTCTGATTTGTTACTGTCATGTTCAGTATTGGAGAAGGGGTTAATTATCTGACAAGAAACCTAACCACTGTCAGATTCAGAGAAAGTTTATTGTTTGTTCACCAGTGTTGTACAAATTGACTAATTTCAAATGTGAAACAAAGATACGTATCTGATAGCAGTTGCACACTTCCACTGATAAAGTGATCCTGTGCAAAAGTAAAGAGACAATTGTTAATAATCACAGTTGTTAAATGGGGGGAAAATTAAGAGTTATTGAAAGAAGGTAAATGAAAACATAGTATTTTAAGTGACTAAGTGTAATATTATTTAGTGTGTCTATTATAATTCCTTAAATTGTTAGGTTAAAAATTGTTTTAAATAAAGAAACTTTTAAATCAATTCCATCTCCCTAATTTTATTTGAATCCTTTCTCCACTTCTGGGGAATGTGTTCGTGCCACCCGGTCAAGACTACCTAAGAACTGAACTAGAACACATTTGGTATTCCAACTTAACCCAGGAGTGGGGGAGGGGATTACAACTATGCCACTAGACCACCAGGGCAGTAGTAAGGTAAGAGGAGGGGTGACTGGGAGGGGGGGGGGTGATAGGGTATGTGACAGGGGGGAGGGGAAAATGTGACAGGGGCGGAGCTAGGGCATAAAAGGGGCGGGTGGGGCGTGAAAGGGGCGGGCAGGTGTGGTGGGGCAGGGCATGTGTCCTCCTTTTGGGGGGACAAAATATGGTAACCCTACGCTCAGGCATCCTGCAGTAGTTTTCGGATCAGCGTGCTTCTCATGTGCTACAAAATACTATTTAGTTTTTAGTGCTGGGGGCATGTTTTGGGTATAGAGTAGATGTGCCCAGAGCAAATTGGTTAGTACAGCTACATCGGCACGTGCCAACTGATTAGCACATGAGTAGCGCAGAAGCCCTTCATGCTAAGTGCTCCTGCAATAATAGGGAAATTAGCGCATGACCATTAATAGGGAAAATTCGGCCATTTTACTGCCATGCTAAAAGTGGCCTCAGGATGCGGGAAACCCCCAACCTAGTGATAGTGTTGGGCCACTTGTTTTTTAGTGCAGCTTTACTAAAAGAGCCTCTTAGGCTTCTAAGGAGGGAAGTTATCAATGTGGGCTACTGATAAGTTTGATTATTTTACTACATTATTTTAGCACAGGGTCTTATTGCATAAAATGGGACCCTGTGCTAACATATCATGACGTGTGGTAACATAAAGTGACTTAACAGTAGGCCATGCTGATAACTTCCTCCCTAAGGGGTCCATTTCCAAAGTGGTGGAAAACCAACGTGGGCTTACTGCTCACTAAAAGGGAAGTACCACCGGGCTACCTCAGCAGCCTGGCGGTAGTTCCCAGCCCCAGCATGCATCATATCTGGTGCTATAAAATTGGCACAACAAAAATATTTTTATTTTTGTAGCTCCGTTGTGTATCCAGCGGTAATCGGGCAGTGTCTGGTTACCACTGGGTTAGCAGGACCCCTTACAGCCACCTCAATGGGTGGTGGTAAGTGCTCCCCCCCCCCCCCCCCCGAAATAGCCATATGGCAAATGTTTCACTTGCCGCACGGCTATTTCCTGAAAACAAACTCCTGCCTTTCACCTGCTATGGTAAAAGGAGACCTCAGTGCATGTCAAAAACATGTGCCGATGCCAACGTAGCCCCCTTTTGTCACAGATTCATAATAGGGGCCCTAAGATTGGCTGAGTGCCCAAATATATATGGGCATCTTACCATTTAGTGCACATTAATTTTATTAACATGCTACTGCTCTGGTAAGTTGCAGTGTGGAGGAGTGGCCTAGAGGTTAGAGCACTGATCTTGCAATCCAGAGGTGGCCAGTTCAGATCCCACTGCCACTACTTGTGATCTTGGGCAAGTCACTTAACTCTCCATTGCCTCAGATACAAACTTAGATTGTGAGCCCTCCTGGGATAAGAGAAATATCCAGTGTACCTGAATGTAACTCACCTTGAGCTACTACTGAAAAAGGTATGAGCAAAATCTAAATAAGTATAGTTTCTGATCTGCTATTATGTAATGTTTAATTGAACACACCAAACTGTACAATTTGTAGTGGTTCTTTTAATCTAAATCTGTTTTTATTAAATGTAGGAATAACAGATAAAGATCAAATACGCACAAGAAACAATTTCAGCTCTTACCTGCCAGATGTAGTGGTTCTTGTTTTAATAAAGATGCCTTTTTTTTAGCTCAATTTTCTAGAGATATATGTGGTGAGAGATGGAGGGTTTTTCAGCTATGGAATAAGAGGGATAAACAGATTGCAGATGGCCTATAAGATATTCAGAAAGCCTTTAAAGAAAACTGTTTTCACTATCATTCTAGTGGTGTATCAAAGAAATATATCATAGAATGTAAAAATAGCTTCTTTTTTTTTTTTTTTTTACAACACTCTTCAAACCTCATGAGAATGTGGTGGATGTTATGCTGCATGTCAACTAATCAAATGTGAAAATCTAAACCCAGTAGACCTCTGTCCAAACTGCTAAAGTAGACATGGAAAAACACAAAACTGAGATATCCCTTTTACTTGCATAGCATACTTATAGTAATGGCAATAGTTTGGTATGGATCTGTAAAAGTCCTTCACTGAAAACAGAAATTTCATAAAATCACGGTCTGCTGAACCAGAGTAAATTGCCAAAATCCTTCTATTTTATGAGTTATAGTTGCCCAGTTCCGATTTAATACATTTTCTGAAAGTGCACCCTGGATTTGTTGCCACATTTTATGTCAGATACTAAAACAAGAACAAGCTCTTTTCTCTCTGACCCCCAGGTTGGAAAGGAAATCCATCTGCTCTTATGAGGTTGTGGAAGCCTCCAGAGATTAAATTGCAAGGCCTGTTGGAAAAAATAAAGGTAATTAATGGGGCCTTTAACTAAAGTACATAAGAAGTTATATGCGACTTATCATGCACTAAAATGGCCACAATAATCGTTGCTATGCTGGAAGGCTGTTACACGACACTAATTCACCTGGAAACTGCATATCATTACAATAGGGAGGGAAATGGGCAGGTTATAGGCAGGAAATGGATATGGCCTGCAACTTGCAATTAGCAAATGATTGCCTACTATGCACTAAGAATGCAAATACTATGGATGCACTTGCTGCCTCCTATGTAGGAGGCAAACTCCCAGATTCTATATAGGTCGCTCAAAGCTGGGGGCCCAAATCTGGCATAGAGCCTAGATGTGTGCAACATTAGTCAACTGAGTGCTAACAACCAATTATTAGGTTAATTGGAGTTAGCTGGCACTAATTTGGATTTACATTTGAATCTAACTGTGTGCTATTCTATAACATTACGCACCCAAAGTGTCTCACATGCAACTCAGAAGGGGGCATTCCAAATATTTAGACATAGTGTTATAAAATATGTGTCCACCTTGCATGCCAGGATTTACACCATGTTTCAGCTGGCATAAGTCCTCGTGCCCAATGCTGAGTGTGAGAATCTGCTCTAAGTGTTATTCTAAAAAAGGGAGTTCATCCCTGACTGCCATTCATAGAATAGTGCTTAGTGCAGATTTTTCCCAGTGCCTAAATTTGGGCATCATTTACTGAATCTGGACCAGCATGTGCATCTGCAATATCCGTCATTGCTATTATAATGTGGTAGCATAGTAGATGATGGCAGATAAAAAAAACCTGTATGGTCCATCCAGTGGGCCCAAGTTAAACTCCTAGCATATGAAGGGCTTTTTTTGTGTTGGTACAGCATACTGGCATATTTTTTTTTTCCTTGCTCGCTCATCCCCCTATCTCCTGCCTTTCTCCCGTGGTGGGCAAATCAAGGCGTAGCAGGTGCGGGACTGCAGTGCTAGGACACATGCTATCATGCTGGATCTAAGATTCAGGAGAGCCCTGGAGTTGATGCATGCACACTGAGTGCGCATATGTGAGGGATGGACCAAGCCGTCAGAGTTGTGCTGAGTGCATGCATGGCCTCTGAGGAGATTGACCAGGTGTAGAAAAGGCCAAGAAGTTTAGGATAGCAGCAGGGAGCGACACAGAGCACTTGGGGAGCTCCTACAGTGTGCCAGAGTGTCAGGGAGAGTCAGGTGGTGGCCAGCAAGGACATAGGCATTGCAGTAGTACTGGAGTACTAGTGGGGTGACCCAGGAGCTGAAGAGCTGCTGCAGTAAATGGCTGGAAGAGAGAAGCAGTAAGTGGACTGTCTGAAAGGACTGACTGGAAGAAAGAAACTGTGCAGTGGCCAGAAAGAACATTTAATGAGCTGAGGGAGGTATGGAGTTGAGGAGAGGACACGTGTGGAGTGTGTCAGCCAGGTGTACTTAAAGGAGTCCTGGTAAGGTAAGAGGGGTGCTGACAGTTTTCTGAAGTGTAGTAGGAATCACGAACAAGTTTTGGGGCAGCTGCAAGGGTCTAGACAGCGCTAGAGCTAGGGATTCTAAAGTGAACCATTAGGGCAGTTGGAAGGGGTAAGCCTGGCAAATGTCTGTACTCAGTGAAATTTGCTATTTTTTTTTTTTCCTTTTTAGGAGTTTAGCCTAGTTAGTATCTGGAAGTGAAAAGTGACTGAGATGAATATTTGACTGATCAAGTGCTGTGATGTTTGAATGTTAGGTAGGCTACAGTGAACCAACGCGGGTTCTAGGTGACTGCAGGTAAAAAGGGTGTGAATGTATAAGTAAAATAATTTAAAACTAATATATTTAGACACTAAAGTACATCATCAGTCAGTTATTTGAATGGTGTGCATTAAAGGAGTGGAGAACAGCCTTAAGACAAACTGCTGCAAATTTAAAAGTAAAGCAGCATTGGCATGTAAACAGTGGGTTAACTCTCTATTTATTATAGTGACAGACTGTGTGAAAAAAAAGAAAAGAAAAGTAACTAGTTCTCACTGTTTGCCACTGTTGAGATAGTGCCTGTGAAAGTCACGTCTCAAATTAAAATATCTATCTATCTATCTATCAGGTACACTGGATATTTTTCTGTCCCAGGACGGCTCACAATCTAAGTGTGTACCTGAAGCAATGGAGAATTAAGTGACTTGCCCAAGATCACAAGGAGCAGCAGTGGGATTTGCTGCCCGTCTCATCTTCCGCCAGGGTCACTTTACTCATACTACCCCTCTCCTCAAGACCCTTCACTGGCTCCCTATCCGTTTTCGCATCCTGTTCAAACTTCTTCTACTAACCTATAAATGTACTCACTCTGCTGCTCCCCAGTATCTCTCCACACTCGTCCATCCCTACACCCCTTCCCGTGCACTGCGCTCCATGGATAAATCCTTCTTATCTGTTCCCTTCTCCACTACTGCTAACTCCAGACTTCGCGCCTTCTGTCTCGCTGCACCCTACGCCTGGAATAAACTTCCTGAGCCCCTACGTCTTGCCCCATCCTTGGCCACCTTTAAATCTAGACTGAAAGCCCACCTCTTTAACATTGCTTTTGACTCGTAACCACTTGTAACCACTCGCCTCCACCTACCCTCCTCTCTTCCTTCCCGTTCACATTAATTGATTTGATTTGCTTACTTTATTTATTTTTTGTCTATTAGATTGTAAGCTCTTTGAGCAGGGACTGTCTTCTATGTTTGTGCAGCGCTGCATATGCCTTGTAGCGCTATAGAAATGCTAAATAGTAGTAGTAGTAGTAGTAGAACGGGCCACCTCTGGATTGCAAGACCGGTGCACTAACCACTAGGCCACTGAATAGTAATCCAGACCACACAAAAGATAAAGGTAATCAAAAAAGAAGCATCAGATATATAATATGCCAGGCATAACAAATGTCTTTCCAGCTGGCGTTTAAATATTAGTGCATGTTTGTTCATTTTTAAGATATCGTGGCAATTCATTCCATATTGTGGGTCTGGATAAAGAAAAGGTTCCCCTTCTCATTATGTTCAAATGTACATGATTCGAAGCAGGTAATACAAAATCACAAGACATTAGCGATTGCAATTTGAGTTTATCCCCACGCATTCTTGAATTCTATTACTGTTTTCATCTCCACCACATTCCACAGGAAGGCATTCCAGGCATCTACCACCCTCTCTGTGAAAAAGTACTTTCTAACATTACTACTAAGTCGACCCCCCCCCCCCCAAAAACCTCAATACACGGTAAAGCTTTTTCCTCTTTGGGACATACATGGGCAGGTGCTAGGAATGCCCCCAACAGCTACCACAGAGGCTTTGCAGATGTTACCCAGTAATTTGAACACTTTCCTTGTAGTAACTGCACAACTTTAGTATACTTTAGTAAAACAGCCTGCAAGACATGTGTCTAAATACCATTTTGCCAATCTCATACTACATGATGATTATAGTGCAACCGGGAAAAATAATAGGCAATTGTATATAGAGAATCTTGAAAAGAAGCATGTTTACAAACAAAATAAATGGAATGAATGACTTCCATGCTTACAATAATAGCATGAAAATTTTAAATAAATGCCACATATTTAAGTAAGCATAATTCCACATTACTCATACATTTACTCACAGAAATATGTACACCATGTGCCTCTGTGTCTTAACACTGCCCTTAAGCTTCCCATTGTCTCCTCCTAATGTCTCAATGTTGATGTCCCATTGTGATATCCCTAATGATAATTTGATTATCTTGCATAACTTGTACAATGTAACCCATAACCAAGTTGTAACAACTGTATTCTCATTATTCATATCTTATTGTAAGCCACACTGAGCCCGCAAAGAGGTGGGAAAATGTGGGATACAAATGCAAACAATAAATAAATAAATAAATAAATAAAGCATGTTCCTTTGATAGTAGGCTGCCTACTTTCTTAATAGAAAAATTTCATATTAAAGAAACAATTCTGTAAATGGACCCCCCTCCCCCATAAATAGATACCCAGAGGGTACATAGTAGCAGCCTTTTCTATAAAGGAACTTAGGTACCTATGTTCCTTTATAGACTATTAGCATAACCATGGATATGCACCTAGAAATTAGGCAAATCACTTAGGAATTCCTCAGAGCAGGCATAAGTGCGTGCACCTAAATGCCAGAGATGTGCGCATAACTTACAATATTCAATAAATTGCTTGCATAAATGAGTCCCATCATGCTCTCCCCAGACTCTGTAAATGTGTATGCCCATCTATACAATGCATATTATGGGTCCTTTTGCAAAGCAGCAGTAGGGCTAACGCATGGGTAGCACGCACCACATAGGCACTATCTCTGGGATAGTGTAGGCCCTCGGCGGTAATTCCGGTTAGCGTGCACCGCCTCCCATGATAGAAACTAATTTTCTCTTTTGAACCACGGGGGGGGGGGGGGGGGGGGGGGAATTCCCAGTAGTAATTGGCAGTGCGTCCATGTTGGCATGCGCTGCATGATTACCAAGAGAGTAGTGTATGAGCCTTTACCACTAGGCCAATTGGTAGTGTTATGAGGTCAGGCAGCAAATAACAGCATACTACATTTAGTTTTAGTACACGGTAATTTACTTCCTCATTGAAAAATGCCTTTTTTCTCAGCCACGATAAAAAATGGCCCAGCGTGTGCCAAAAACATGCACCTACACCAGGGGTGGACTGAGAGTGGTTTGGGATCCTGGGCCTGAGATATTCCCTGCTGCCATACTGCTGCCCCCTTACCGCTGCAGCCGACGGCCCGGCTGCCCCGGTCCTACCTGAAGGGCCTGGCGGTCTAGTGGTCTCTGCGGGGAGGGGGGGGGGGGGAGCATGTTCCTTCCTGCCTGCTGTGCTGTTGCTATTCCACCATCTGCCAGCGCTGCCATGTTTTCAAAGTGGCTGCTGAGACCTCCTATGATAGTCTCGTAGGTCTGGACAGTCTCGCGAGACATCAGCAGGGAATCTCTGCTGCCATTTTTAAAGTACGGTGGTGCCAGACAGGGGAAATAGCAGCAGCACAACAACATTCAGGAAAGAACATGTTCCCCCTCCCCCTCAGGGGCCAGTAGATCACCAGCAGCATGCCATTAAATATAGGACCAGGGAGGGCTGTAGTGTGCAGTGGGCATCTAGGCAGAGCCTCTAGGGCCCCCCTAGAGCCTCTGGGCCCTCAGGCACTGCCCAGTTTTATTTATTTAGATTTTGCTCACACCTTTTTCAGTAGTAGCTCAAGGTGAGTTATAGTCAGGTACACTGGATATTTCTCTGTCCCAGGAGGGTTAAGTGACTTGCCCAAGATCACAAGGAGCAGTAGCGGGGTTTGAACCGGCCACCTCTGGATTGCAAGACCAGTGCTCTAACCACTACTATAGGCCACTTTTTGCCACTGCTTAGTAAAAGCACCCCCATGTAAAATGTGTGTTTTTGCAGAGTAGCACAGAGGCAGAATTTTGGCATATATTCACACGTGTGTACACATACAGTATATGTGCATATACCACTATTCTGATGAAAAGAATTGCCCTGCACATGCTAAGGCTAACACAATTCATTTTTGCTGAGGTGTGTCCATATGTGTGTGCGTCTGTCTGTGTCTGTGTGTAGCAAATAAAAGGAACTGTTGTTGCTTTGCTGGCTGCAGTTTTTAAACCAGTGCAAACTAGATGCTGAACAGCAGGTCAGACACTGTTTTACAGCAGTGTCAATGCTCTTGTTTGCAAAACAGAAAATGCAGCATGTAAATTATGACAGCACTGTAATATCAGAGGCTAGAAAGACGTGATGTTTTGACAGAAACAAATCTTTTCTCAAATCTAAATTGAGAGAACTGAAGATTTCTGTAGGTGACTCCACCTTTCCCTGCCAGCACACTAAAAAATAACATCAAGATAAAGCTTAATGTTCTTAGAGTATTTAATCATTCCCCCAAATGCCAGAAAAAAAGAATAGAATGTCTTATTTTTAGTGTATTGGTGAAAACTTGATCTCATCAAATGTTGCCCGGGAGGGAAAGGTTAGGACAGCTGTTGTACTTGGTGATTCGATCATTAGGCATATAGATAGCTGGGTGGCTGGTGGACGTGAGGATCGCCTGGTGACTTGCCTGCCTGGTGCGAAGGTGGCGGACCTCACGTGTCACCTAGATAGGATTCTAGATAGTGCTGGGGAGGAGTCCGCTGTCTTGGTACATGTGGGTACCAATGACATAGGAAAATGTGGGAGAGAGGTTCTGGAAGCAAAATTTAGGCTCTTAGGTAGAAAGCTGAAATCCAGATCCTCCAGGGTAGCATTTTCTGAAATGCTACCTGTGCCACGCGCAGGGCCCAAGAGACAGGCAGAGCTCCAGAGTCTCAATGCGTGGATGAGACGATGGTGCAGGGAGGAGGGCTTTAGATTTGTTAGGAACTGGGCAACATTCTGGGGAAGGGGGAGCCTATTCCGAAAGGATGGGCTCCATCTTAACCAGAGTGGGACCAGGCTGCTGGCATCGGCGTTTAAGAAGGAGATAGAGCAGCTTTTAAACTAGAAATGGGGGGAAGGCCGACAGTCGCTCAAAAGAGCATGGTTCGGGATAAGGTATCTTTCAAAGATATCACCATAACAGGGAAGATAGAGTATCCTGATAGTGAGGTTGCAAAAGAGATTGTAGTAGATCGGGTATCTTTAAATAACAATAAAAATCAGACAAAAGATTGCCAATTAATACTGTCAAGTACTAAGCATGATGTACTTAGGAACAACAAACATAGTTTGAAATGTCTATATGCGAATGCCAGGAGCCTAAGAAATAAGATGGGGGAGTTAGAATATATTGCACTAAATGAAAAATTAGATATAATAGGCATCTCTGAGACCTGGTGGAAGGAGGATAACCAGTGGGACACTGTCATACCGGGGTACAAATTATATCGTAGTGATAGGGTGAATCGGATTGGTGGAGGGGTAGCATTGTATATTAACGAGAGCCTTGAATCAAATAGATTGAAAATTCTGCAGGAAGCAAAACACTCCTTGGAATCACTGTGGATTGAAATTCCATGTGCAAAGGGGAAAAGGATAGTGATAGGAGTGTACTACCGTCCGCCTGGCCAGGACGAACAGACGGATGCGGAAATGTTAAAGGAAATCAGGGACGCAAACAAACTGGGCAACACAATAATAATGGGGGATTTCAATTACCCGCATATAGACTGGGGTAATGTAACATCTGTACACGCAAGGGACATAAGATTTCTTGATGAAATCAAGGACAGCTTCATGGAACAGCTAGTTCAGGAGCCGACAAGAGAAGGAAAAATACTAGACTTAGTCCTTAGTGGTGCTCATGATCTAGTGCAGGGGGTAACGATACGAGGGCCGCTTGATAACAGTGATCATAATATGATCGGTTTTGATATTGGCATTGAAGGAAGTGAAACTAGGAAATCAAGTACGCTAGCGTTTAACTATAGAAAAGGTGATTACGACAAAATGAGAAAAATGGTGAAAAAAAGACTGAAAGGAGCAGCTCGCAGAGTAAAAAACTTGCATCAGGCGTGGATGCTGTTTAAAAACACCATCCTGGAGGTTCAGGACAAATATATTCCACGTATTAGAAAAAAGGGAAAAAAGACTAAACGTCAGCCGGCGTGGCTAAACAGTAAGATAAAGGAAATCATTAGAGCCAAAAAACAATCCTTCAGAAAGTGGAGAAGAGAACCAACTGAAAGTAACAGGATAGATCATAAGGAATGCCAAGCCAAATGCAAAGCGGAGATAAGGAGGGCAAAAAAGGACTTTGAGAAGAAATTAGCGTTGGAAGCAAAAATACATAGTAAAAACTTTTTTAGATACATTAAAAGCAGGAAACCGGCCAAAGAGTCGGTTGGGCCGCTGGACGAAAATGGTGTTAAAGGGGCGATCAAGGAGGACAAAGCCGTAGCGGAGAAATTAAATGAATTCTTTGCTTCGGTCTTCACCGAGGAGGATTTGGGGGGGACACCGGTGCCGGAAAGAATATTTGAAGCGGGGGAGTCGGAGAAACTAAACAAATTCTCTGTAACCTTGGAGGATGTAATGGGTCAGTTCAGCAAGCTGAAGAGTAGTAAATCACCGGGACCTGATGGTATTCATCCCAGAGTATTAATAGAACTAAAAAATGAACTTGCGGAGCTACTGTTAGAAATATGCAATCTGTCCCTAAAATCGAGTGTAATACCGGAAGACTGGAGGGTAGCCAATGTTACTCCGATTTTTAAGAAAGGTTCCAGAGGAGATCCGGGAAATTATAGACCGGTGAGTCTGACGTCGGTGCCGGGCAAGATGGTGGAGGCTATTATTAAGAATAAAATTGCAGAGCATATACAAAAACATGGACTGATGAGACAAAGTCAGCACGGATTTAGTGAAGGGAAGTCTTGCCTCACCAATCTAATGAATTTTTTTGAGGGGGTAAGCAAACATGTGGACAATGGGGAGCCGGTTGATATTGTATATCTGGATTTTCAGAAGGCGTTTGACAAAGTGCCGCACGAAAGACTCCTGAAGAAATTGCAGAGTCATGGAATCGGAGGTAGGGTATTATTATGGATTAAGAACTGGTTGAAAGATAGGAAGCAGAGAGTAGGATTGCGTGGCCAGTATTCTCAGTGGAGGAGGGTAGTTAGTGGGGTCCCGCAGGGGTCTGTGCTGGGTCCGTTGCTTTTTAATGTATTTATAAATGACCTAGAGATGGGAATAACTAGTGAGGTAATTAAATTCGCCGATGACACAAAATTATTCAGGGTCGTCAAGTCGCAGGAGGAATGTGAATGATTACAGGAGGACCTTGCGAGACTGGGAGAATGGGCGTGCAAGTGGCAGATGAAGTTCAATGTTGACAAGTGCAAAGTGATGCATGTGGGTAAGAGGAACCCGAATTATAGCTACGTCTTGCAAGGTTCCGCGTTAGGAGTTACGGATCAAGAAAGGGATCTGGGTGTCGTCGTCGATGATACGCTGAAACCTTCTGCTCAGTGTGCTGCTGCGGCTAGGAAAGCGAATAGAATGTTGGGTGTTATTAAGAAGGGTATGGAGTCCAGGTGTGCGGATGTTATAATGCCGTTGTATCGCTCCATGGTGCGACCGCACCTGGAGTATTGTGTTCAGTACTGGTCTCCGTATCTCAAAAAAGATATAGTAGAATTGGAAAAGGTACAGCGAAGGGCGACGAAAATGATAGTGGGGATGGGACGACTTTCCTATGAAGAGAGGCTGAGAAGGCTAGGGCTTTTCAGCTTGGAGAAGAGACGGCTGAGGGGAGATATGATAGAAGTGTATAAAATAATGAGTGGAATGGATCGGGTGGATGTGAAGCGACTGTTCACGCTATCCAAAAATACTAGGACTAGAGGGCATGAGTTGAAGCTACAGTGTGGTAAATTTAAAACGAATCGGAGAAAATTTTTCTTCACCCAACGTGTAATTAGACTCTGGAATTCATTGCCGGAGAACGTGGTACGGGCGGTTAGCTTGACGGAGTTTAAAAAGGGGTTAGATAGATTCCTAAAGGACAAGTCCATAGACCGCTATTAAATGGACTGGAAAAATTCCTCATTTTTAGGTATAACTTGTCTGGAATGTTTTTACGTTTGGGGAGCGTGCCAGGTGCCCTTGACCTGGATTGGCCACTGTCGGTGACAGGATGCTGGGCTAGATGGACCTTTGGTCTTTCCCAGTATGGCACTACTTATGTACTTATGTACTTATGTAGCTACTATATTTCTCATCCTACACATTCTCTGTTATTAATCTGCTGTTTGTGTTTGTTATTTATTGTTGGTTGGTGCTGCTATTTCATTTACATGTTATCTTGTTACCTGTTTTATGTACTGTATATGTCATCAAGAGCAGCTTTTGATTGGCAACTAATTTAAATCAGAATTATAAATAAAACTGTTAAAATAATCTGACACATGTTGTAGATATTTATCTAGTTTTACTGAACAAGCAACACTATTCAGTGAGTAGCTTACT
Source organism: Microcaecilia unicolor (assembly GCF_901765095.1). NCBI lineage: Eukaryota > Metazoa > Chordata > Amphibia > Gymnophiona > Siphonopidae > Microcaecilia > Microcaecilia unicolor. The sequence goes on along the minus strand of NC_044032.1, from coordinate 186,870,414 downwards.
TATGCATTCTGAACTGTGGTAACTGACTTTTTAATATATCACTATATAAAGTTTTTTAAAAAGTGGAAACAAAGTTAAACACTTCAAATGTTTGCTTATCTATATATCTCACCACAGAGCCACTTTTTTCAAACTCAATCAGTGCACATCTCTCTGAACATGAGCCTTGTGTCTGATCTTTGCTTTCCTTCTGTCTCCAAACCTGATTATTTTCACCCTTTCCCCACTGAAGCCTAATATAAGCTTCTCACCCAATGAGGTTCAAAAGAGAAATGGCACTAGTCTCAAGTTCATGATATTGTCAACAGTCATGGGATTTGGAAACGAGCCTGGGCTAGGATTGTCCAGCATTTTATTCTGATAAGTCAACGGTCTCCTGCTTCTTCATTGCCCTTTCACACAGTTGTACTACCCTGCCTAGGAAATGTAACAGGGGATTTAACCTATTACCCTCAACAATAAAGGCCGAAAACTTTTTTTCTGAGCTACACAGTCAAGAGAGGAAACCAGTACAAAGTTATTCTCTGGGCAGCAGAAGTCAAGGCACCCCCGCCCCAAATGAGACCATGATAGTAGCACAGGGCTTGTCCTTGATTAGGCACCAAACACTGGTCAAGTGGGTCCCTTAAGGGGCGTGTCTTTCCTTTTGCTTTCCAGGAAGAAGCTATGTGCTGGCTTCAGTGGCGATCCTAGCCTGCATGACACCCGGGGCAGATCACCGATGCGCCCCCCCCCCTCCCTTGGTACGCCACTGGCTGGCTTCTACCTTTTGTGTTGAGGTTTAGTGGTTTCACTTGTCAATCTTTAGCTTCCATCCCTAGGGGTCATGGGTTTGATGACAAGTGAGCCTCAAATTGACTAAGCCCAATATGCACTCGTTTCCTGGCTCCATAGACTAATGGGAACTACAATCAAATAGATTTTTTGGGTCATTCAGTAACCATGCCCATGTGATGGAATATTCATATATGAACTGAAAATTGCAGCCTTTTTTGAAGTTTACTATTTATCTAAAAATTAATGTACCTCCCTGAAAGTGAAGTGGTGAAGCATTTAAGTACTTCCAAGATATAAATTCAAATGAGTTTGCCCTCTTTTAATGGAAAGGAGATTTTAGAATGAGGGGTTCTTATATTTATAGTAAATTAAGATAGACTCGGGAGTATTCTCTCGTACTCCCTGTCTTGTCAGCTTGTAACCTTGGGGTCATCTTTGAGTCCTTTCTCTCTTTCTCTGCACAAATCCAACAGACTGCTAAAATCTGTCATTTATTTCTCTGTACCAGAATTCATCCCTTCCTTTCTAAGCACACTACCAAAACCCTTATCTACAATCTTATCACCTCATGCTTAGGTTCAAGGTTGGGTTTATTTGATAACTTGCTTAGATCTAGATTAAAGGTGGCTCACTAATGAAAGGTCACAATGATTCTCTATGTCTTGCCCCATCCTTGGCCACCTTTAAATCTAGACTGAAAGCCCACCTCTTTAACATTGCTTTTGACTCGTAACCACTTGTAACCACTCGCCTCCACCTACCCTCCTCTCTTCCTTCCCGTTCACATTAATTGATTTGATTTGCTTACTTTATTTATTTTTTGTCTATTAGATTGTAAGCTCTTTGAGCAGGGACTGTCTTTCTTCTATGTTTGTGCAGCGCTGCGTATGCCTTGTAGCGCTATAGAAATGCTAAATAGTAGTAGTAGTAATGTCACATTTTCAAGTCAGTAGATTACATTATGAATTTATGATAGTGGAGCTCTCAAAGTGTTGAAGTTGTTGATTCCAGTGTTACTTCTGAGCATTAGGTTGCCTTTAGCAGGTTGTAGCATGCAAGTATTTACAGCATTTTCCCACTCTGCCATAAGATATTTTTTCATGAAATATGAAAGATTGGCCATAGGAGCCAAATAAAGCTGTCAGAAGCACTGTTAGTTTAATTAACACATTTTCCATAACAGAAAGGAAGAGGGAAAAGCCTTTATTTGCGCAGGGAAACACAAGCTTTAGCTTGAAGCTCCCAAAATAGGTGTATACATAAAATTCTGCTATATAAAGGGACTTTGTTTTTTTTTTTCATTTATCTTTCTTATTTGCCATAAAACTAGTTCTAAATGCATCACAAAGAAGAACATACACATTTAGAGATACAAATATAAAAACAAGAACCAACAGTAAGGGGCCCTTTTACTAAGCTAAAGTAAAAAGCGCCCTGCGCTAGTGGTAGGGGCCATTTTTGCCGCGCCTTGAGGCTCTTTTTACTGCAGCAGGTACAAATGCTGAAAAAGGACATGGGTCCAAGAAAACAAAAGGGCAGACGATCTGCAAACTCCAAGGTGGAAAAATGACAAAGCAGATCGATATAAGACAAACAATAGTTTATTATTGTAAATCTAATGCACAGATCAGCCCGACATAGGCCGTGTTTCGCCCAATAATCTTTTACTGCCAAAATATGATGAATATGTATTGATGAAAACAAATGTACAGAAAACTACAACCATTGGTCTTCTAAAATATGTTGAAAAAAACAGCTCAATTGAATAAACGAAAAGGAGTGGTAACCTTCATTTCAAAACAAACCAGAACCTTGCAGACACCCCCACAAAAGCAGCTATGCTGGCTGATCATTGTGTAGCCCCTGAAGCAGCCCTGTTGGGTGAAACACGGCCTGTGTCGGGCTGATCTGTACATTAGATTTACAATAATAAACTATTGTTTGTCTTATATCGATCTGCTTTGTCATTTTTCCACGAAAAAAGACATGGCCATGTGGTACGATTGCTCTTACTTTTGAGGTGGTGGTAAGGGTTCCCACACTAACCTGGCAGTAACTGGGTAGCACGCGGCACTGCCTGATTACACTGGCTATACCCCTGCAGAAGTGTTTTTTTGGATTATTTCCGCTAGCACTGGAAATGCCACATGCTGGGAGTGGAACTACCAGCCGGTGCCTGCGTTGGGTTGGCAGTAGCTCCAGATTTGCTTGGTAAGCCTGCTGTGGGCTGACTCGCTACTTTGTAAAAGGGACCCTAAACCTCTAAAATGCTACTACCTATTTTCGTATTTGCTACAATGTTCTAGCTAGTAATATGGTCAGCCTAATTACCAGAACCAGAATTTTGCTTCAAAATGGATAATTTTTATCACCACCTGTGTCCCACCCTAATCCGTTTCTTATTTATAGGGATAGTATCTGGCCATTTAGGGGGGAAGTTATCAAGGTGCAGTAAAAGGTGATTTACCACTGTAGTCTGTAACATGTGGTTAAACAGTCCCACAGATCACTGACTACCGTGGTAAGTGAATAACCCTGCTTGCAAGTTATGTCGCAAGCAGTGCTATTCTAGCACTGGGCTGCCAAGCTGTGTTCCGATGCTCTCGGTCTTGACTTCCAGCCCCCACCCTCCTGATCAGGCCCCCCAGTCCCCTGACCCAAGTTCCCCCCCCCCCATCCAGTCCTCAACTTCCTGAATTCCTCCCAACCAGCATCCCATTCTGATGTCTGTGTGCTTGGTGGTCCAGTGGTCCCTGAGCAAAAGCAATCCCCAGTTGCTCTTGTCTTTTCAGTGCTGTCTGTCAAAATAGTACCCCTTGTGGTTGTCCTTGCCTCTCTCTGTGGGGGCACCAAGGAATGAGTCTTCATACTCTTGGATCTTTTGAGACTGTATTCGAACTCCACTTAATAGTGAGAATGCTGCAGCTTCTCAAATCCCAGAGCCCTTTGGACTGTATACGTAGAGTTATCATTCTTATTAACAAAAAGTACAGAGAGGGTGGTGGGCTCCCACATCCTCATTTGTTTACTTCTTTCAGGATCCTGTGAACATGCACTGTCACAGCTTCCTTAAAGGGATGGAGTAATTGGAGGATGTCTACAGTTTCTGCCCTGAGCTCCTCTTCCATCTCTAAAGGAAATGGGACAGCCTTAGCTATCTCCCTGATAAACTTGATGAACTAAAGCTCCTCTGGTAGAGATTTACAACTTTAATGTGGTGGGGAGAGATCTGATGGAAGACTAATGGATTCCTCCTTCAAGAAAACTCCTGGATCTTCTTCAGATACCCAGGATTACTCTGATTCAGACTTCTACTCTGCAGGAGATGCCTGTGTCTCTACCTGCCTCAAACAACTGGCTTTTTTGTCAAGCATGGGCACCAGTGACTTCCAATGCACCATATGGACTGGAGATGATCACCAGAGCAATCTGCATCAATTCTGAGCCCCATTAGGACCTGGATGTGACTTGGTGATGGAAAAATACCTGACCAGATGACCTAGCCCGTCTATGGCCCACTTATGACCTTGCCTCCTTTTCTAGGAGTTTTTTTTATATCAGAGGGCCACCAAGGTCCTACAACTTTCATGGGCATAGGTATCCTTCTCTTGCTCCTTCCAAGCAATGCAGAGACCTTGTTCTCACACAAGACAAGCTTTTTTTCTTCAACTTTGCTATAGGCACCCTACTATAAAATTATACCATAGTGATCTTTAGAATGCATGCTAAAACCTAGTGGCATAGTAAGAGAGGATGGCACCCAGGGCGGAGGGGGAGGACCGCACCCTGCCCTCTTACTACACCACTGTTTGCCTCTGTTCCCCCTGGCACACACCACATGCCTGAACTGGTGGAGTCCCCAAGCCCCACCAGTGGAAGCCCTCCTGCATGAGCACTGTCCACTCCCCCCCCCCCCCAAGCAATGCTAGGTTTCTATACAACCAAGCATGCAAGAAGGAGGCTCACCTCCACACATGTACAAAAACTGTGCATGTATGAAAATAGTGTATACACGGGGCATGTCTCCCTCACACATGATTGGTTGTACAAACACCCAGCATTACGCAGGTGCTAGGGTAGTAGATGGCATGGTGTGTGGGCAGGAGGGCTGATGGTGGGGCTTGTGGACTCCCATTAGCCAAATGCCTCAATTTGGGGAGGGGGCCTAGGGCACCCATTGCCCTCCTGCCAAGATGGTGCCCAGGGCAGTCCATCCCCCCCCCCCCTCAATACACCACTGTTAAAATCTATTAGAATGTGTATAGAAGGTGAGCATACTTTATTGCTTAAGGACTGTCTGGTAAGGTTTGTCTCTTTGCGGATGATACCAAACTCTATAATAGGATAGATACCCTAGAGGGTGTGGATATCATGAGGAGGGATCTCACAAAGCTTGATGAATGGGCCAGAAATTGGCAGCTAAGATTTAATGCTAAAAAATGCAGGGTCATGCACTTGGGTTGCAATAATCCAAGGGAACAAAGTATAAGGGGTGAAATTCTTCTGCGTACAAAAGAAGAGTGGGACTTAGAGGTGATCATATCTGATGATCTTAAGTTGGCCAAACAGGTAGAAGAGGTAATGGTCAAAGCCAGAAAAATGATCAGGTGCATAGGGAGAGGACTAGCCATCAGGAAAAAAGAGGTGATAGTGTCCTTGTATAAGTCTCCGGAGAGGCCTTATTTAGAATAATGTGTGCAATTCTGGAGACCGCACCTTCAAAAAGATGTAAATAGGATGGAGTTGGTCCAGAGGGTGGCTACAAAATTGATCAGTGGTCTCTGTGATAAAGCATATGGGGACAGACTTATAGACCTCAATATGTATACTCTGGAAGAAAGGTGGGAGAGAGGGGATATAATAGAGATATTTAAATATCTCCGTGGCATTAACATACAGGAGGTGAGCCTTTTTCAGTTGAAAGAAAACTCTGGAATGAAAGGGCATAGGATGAAGTTAAGAGGTTATAAACTGAGGAGTAATCTAAGGAAATACTTTTTCATGGAGAGGGTGGTGGAACCGGTGGAGGTGGTGGAGACAAGGACAGTGTCTGAATTTAAGAAAGTGTGGGACAGGCAAGGAGGAGATAGTGGATGCTGAAGATGGGCTTACTGGATTGGCTATTTGACCTTTATCTACTGTCAGGTTTCTATGTTTCTACATCAGTCCCCATATGTAAACAACAGTTTGAGAATCAATTGCATATGCTAGATTGTGCTCGGATTAATTGGTGTGGACAAGTCCTACTTGTTAATGTGTGTGCTTTTCATTACCTGTAAAGTCCTGTCAATTTATAGCTCCATAGAAGTACCAGACCAGATTAGGATCCGGATTATGGGTTTTTTTCCCCCCCTCTTCCTTTCTAATCTTGAAATTGGAGCAGATAAGACTGGTGACCAGGACTGCACCATGCCCCTCCACTTCACTACATTATCAAGGAAGGGAAGAAGTGTCTTCAGCAGACAGGATAACCTATTGAAGAGGGCTTTAAACTACAATCATTGGGACTAAGTGATAAAAGCTGTCAGGTAAGCATAAGCCCTCAGGTAAGTGACACAGTAAATACCTCTACACAAATGGGAAATGGGCAACATCTGGAAAGCAGTGTATACTAATGCCCAAAGTATGGGAAATAAGGTTCTGGATCTAGAGACTATGATGAAACAGGCTGATTTGGATTTAGTGGCAGTCACAGAGATGTGGTTCATGGAGACCTATGCTGGGATATATTTATACTGGGCCATAATCTGATCAGGAAAGACAGGGTAAAAAGAAGAAAGAGAGAATGAGTGGCATTATACAGTATGTTAAAGATAATAGTAAAGCCACAATTACAGAACCTACAGAGTAAGAAAGAGGTACTGTAGGTCTATCTGGAAAGAAGGAATGGAAAATGTATTTACATTGGTGTGATATACAGGCCTCTTCTACAGACAGAAGAAGTGGCCAGAGATTTAATTAAAGAAATATATAAAAAATATAGCTATGAAAGGGGAAGTACTACTAATAGGTGATTTTAATATGCCAGATGTTGATTGGAGTATCCCTATTGAGGGGTCTTCTGGAAGCAGGGAGATCCTGGATTCTCTACATGGTGAACTGTTCCAGTATTTGGTAATGGAACCCAAGTAGGAAGGGGCCATATTGGACTTAGTGCTTACGAATGAAGAAAGTGTTTCTGATGTTATAGTAGGTGGTCATCTGTCATCCAGCGATCACTGAATGAGGGCTTTAATATTAAGACAAGTGTGGAGAGGATTCGTTCAAGTGAAGGTTCTAGACTTCAAAATAACTAACTGTTCAGATACGGGATTATTTCAAGAAGTTGTTCACTGAAAAGGAGCATCTGGAAGAAGTAAGGAAACAGTGGGAAAAATTGAAAGGAGCTATTTTAAGGGCAACCAACCTTTTTGTAAGGAAAGTAAATAGAAGTAAGCAGAATAAGCCACTTTGGTTCTCAAAAGTAAGGAAAGGTAAGGAAAAAGAGGTTAGCCTTTATAAACTACAAGAGATCACAGAAAGAAGAAGACAGGCAACAATATCTGGAAAAGCTAAGAGTAAAGTAGTCATAAAAACAAAAATACAAATGGAATTAAAAATAGTAAATATGGTAAAATGGGGAGTCAAGACATTGTTAGCTATGTTAATGATAGGAGGAAGTGCAAAAGTGGCAATGTGAGACTGAAAGGTGAATGAGAGAAACATGTAGAAGCTGATAAAGATACGGTGGAATTGCATGACAAATATTTCTGTTCTGTGTTCACAGCTGAAGGGCCGGGAGCAGCACTGCAGAAGACAAATACAAATACTTTGTCCTTATCCCTTATTTGTCCTGTTTGTCTGTCCTAATTAGATTGTAAGCTCTTTCGAGCAGGGACTGTCTCTTCATGTTCAAGTGTACAGTGCTGCGTACGTCTAGTAGCGCTATAGAAATGATAAGTAGTAGGAATAGAGAAGTGGTAGACCTGAATGATTTTCGGAGGAGTGTATTCGTGAATAGCTGGTGGACAAAGCAATGGGGCCAGATGGCATACATCCGAGGGTACTGAAGGAACTTAGGAAAATTCTGGTAGTTGATATTTTCAATGCTTCTCTAGAGTTAGGAGTGGTCCAGGAGGACTGGAGAAGGGTGGATATGGTCCCTCTCCACAAAAGTGGAAAATAAGTGGAAGTAAGGAAGAGGTTGGGAACTGCAGGCTGGTTAGTGCAGCAGGTTTTGATCCTCATGACCTGGGTTTGTTTCTCACTGCAGCTCCTTGTGACTTTGGACAAGTCACTTAACCCTCCATTACCCTAGGTACAAAAACTTAGATTGTGAGCCCTCTAGGGAGAGAGAAAGTACATGCTTATAATGTGTACAGTGCTGCATGTGTCTAGTAGTACTATAGAAATGATTAGTAGTAAATCTGATTTCTGTGGTAAGTAAATTCATGGAAACAATTTTTAAAAAGAGAATAGTGAAGTTTGTGGAATACAATGGATTGCAGGACCCAAGGCAACATGGTTTCTTTAGAGGCAGGTCTTATCAGACAAATCTATTAATTTCTTTGACTGGGTGACCAAAGAGTTAGATCAAGGGAGAGTGTTAGTTGTGGAGTACTTAGATTTTAGCAAATCTTTTGACATGGTTCTACATAGGTGATTAATAAACTGAGTAACCTCGGTTTAGGCCCTAAACTGACTTGGTCAGGAACTGGTTGAGGGATACATACCAATATGCAGTGACCCACAAATGACCACCATCTCACCTTAATTTGTACTTAGTAAATATACCTTATTAAATTTAGTGAGGTCTGTTTACTAAGAGCACAAACCTGTTACTTAGAAATTGATACATTATTATGTGTTGGTAAATATATTCATTATCAAGCTAGTGAATCTAGCCAGCCACATTTGGCCACACTGTGGGATGATATTTCTACTCTGAGATTCAGCTAAACTCTAAGGGGCTTTTTAGCATGCGCTAACGGAATTAGCCTGCACTAAATACTAAGAAGCACATAGATATAAAATGGGCTTCTTAGCATTTAGCATGTACTAAGCTTTAGTAAAAGGACCTCTAAATTAGCTTGCTAGATCCTACTGAAAATCACACTCTCAGTTCCTTGAGGGTTGAGGTAGAGAATGACACGGGGACAGGGACCCATAGTAACTGCAGGAATGGGGACAGGGACAGAGCCTGCGGGGATGGGTGGGGGCAGATCCTATGGGGATGGGGCTGGGACAGGGACAGACCCCACGGGGATGGAGACAGAGCCCACGGTGAAGAGGTCAAACTTTGTCCCTGTATCATTTTCCACTTTGAAGCCTGTTAATGAACTAGACTGTTATTTATGTTTGAGTGATGCAGACAATGATATTTTGATTTTTAGGAAAAACAAGCAAACATGCTGGTCACAACTAGCAAACTTTGCATGGGGGATCCTGTACATCCTGCTACCAGCACATCTTCTAACAAGACATCTTCTGCTGCAGGAAGGACTATGGTAGACAGGAGAGCTAGACTGAATCCTGAGATTGTTGATGACTTCTTATTCATCCACAGATGGAAAAAATCATAACAGTGCTTCATAGGACATATTTCTTCCCCCTAGGGCATACAGAACAGATTGTATTTTGTACCCCTTAACATTTTAACAGGGTGGATTAAGATTCCTTGGGGTAGTAGAAATTAGCTATTGTTGGGGTGGAAGGGTAGAGGGTGGTGGTGAGGAAGGTTATTATAGCTGCTTGCTGTTATTATTATTTTCTATTTATAATTTATACACAACAGGTACACATCATATAGTTTTTTTTTTTTGTTACATTTGTACCCCCCTCCCACTTTCCCACTCATGGCAGGCTCAATGCGGCAGGCAATGGAGGATTAAGTGACTTGCCCAAAGTCACAAGGAGCTGCCTGTGCTGGGAATCAAACTTAGTTCCTCAGGTCCCCAGGACCAAAGTCCACCACCCTAACCACTAGGCCACTCCTCCACTTAAAAAAAAAGATTTAAATATAAAATCATAATTGTTTGAAGCTTCTGCAGATGAGGCAGAGCCCATGGGGATGGGGCAGGGACGGAGATAGAACCTGCGGGAATGAGGCAGGGATGGAGACAGGGCATGCGGGGATGGGGCGGGGACAGAGACAGAACCTGCAGGGATGGGATGGAGATGGAAACAGAACTCACGGGGACAGGGACAAACTTTGTCCCCATGTCATTCTCTAGTTTGAGGTTTTTAACCTTTGCATTAATGAACAGTATAGTACACTGCTTATAACTTGTAAAATAAAATACAAACCCCTAGAGCTCCCCTGAACATTTTTCACTACACCCTATGACAGATGCAGACCAATACGCATGTTTACATTCTTGCCTGGAAGACATGATATGCAGTTGTTCAATCAAAACTTAATGATAATTAACTGATGGCATATTAATTGAGTTTGTCCTTAATAATCCAGAAAAGTGCTCCTGTTCACATCCTACACCTGACTAGAGCTTCACAGCCTGAATTAGCTCCCAGTGGTAGAAATAAGGCAATCATGCTAGGGTCATGAAACTAATTGTGTTTTCTGAGGGTGAAAATTCTCTGTACCTGAGCATGGGCATTGCTGCATGATAGATGAACACTTAACACCGAGTATTGTGCTCTTTCATCTCTGTCACTGCTTATTTATTCTGGATCTGCTTCTAAATTATTCATTTTCTTTAAGCAATCAATATTAATAATCTGATTTGCTCCCTGGCATTTTTAGTCACACTTTTGTTTAACTGACTGTAAATAAAGGTCACTGGGAGGCATCCTGCTGCTGTGCTGAAGGTCCTTGCCTAATTAATTCCCAACAGTTGCAATCAAGTTCCACAATTAGCTGACTGGTTATGAGGTGATTTGTTCAGTCCTCTAGCAAACATGATGCTAAAAGGATTTGGTAATTCGTTATGGACTCTATTCACCTTATTTTTTTTTTTTAACTTTTGGGAGACGTGTAAATAGTTTGGGTTTTTTTTAATAGATATTCATACTGTGGAAAAGTCTCTATAGAGGCAAAATTAACACCATCTATTCCTCCTATAGACACATCCATAAAGACTTGTCCTCCTGAATATATATGCACATTTTGTTTGGGTCCCAGATCCCTCAGATCTATATTTATTTGTGTCCTATTCTAAGTGTGGTACAGAGCACTGTCCTAGCTGTTCATAATTTTCTAAATTATGTCAAAAGACCAAAAGAAAACTTCAAGATTTTGGCTTCACCAGGGAAAGCCTGATTGAGCATTGTCAAACAGTACATAATTATTGCCACATTAGGACAGACCAAAGGCCCATCAAGCCCAGCATCCTGTTTCCAACAGTGGCCAATCCAGATCACAAATACCTGGCAAGATCCCAAAAAAGCTCAATACATTTTATGCTGCTTATCCCAGAAATAAGCAGTGGATTTTCCCCAAGTCAATTTAATAATGGTCTATGGACTTTTCCTTTAGGAAGCCATCCAGACCCTTTTTAAACTCCGCTAAGCTAACGAATTCCAGAGTTTAATTACACATTGAGTGAAGAAACATTTTCTCTCATTTGTATTAAATTTACTACTTTGTAGCTTCATCGCATGCCCCCTAGTCCTAGTATTTTTGGAAAGAGTAAACAAACGATTCACGTCTACCCATTCCACTCCACTCATTATTTTATAGACCTCTAGCATATCTCCCCTCAGCCATCTCTTCTCCAAGCTGAAGAGCCCTAGGCACTTCAGTGTTTCCTCATAGGGAAGTCGTCTCATCCCCTTTATCATTTTTGCTGCCCTTTTCTGTACCTTTTCTAATTCCACTTTATCTTTTTTGAAATGCAGCGACCAGAATTGAACACAATATTTGAGGTGTGGTCACACCATGGACCAATACAAAGGCATTATAACATCCTTACTATTGTTTTCCATTCCTTTCCTATTAATACCTAACATTCTATTTGCTTTCTTAGCTGCCGCAGCACACTGAGCAGAAGATTTCAACGTATCATCAACAACAACGCCAAGATCCCTTTCTTGGTCAGTGGCTCCTAACGTGGAGTTGTGTGTTTATCTGTGTGTGTACATATGTTTGTATTACTATATTTGGGTGTGCCCCTCTGCCAGTGTTTGTGTGTTTATAGGTGTGGCCGTATGCCTGGGTTTATCTGTGTGTGTTTGTATATATGTCTCTCTGTGCCATTGCTGATAATGTGTGTGGGTGCTGGGAGCTGGTGGAGCGTGCTAGGAGAGTATTCATAGCTATTGAAGGGAAGGAAGGAGATTTCTTGGATGGGAACTGCAGGGAGCTTGATGTTTTAGGGCAGTGTTCTTCACTAGTTATTTTCCTATGTGGAGCTGCAGCACTGCTGACCAGTGGGTGTCAATGATATCCATACCTTCCAGCTCCACTCAAACTTTCCACTATGGGGATCCTCAAGGAGGTGGGCGTTTCTAAATGTATTCTCTTCTTCTATTGAGAACTGCCTTGACCTTCAAGCATATGGCTCCTCCCCATCCACTTTTCTCTTTCTATCATAAGCTTGGGTACCTGGGCCTTACATTAAAGAACACTGTTTTAGAGTGTGGGAGGAGCTCTATTGTAGCACCCCCCCCTATCTCCAAATAATCACTCTGACATACAGTTTCCATGTGTTTGCTTAAAGACTGTCACAGTTGCCAGTGGTGGTGCCTGAAACAGAGTATCCTCGAACCGCACCTTCTCCAAAGAACATCATACAATGTGATACCCACTAGTGAGCCTTCTCCAGAGTATCACCCACACTCTGGAAGGCACTCACTAAAAGACTTTGCTTAACACAAGACTATCACTACTTCAGGAAGCAAATAAAAGCTTGGCTCAACAGGGTCTTTAATGGAAGAAGTAATTTGTTAGTGTCACACACAAACACACACACACACACACACATAACACACACACTGCAAATAGTATAGTAGCACATGTTTATCCACGCCTACCCTAGCTAAGATAATATCCAAACACCTTTCTGGCCTCATGTGCAACTTTCTTTAAATTAGTTTTCTTATTTTCTTACTCCTGTTACTCTTATCTATCCATATGATCCATCTTTGCTTATACCCTATGCTGTCTATTAGAATGTTTAATCATACATTGTATTGACATTGTAAGTAGTATACCATGCCATACTTTGCATTATTATATGAATATATTTACTGCTGTTATTACTTATGTTTGGGGCTTATTCTTGCTGTAGATCGCCTTGAGTGAATTCATTCAAAAAGTAGCAAATAAATCCTTCTAAATAAAAAAGGGAATCACTCCATCAAAAAAACAAAGCTAATCTTGTCTCGATTTATCCAAGAAATTGAGAGGAAAATACATTTGTAATAATAAAATTCTCCTAGCGAGAATAGGTGTTACAGCTGTGTTGTTGCTATGGAACATATTAAAGTTAAAATTGTAATGATTGAAAAATAATGGCAATTGGTGTAAAGTTTATATTGATCAGAATTAAAATAAATCTTTTAAAATACTTAGGGCCCTGTTTACTAAGGCACGCTAGTGTTTTTAGTGCATGCTAAATGCTAAAGTCCCTCTATATATTCCTATGGGTGTCTTTAGCATTAGCACGCACTAAAAACGCTAGTGCACCCTTAGCATAGCTTAGTAAACAGGACCCTTAGAAATTGTTCAAATTGTTTATTTCCATTTTTTACAATTATAATTAGAATGAGTTCAAAATATGAAATATGTTCAATACTTTGAAAATGTAAATTCAGCTGAATTTTCACAATAAAATTTTTCTTCACTTTACTGTTTCTACAGAAGTTACCAATTTTATTTCAAAGACAGAGTTTCCTATTTAGATACTTCACAAGAACATAGCAGCAATATCATGTAAGTATTATTTCTAGTCTAGTCCTTTATTTAATTTCCATTGATTGTACTGTTCCAGGCAAAGTACAGTGTAGCTAAACAGTCAGCTTAAACCATCCCAAAGTAGAAGCTTTGCCAGTAAACTCTCAGTTCTTAAGCAAATCTTCTTTACTGTAGTACTCAGAATAAACAAAGAAAATCCAAGTTAAAGTTCAGTTGCTTAGACAGAATTGTTGCCTTCTGCACATAGAGTCTGCATCTAACCACCCTAGAGGCAAGGACATAGCCAGAATCTCAGCCCAGCTGAGAGGAAAAGCTGTAACACTCAAAGAAGAATAAGGAGGAGATACTCAGGGAAAATAAATGGGGAATGACTTGGGGAAATGGTAAAATATCTTGATGGAATTACAGTAAATTAATAAGGGATCACCCCTCCCCCCCCCGAACAGCTGTTGATCACCAAGGCATGCAATGAAAACTGGGCTCTTTCAAGCAGCATGCAGGGGCAAAGAGGGAGATCTGGCTCTATCTCAGTTCTAACAACCAAACGGGAAATCTCACAAGGACTTTAATCACAAGATACAACAAACTATAGGAAAAGCAGTCCTAATACACAGTGCTATGTATAACACAGACAATGCAATTGAATATAGATAATACTGAGATATATATCATAATATACCCTGCTTCCATGAATATGGGGGCAGAACAATGATATTAGCTTAAATAATACTTTTCTTAATTTAAATATCTTTCACATGTGTGCAGCATTCCTGTCAGCACCAGATACTCAGGTAAATATACTATTAGGCTTATTTTCAAAAGAGAAAAACATCCAAAAAGCAGCTCAAAGAGGCAGATGGACTTTTTTCTTGCAAGAACTTACAGTTTTCTTTTTTTGAAATACTTTTTTATATGTTTTCTCATGCAGTTCATCTGCAATGCATCAAAATTACAAGGAGGCATATCAGGGGCATGTTGGGGGGGGGGGGGGGGGAGGATTTGGGCATCCCCACAGCTTGGGTGTTTTTCTACCAAAATGGAACAAAGTAAAAACACCCAGGGCTAAAAGTTGGATGTTTTGGTCTGGACCTGTTTCAATCACAACTAAGTGACAAAAAGATACTTCAAATGACCAGATGATGACTAGAATGATTAAAGCATGACCCCACCTTACTCCCCCAGTGGTCACTATCCCCTCCTATCTCCCAAAGATGTAATAGAAACAGTACATTCCAGGCTCTATAACAGCATCAGATGTCATGGTCATTTCTATTAGAGCAGCAAGAAGGTCCCTAGAGTAGCCTAGTAGTCAGTGCAGTGCACTGTCCAGAAGACAGTCTCAGGTCCATATCCCACTCTAAATGGTTCACTTGTGGTAGAAAGTGTGAGCCCTCCTAAGCCTACCAAGAACCTATTGTACCCACATATGGGTGACACCTGCAGGCCTAAGGAATATTGTAATAGTGTGTGGTTGGGTACAGTATGTTTTTGGTGGGTTTTGGAGGGCTCCCCATATAATATAAGGGGGTAATCATGAGATGTGTACCTGGGACCTTTTATGTGAAGTCCTCTGCACTGCCTCCTAGGGTACTCCACTGCTTTGATGGGATATCTGTGTGGACAGTCTACTAAAAATGCTGGCTCATTCTACATCCCAATTGCTCAATTTTGTATGTTTTCATTTGGACTTTTTTTTTTTAATCGACATAAAAGAAAGATGCACTTTGCACAAATTGTCTAAAAACATCAGGGAAATGGCCATTTTCAAAACAAAAAAGATACGTTTCTCAGGTTTGAAAATGGCCATGTTTGCCACTTGAATTTTGACGTTCTCAGCAAAATGTCCAAAATCGGATTTAGATGTCATATAAAAAATGTCCTTCCACGCTTCTTTTACTTTACTGTTTCTCTTCTCTCTATCTTTATTTTTCTTTGTCACCTGTCTCAAATTAAATTCTGTATGAATGTGCCAGATATCTTAGACTTGGTCATGTGGTAAGTGGGAAGGTGCTGAATAACTTAACTGCTCATTTTTCAAGCTTTCTTGATTCATCAGTTCTTCTTGCTTGTAAATTGCTGGGGGCCCTTGTTCTTTTGCTGAGAGGCACTGCACTGAAGAACCTGTTAAGCTTCTTGTTAAATAAATCAAAAAGAGGAACTGACTCCCTATCTGTGTGTGTGTGTTCCCTATGACTTCATATTAGCATTGTTTCTCTACCTAAATTAAATTAACAGATCATTTTCTTTGAAAATCCCTTTTCTAGGAACCTTAATCTATCTAAACTTTTAATTCCCTAAGGGGCCCTTATGCAGTAGTAAAAGGTGGCTCGGTGGCATTGGCACGTGAGATTGCCACACGCCCAAGCCACCTTTTACTGCAGTGGGTAGAAAGACATTTTCGGAATACAGGCAGTGAATGGCCCTATGCTACTTTAAAAAGTGGTGAGTGGCTATTTACTCCAGCAATAGCCTGGAGATAATCAGGCAACCTGATTAATGAGAGCCATCTCCCCTCCCAAAACCCAGTGATCTTATCTTTCCTGTCTCAACATCCAATGTAAGCCTGTGATCTACTCTTCCAACTATAACAAATCTCAATGTGAGCATATATTTGCTCCACAAATTGATGTCTTTCTCCCATCCCACAAGCTTGGCATAGTACAGCATCACTGATCATTTTCAACTTGGCAGCACTGGGGCTAAAGGAACCCATTTTCTTTCCTACTGTTGGACTAACAATGAAAATGTTCACAAAGTAAGGGATGAGTTGGTGGGATCAGTGTGCAAAATAGTAAGTATAGGGTCAGGCTTATAAGGAAACATGACCCATAGTGGTAGTTGCTGAGACTACCACTAAGGGTGCCATTTTGCAGATGACATCATACTGGGTAGGAGCGACTGGGCATTGCTCCTGCCTGAATACCCCCTAGACCATCAATATTTAAGATGGTAGGCCCTTTAGTGGGTCAAGGGCCATGTTGGGGGTGGGGGGAATATGGGGGCTTGGACGTTTAATGGGTGGGGGTTGGAAGGTCTTGAGCCTGGGGTGGAGCTCTAGTGCTGGGGAGGGGGTGAGTAAGGCCTTTGGGGTATGGGTGGTAAGCTGGGGTGGGGGTGGGCTGCTCTGTTAGCCCTAGAACATCCATGGCTTTGTGGCCCAATGCTCCTGGTCTGCTGGAATAATGTTGCTTAGTCTCTATTTCCTTTCAACAGCCACAATGAGATTCTATTGTCGGTGACTGGGAGTAGATTTTCTATAGGCCACCTATATATTACTTGCCTGTAGACATTTATTATAACTGACTGTTTATAAGTGGAACTTGAGATGTCCTGACCTGGATATCTCAATTCTGATTTGTAAGTCCTTTCTAAAATGCCATTCCACATCTTTTGAATTTGGTGATGCTGTTAAGTATAAAGTACTTGGAGGCCTATAATCATAATTCCAGATGTATAATCTTTCTTTAAAGCCCATTCCTTCTTCTGTTATGGACTGCACTGATTCTTATAAATTACCTCAGGGACCCTGAGGAATTTCTTCTTGTTCTTAAATCTTATTTTTAAAGAGTTGTATGGAATCAGTCTATGATTTCAGTAGGACAGCATGTGGATTCTGTTCTATTAAAACCTTTTTCAGTATCAGTTTTGGTCTCCTGTAGAATATTTTGCTGATCTTTTCTCTCACTAATTAGTACTGAATTGTTGCATCTTCTCCTGTTCCTAGATATTCAAATGTTTCTTCATGCTTTATCTTTTATCAGAGACACATTTTCAGTTGTGCTTAGTTTCCTATTAAGAAAGGTTGCCTTTGGAGGAGTAGCCTAGTGGTTAGAGTGGTAGTAGCCTAGTGGTTTTATCTTGCTGCACCATATGCCTGGAATAGACTTCCTGAGCCGGTACGTCAAGCTCCATCTCTGACCGTCTTCAAATCTAAGCTAAAAGCCCACCTTTTTGATGCTGCTTTTAACTCCTAACCCTTGTTCTCTTGTTCAGAACCCTTATTTTATCATCCTCACTTTAATATTCCCTTATCTCTTGTTTGTCCTGTTTGTCTGTCCTAATTAGATTGTAGGCTCTGTCGAGCAGGGACTGTCTCTTCATGTTCAAGTGTACAGCGCTGCGTACGTCTAGTAGCGCTATAGAAATGATAAGTAGTAGTAGTAGAGAGTGGAGGAATAGCCTAGTTGTTAGAGCACCAGTCTAACTATTGTTAATATATGGCCTAGCTTTAAGGCTACCACTGGAATAGTGATGGGTAAAGCTATGCAGCCTAGAAAAGTACTAGAAAAGTACTGACTAGGCCAAAGAACAAGCAAGTGATTTAATATTTGAGAATCTGCAAAAAGCAGGTCTGAATAATGGTACAATTTTTAAATCAAATATAGCATCTGTAATGAATAAAATGGAGCTTATTAGTTTTGGTATACAATGATACAGAGGTAATACAGAGTTCATGAGAAGGTATGAAAAGTATTGCAGCCGGAAGATGTGAAACTGTTATCTCAACGCTTCCCAAAACATGTTGATAATTAGCAGTAGCTGAGAACGGAAGGAGGTGGGCACATCAGATAGCAGATCGCATGGGAAAGTATGATCTCAGAAAGTGAGAAAGATTAGGAGCAAGGTTTCTCACCATTCACTTCTATGGAGAGGATAGAGTATAAAAGATGGCAGATTTTGGCTTAGTTTGAGAGTCTTCTCCAAAGCTTCTGTCAGACGGCGAAGCTCTGTCCGGTTGTACCCAGAATCTGTCTGCTGAATGTACCTGATTAAAGTCTGATGTACAAATAAAATCCTTATTCGAAATGATGATTTGTGGGCTTAACTTAATGATGAAAGGCTGTAAGTATAAATGCTTCTGCTGTATCAGGCTATCACTCGCTGCATTATATAACTTGTAACCTAAATCCAGTTTGTCATAAGGCTGGTATCTGTTCCTTGCCAGTGCTGAGAGGCGGACTAATGCGGGTCTCTTAGATCTAACGTCTCTTTCAGTGGCAACTCCTCTTAGAACTTCACAACCCCCTGATTGCCCCAGTTCTAGGGCTATTCAGAGATGGAGTCAGATTAAGGTCATTTAAGCCTTCTTGGGGGGGCTCGGGACCCCTTAATTCACGACATTGGTGACCCAGCGTTCGATTTAAACACGCCATGCGAATTTTTGTCAAAGTGGGGATTGATTCTAGCTCTTGACTAAAATTCTGTTGTTTTATCTTCCAATTGATTGCTGTCCTTTTCTTGCCTTTTCTTGCCCCATCACTGTCTTTCAATATTCTGTTCTGTTCTTTCTCACCCCCTTTTTCTTTCTCCCATCCTGTCCATCTCTTTCACCTGCTTCCCTAAATTTCTTCTATCCTGTCCGTCTCTTTGATTTGCGTGATGTGCGCAAGACTGTGCTTGTTGTGTGAATGAAGCATAACAACGAATCCAGGCGACTGCGATTTGGGTTTTGCTGTAAGCTTATTTCAATGTTCAAAATCTTTGGATTGGTCTTTATGCTAGCAATTCTCGCTTAACAATCCTTAGAGATTGCGCATTTTCTGTTTCCAATCCCACCCTGTGTTCTGTATTAATCCCTCCTTTTTCAAATCCCTATCTCCTGGTTCTCACTATGTATTCTGTTCTTTCTTCTTCTGTTGACCTTATTTTCCTCCCCAACCCCTTTTCCTGTTCTCCCTCATCCTAACTTCTTCTACCTACCTCTCCTATTAGTCCCCTGGGTCTAATCCTGCTCTTTTCTCTTCTGTATGTTCCCGTATCGAGGGAATTTCCTTTACTCTAGGAGAACAGCACGCTTTCAGATTGCTCTCCTCTAAAATCCTTCTGGTTTCTCTGTTCTTATAACCACTCCTCAAAACTGACAGCCCCCACCTTTTCACATCTGCTATTGCCTTCACTCTGTGTGTGCGACAGTTATCCACGAGATTCTTTTTACGTCTCGGGACTGTCCCTTTTATTATTCCTCCTCATTTTTTTCCTATTGGAAACAGTAATTACGGTGTTCAGCTTTGTAGCTGCTTACCGTCGTCCAACTGCTGTTTTCCTCTTATCTAATCAGTTCCTTCAGTCTTCTGAACTATGCTTTCTCTCTAACCACTCAGCCCAGACACCCCCCCCCCCTTCCTGTCCACACTTTTCTCGGCTCTTTTTCATAAGTGCAGCATGAATAACTGCGTAGTATCTCTTATTTCGTTCTTTTTCCTTTTGCATCTTTGTGTGTGTCTTTGCACTCTGTCTGCCGTCTCTGCTTTTCTTATTTCTCATTTCCACCTGTCAAAATCTTTATTATTTACTGCGTAGTTCAACTGATTGCTCTTTTTCACAGCTGCTCAGTCCTGTGCTCTCACCCCATAGCCATTTTTCTTTCCTTAAGTCCAATCTGAATCCCTTCCTCCACAACATTTTGTTCTTGTCCCCCTTTTTCTGCCACAAGAATCCTCCCTGCCCTCCTCTCTGATGCTCTACCGACTCCTACACCATATGTCTGTGGTCCGTGTAAAATTTATAATACATACACCTTTTTGGCTTCTTGTGCAAACCAGAAATCATTTTTTTTATTTTTTGATTTCCTAGAAAACTTTTCTTTTTCCTTCTCAGTCCCATGTGCTGTGAGTTTTGATTCTCTTTCCGGAACAAAGCTTACTAGTAACTGTCATATTTGATATATATACTCCCTCTTGGGCTTCGAATCTGCCTTTGTAAATCTATTTAAACTTGCCCGAAGAGCTGTAAGTTCTAAACCCCTTTTTCTCATCCTTATCCAGGCTTCCGAAACTGCCATTTCTTTCGGTAGCTTTTAAAGGTTTTCCCTAACAAGTGCTGTAGTTCACTATCTCAAGGACATGAGAATCTGGGAAAATTGCCCACTTTAGCTGCCTTATCAGTCCAGCACTGCTTTGGCAGAGGAGGCTCTACAGTTCACTTTTAAAAGCTCAAAAAGTGATTTTTTTTTTTTTCTCTCCCTCTTTTCCGTTCGTTTTTGTCCCTGTTCTATGCTGAAGTGGTACAAGTTAAACAGTCATTTACACAGGTATTCTTTTTAACCCTCTGTCAACTGTATTGTTCCTAAAATCCGTCTAACTAACTCTCTCTCATGTCTTTCAACTCCGGTTTCCCCTCATAATTGTAAAATGACTTATCTTTTCATGCCTCATGCTGCCAAGTCCGTTATACGTGCACCTCTGAGCATGTAAGATTGTACGGATGTATTTCTGCTTTCACTTTTAAAATTATGGCACTGCATTTTAGTCTTACTCTGCATTCTCCTTTTATCAGGGCATACTTTTTTCTCCTCTTTTGTGTCATTTTATTAGGACGTTATCTCCCACTCCCCAAAATTCACTGCTCATACTGCTTTGACTTTTGGGCGTTGCTCTCTATTTCATTCCATCTCCCTTAAACAAAGGCTTTCTCATTCTGTCTCTGAGCCGTGATTTTAACCCCGAGACAGGTTTTTCTTTCTTTTTGTGCTGCAAGTGACAGTTTGATAGACCTTATCGTGCCACACCTTCAAACATACATTACTTGACTTTCCCCTTTAAAAACCAGCTTTCTCCTTCTTTGTCCTAGTGTGGTTTCCTGTGATCACATTACAATGCTTCTTAGCACATAAATCCTGTCGTAATCGTCTAGGAAGCCTTAGTCCGGAAGCTAAAAATTAACCCTTACTTAACAGAATCAAGCAATATGCTGGTAGTAATGAAGTTGCCGTTTGAGAAGATGATGGCTGCGTGCCATGATAATACAGCGTTGCTTCACATCTCAAGTTATTTCCTGTTGTTTCTTTATAACCCAACCCACCTTTTCTTTCCTTCTAATGCTGCAGCTGTTCTGTTTGTCATCATTTACACATATCATTCCAATCACTGACTAGTATGTATGTTTTATGCCGTATCATTGGAAGTTCTTGTTTTTTTTCCCCCTTTCACCTGTTTAGGCACAGAAGTTTCCTGCCATCGCATTCGGCTATTAACTTGTGATATTTGCACCACGATTCTGGTGTCCTGTTTCACAATTTATTATATTTTCCTGTTTAGATGCTACTTCCAATCTATCTGGTACCCGCCCCAAAAGCATTTAATATGTATTTTCCTTTATTTCATTTATTCTAGGGGTACAGCTCTGGACTACACATGTTACAATGCCTTTCTTGCCTTTTGTTGAAATCGGTGTTTCAGTAACATATATGGTTATCCCCACAGTCTGTTTCCTTTCTTTTTTTAATGTATACTCTATATGTTTATTTTGTTTGTTTATTGCTCATTCCTTTACTCCCCGGTACTAGGGAGAATATAAAGCTGCTTGATTAATGGTCCGCAATGCCTGTCCATCAATCTCTAAGTCCCACCCACTTCCCCATATTCTGCATGTCAGATATTTTTCAGACTTTTATGCTTGTGCTCAAGTTTTGTGTTTTAATTTTATGGTCATTGCTACACAACTTTTTTTTATTTCTCCACTTTATCTTTACATATAAATTACTTTCCTGTTGTACTACAGGTATAACTGTATGGATGAATTTATTTTTATTATTTGCCCCGTCCTTGCTCAATTTCTTGTGTCCTCTTTAATGCTCTTGAGTTTCCTTCTCGTGGTTTGTTGAGTGGAAAACATATTGTCTAGCGAATGATGAACGTGTAATTTTTCACATTTTTTGTTCTGACTAATGTGTTCCAACTAATGACTTTTTTATGGTAGTACCTTCCCCGAAGAGCTTACATGTGTTTTATTTCTTTTTTTTATTTTTTTTTACTTGCTATCTCTGGAATAGGTTTCAGGGATTCTTTCTAGGAACATACCATATATCTTTTTATTTTATTTCTCTCTTTTTCCTTTTCTAATTTTTTATTATTATTTCTTTTACCAGTGTCACGCTATAACCATTGACGATACTGATGCCTGGGGCTTACACCTATTGGAGGGTCACAAATCCTTCAATGGATGACAGTATCTTAATTAGTAGATTTTGAGCAGACTTCCATTCCATTTTCGGAGTGGCCTGCGGATTCGGCATTATTGCCCACATATGAGTTACCTAGTACAGATGAGCGTGGGAGCAATATAGAGACGTCTGAGGCTTTTCGTTGCGAGTTTGGACTAGTTGACTAGGGCCTTCAAATATTTTTGAGCGGCTAGTGGTAACAGAGAAAATTCCTAGTCTTTCAATGTTTTAGTAGGGTTAGTGGTAACAGAGAAAATTCCTAACCATAAATTTTTCAGTGTTTTGTTGTAAACGAGAAACATTCCAAACCACTGTAGGTCCATTAGAGGGGTTAGTGGTAAAAGAGAAGATTCCTAATCTGCGGAAATCCATTGGACCGCTGCTCTTCAACTCATAGGACCTTATTCGCTGGTTTTTTTGAGTTTTTTGGGAGTGTTTGCAATGTCCCTTTTTGGGGGCTCTATCATGGGCTGGAGCTCATGGCCAATTGTAACCGGAATAATTCTTGGCAGGCAGTAGAAACCGAGATTTATTCCTGTCTTTAGAAGCACACTCTGGGGAGTAGTTTTTATTAATTTGGGATAGAGTAGTATAAATATATAATAGCTGACACTACGTATTTATTTACTTTTGTACTGTCTCGCTAGGCATATTTCTGTTTACAGCTTTTGTCTTGCTTTCTCCTAATGTCACTTGCGGTCAAAGCGTTGAGCTTTCCGCCAATTAGTAATTTTTATTTTGGATCCCTTTGTTGGAGCACATTAACAGATGCATGAGTATGATTGTGTTATGTCTCTGCATGTTTTACTATTAGGATAATCATTGCATGTTTTTGTAAACTGTTAGCACATTATCATTTCTAGATCTCCTTGCTATCTCTGAAGCTGCTTTTTTAACTACTGACCTTGTACCAGGTTCTAGGACTGGTCAATATATATGTTACTAATCTAGTTCATTTTTCTATAGGAAATAACAGGTTTGAAATTTATTTGTAGACCACTTGCTCGCTAGGTCCCGTTAATATATATTGGGTGATGATGTTCACAACCCATTATATCATATCTTCCTCTCGGTACCCAACACCAGATACTGGTGATTTGACATCTATTCAGATCTCTGGTAAGGACTTTCTGAAACAAACCTTGCTATTTTGCGGTTGACCTCCCTATGCCACCGAGAGTTCGGAAGGGCGTAGTGATCCTGCCAACTGTTCTCTTTTTCAATTGATTTCCTGCACTGAAGATTACATTGCACGAAGCGTGAGTATAACTTCATTTATTGTGTGTGTTCTTTGAAAATTGCATAATTGTTTCAGATATTTACTATGAAAGGGTCTATATTATGTGCCATCTAAAACACTGTTTATTTGTGACGTTGTTTAAAATAACTAGTGCTGATGTTCACTTCCTGGCTCTTTATTGGGGATGTGTTCCGTAAGAATGTATTAAGTATTTTAATTTTTTCTTTTCACGTCTTATCTACAACTTTCAAACTTTCTTCCCTGCCTCTTAAAGATTTATGGTTTTAAGACAGAGTTCCAGCATTTCTGGTTCTCAATAAGGTTTGGAGATTAACCCTTGCATGATTAACCCTTGCATAACATAACTAACTGGTAAATCAGAACTAAAGAAATTCAGGTTGCTATTATTTCAGAGCTATGTTCAGATAAGACTAGCTACAATTGAGAACCGTATCTCTGGAAGCAGATACAGTAATAACCTTCTCTTCCTCCTTTTCCTCTCCTGAAGTATTAATTCTATGAAGACCTATTCCACCAGCATGAAGTTTTAATACGAAAACTTGAACTTACAGTTTTTGTCTGATGTATAATCCTATCTTCAGTCACCATAATGTCCAATGCTTGTAGTGAGTAGTAAACTCAAATTAGACACAGGAAGCACCGTTATTTCATGATATCCTTAAGACCGAATGACAGAGATTAACCCTTGTAGTTCTTATTTTCTCTAAAGTTCATCTTTATATGATGCAGGAATTCATTACGTGTTTCAGATTTTTAATAACTGGATGGGTTATTCTATGATTCTGTGTTATCCTTGTTACTTTGTTTAGAATTCAATTTACAATGTAGGCTTACAAGCTGTTCCATTTATCATACTGGTCCATATGAACATACCCTAAGGGTCAATTTATGCATTTATTGCATTAATAAAAATTATTATTATATCCTTGAATTTTACTAAAATGTTTTAAGAAATGCTCCTACGTGTCTCCTGCTTATAAATTGGCTCCTCCTCTGTATTTAAAATATACTTTAAATTGTAAATTGATTCCTGGGAATATATAAGCTTATTTTTAGCTATCCCTCTGAATGTGAATCTTGATATGCTGTCACGATTTAGGGCCCAAATTGTGAAAGCATAGAAAGGATCAGTTTAAAATTTAATATAATTTTCATTTTCCAAATTGGCTCTGAACTGTTACAGAGGACTATAGGTAACTGTCCTTCTCATTTGATCTATTTAAACCTTGTAAAGGTCACGTGAGGAGGCCTCATAGAAATATATAGTTTTTACATCTTTCTTTTCTGATATTGGCTTTTCTCTATCTCTCTAAATATCATATTAAAGGCTGTTGTATTTTCCTAGAGCAGACTCTGACCACAGTGTTTCCTCAGACTCTGCTGACTTCCTGTGCCAGCACCATCAACTCTTCAGAGAAAACTTGTTTTCTACTTGTAATTTGTGATATTATATATTGAGTCTATACTCCACATACTGGTGCACCAAAGAACTAGCAATGCATTCTTTAACTTTTCTTTCTAATGATCCTGTGCTAAGATTTAAATACTCGGCATTACTCGTATGTCATCTCTATTTAATCAGTACTGTAGGTTGACTGAAGACTGCAAATCCAATTCCTGATCTACCGCCTCTATTCCAGTTTAGTACTTCTACTGCAACTGACCTCTGGCAAGAAAAAGGAGCACCAACTTCTCCAATGAGAATTTTCTTTTGTCCAAATGATGTCCTTAATTTAGACCTTCTTGGTTATGCTCTTAAATATTCTGCTATATTAAATATTTTTGCAGGCTCATCTTTTCCAGAACTTACATGGCACTTTACATACGAGCTCTCTATTACAACAGACAGCGATCGTGATTCCAGAAGATACTTCCATCACCTGGACTAGTTATGCATTTTAAATTCCTGCACATTAGACTTCTGCTCTGAATATGACTATTTCCTAAGCTACCCTTCTTTCTGAATCATCTAGCTCGTAAGTCCTGCTGGCCTCCTGCAGCTGAGGGCTCAACCCTTGGTGAATGGTAGTCATCGTAGGTGAAGATTCCATATCTATTGGCGATAAATGGCGACGCATTGCCCTCCATACATCAATAATTGAACATTTACCATCATCTCTAAATTTTAATTGTTTTTCTCTTTTGTTCCATATACTTTACCATTGTTATTTGATCATGCCATTGTAATAATTACCAATCTGTCTTGCATTTATGTAAATTGGCTTTTCATTATTGAACCCTTCTGGTTTCCCTTTTGCTTTTGCACCTAATTAACACTGTTTTCTCCATGTTGACATTGTCTTTCATGTCTATTCAATTCACACTGATTATGCCCACTAAGATATAGCAATATATCATTCAGGCATACAGTTATTTTGCTTATTCCTTTGCCAGCCTCTGGCTCTTGATGGACTGATTATGATGGTGTATGCCTAGAATAAAGACATGAAAAGATCCCACTTTGTACACCACAAGTACGTCTTCAAAATCTATCCTGGCCCAAATGATGTTAGATCCCCCAAGGTTGTGGCAATGACCTTTACACCTTGCAAACTACTGGACCACAAGTCTTGGGTCCATGTGAAAGATATACGTGTTTACTCAGCCATAGAACCAGATGTTACATCTCAAGACCGGCAACTTCCTTCAGCAAGCCAGCCTGAAAACCCAGCCCTGTTGGATCTTCCAGATCTCCGTCCAGATTCTTCAGCGCTTCCACCGCCTCAACCATGATCGATGAAAGAAACTTTTGAAATGATACTTAATTTGAGAACTACTGTTGCTGTTTATGGACATTATAGATTCATATTATGTTTTTATTTTCAGTTTAGCAGCAATCCTGTCTAGATATTGAAAAGGTTTTATTTTTATTTTCCTATTATTTCCTTTAATTGTTCTAATTGTTTTTCCACGAGTTTCCCCGTCATTTCTGTTTATGTAATTTAAATTGAAGTTGATATTGTTCAGATACAAGGGTAACATCAAACCCTAATACTGGCTAAGATATCATAATGTAGATGTAAACTCTGTTAGTATCAACCTGTTATGCAATTGTTTAACTTTGGTGTAGGCTTACTTGAGCTGCATGTCTTTCTGTAGGTTTGACTAAGCTCCAAGAGGGGTAACGGATATATGCAATGCTTCCCATACTTCCAGGTCATTATGCATATGTCAAGATCCATGCATGACCTTGGTTAATATAAATTTTCCTAGGATTGACCATTTTTGCTGTATGAGGCAACCTCATACTTGCTATCCACTTATTAGTGCTCATGATTGGATGCCAATGATGAGTACTAGTAAGGTCCAGGAATCCCGACCTGTTTAAGGATTCTGAATACCTACAACCTTAAACAGCCTGCAATCAGAGTACTATTTGTTGAGCCCATAACAATGCTTAATCAAAACCATTATTCCTTCCAAGGACCACTGAGACAGATACATTGGATTATCTCCCCATGCACTATGCTACAGATACATTGCTATTACCCGCATACCTATATTTCATGGGATTTTGTAAATGAGCTCATGGATTAGTCCCATTCATAAAAACATTTCTCGCTACAGGTTTGAGTAAGTCTCAACCGAAAACTAAACAAATTGTACCAGTTGATCTTAAGACTCAGATAATTTGATGGCCTCATAGAATACCTTCTGGAATGGATGGTACCAAGGTACGTTAACCCTGGTGTCACCCTATGGGATAGGGTGAAGAGGGGAATGTTAATATATGGCCTAGCTTTAAGGCTACCACTGGAATAGTGATGGGTAAAGCTATGCAGCCTAGAAAAGTACTAGAAAAGTACTGACTAGGCCAAAGAACAAGCAAGTGATTTAATATTTGAGAATCTGCAAAAAGCAGGTCTGAATAATGGTACAATTTTTAAATCAAATATAGCATCTGTAATGAATAAAATGGAGCTTATTAGTTTTGGTATACAATGATACAGAGGTAATACAGAGTTCATGAGAAGGTATGAAAAGTATTGCAGCCGGAAGATGTGAAACTGTTATCTCAACGCTTCCCAAAACATGTTGATAATTAGCAGTAGCTGAGAACGGAAGGAGGTGGGCACATCAGATAGCAGATCGCATGGGAAAGTATGATCTCAGAAAGTGAGAAAGATTAGGAGCAAGGTTTCTCACCATTCACTTCTATGGAGAGGATAGAGTATAAAAGATGGCAGATTTTGGCTTAGTTTGAGAGTCTTCTCCAAAGCTTCTGTCAGACGGCGAAGCTCTGTCCGGTTGTACCCAGAATCTGTCTGCTGAATGTACCTGATTAAAGTCTGATGTACAAATAAAATCCTTATTCGAAATGATGATTTGTGGGCTTAACTTAATGATGAAAGGCTGTAAGTATAAATGCTTCTGCTGTATCAGGCTATCACTCGCTGCATTATATAACTTGTAACCTAAATCCAGTTTGTCATAAGGCTGGTATCTGTTCCTTGCCAGTGCTGAGAGGCGGACTAATGCGGGTCTCTTAGATCTAACGTCTCTTTCAGTGGCAACTCCTCTTAGAACTTCACAACCCCCTGATTGCCCCAGTTCTAGGGCTATTCAGAGATGGAGTCAGATTAAGGTCATTTAAGCCTTCTTGGGGGGGCTCGGGACCCCTTAATTCACGACACTATCTAGTAGTGGCTGGTTCAAACCCCACTGCTGCTTCTTGTGATCTTGGGCAAATCACTTAACCCTCCATTTCCTCAGGTATAAAATTAGAATGTGAGCCCTCCAGGGACTGGAAAATACCCAGTGTACCTGAATGTAAATCACTTTGAACTACTACTGAAAAAGGTGTGAGCAAATCTAAAAAAAATTAAATCATTCTGTATCATCTTAGAAACTCTTCGTCATAGGAGTCATTGCATCAAACAACAATCAAAAGAACTGTACAGTTTCAAATCTATATTAATAATTCTCACCTCCAATTCTGAAGCTCACAGTGTGGCAGGGAAACACTGAAGCCCTGTACTGTTGCTGCCTGTCAGCACCACTCACTCTCACTCATACACCCGCCCTCAGCCACGCCCCCAGCCAAGCCCCTTCCAGACATAATTCTCTACCTGAACGTTCCATTGAGGCCACAAGCTCCTGCCACGTCCGTGAAGGGTTCGTAACTTCATGGTGGTGAAGCCTCTGTCTGTCTGTCACGCCCTCGCGTACAACGTCATTACGTCAGGGGCGGAGCCATTGCGCCAAAAGCATGACGTCGCCACCAGAGCCAGAGGAACAACAGGAAGGCAGGCGGAGCCATTTCGCGTAACGTCGGGGGTGGACCCATTTTGCGAAAACCGTGACGTCGCCACCACAGCCAGAGGAACAGCAGGAAGGCAGGCGGAGCCATTTCGCTGAATGCGTGATGTCGCAGACGCAACTCCCTGCCTCACAATGACCTTCCAGTGCGCCGGTGATACACAAATGGCGTCCACCACGACCTTCGAAAACGTGACAAAACAAAACCTGCTCATCCTGTTTCCTCAGGTATGTAAGGTGCGTCGCCGGGACATGAGGGGGGAGCAGCGGTATTCACGATCTGCATCGGGGTAGAAAGGGGGTGCACTCGGTGCGGACACTCGAAACCTTTCCCTCAAATCCCCTTGCTAGCGCCCGTTTCATTTCGCCCAGAAATGGGCCTCTTTTATTAGTACTCTATAAACAATAGGTGTGATACTATGTGCAGGTTATTAGCACCTCTAGCAAAATTCCACAGTCCAATTAATTAATAATATTCAGTGGCTTTAGTCTCAGACAAAACTAGAGTGCGGACAGGAAATTTCCCTGAAATATTCTCCATTGGAAATTGATGTCTTTATAGTACAAATGGAGTGTAGTTTGCAGCATTTTCCTATTGAACTTGATATGCTCATTCGCTCAATCAATTTAGAATTCACCCTGCATATTTCAAAGCAGTTTATTATCCAAGAATCAAGGTGCTATTGAAAGCTTTATTATAGTTGATCCATGTTATACAAGGTTTCATTTTATTTTTTTACAGCTGATCGTGATAACTTTAGTCAGCATCAACTGGATTTTGATTCCATATACTTTTTGTATTGCCCATCTGTTCAAATGCCATGATATGGGTTCATCACAACATTTTATCAGCATCTCTTACAGTGTGCAGCTTGTAAACTGTAGGTGTGCCCCCACCCATCTCCTTTTTGAAACAGCAATTTGGTTATCTGACTGCCTCGTAATATCTGGGAAAATTCAGCCAAGAAGAACGCTTGCTGCCAGCCATTTCACTGTGTCTATATAGCTGAAACTGCCCAGCATTTTTCCTCATGCTGTGCTTGTAAAATTTGAGCCTGAAGTCATCCACAGAAGGATCTAGCTGTATTTTCAAGTTCCTGTGTAACTGTCTGAAAGAAACATATAGGACAGAGAATTCAGGAGGGGGCTTCTGCCTAAAATCCTATTTAAATATAATTCACTGACCAGAAATAAAAACTGTAATTTGGACTGTTCAAGGATACAGCATCAGTAGTAATTAGAAGTGAGTTAATTGCATTGCTAAAAAACATAAATTATAAAGACAGAGCATTGGGGGTTAGTATACAGGTTTTTTTTTTTCTTTGTATCAGCTTAGATGTAGAGTTTTTTGTTTCTCATTTTTCCGTACGTTTTATGATCTTTGTGCTGCTTTCTATCCTTTTGTGTGGGCTTGATTTATTGTATACTTTGACTTGTTTAGTATGATTTATTTAATTCTTATTTATGTACTGGATATTGTACCCAATTGGTTTGCTTTATGTGTTTCCTTGTAGAAATAATATAAACGTGAAATAATTAAAAAAAAAGAAGAGAGTAGGATTCTCAAAAGCCCCAGCTTGTTAATCAAGTCTATAGAGGGTAAAAGCTCTTTTGACTGTAATGGATGTCTAGTGAGTGTGGGACTATTTAGATGGGTTGAAGCAGTCCTGGAACAGTGTCTTTTAAGAAGTTCAGGAATTTTATAGGGCACAAACATATTTCAAGGCAGGGGAGTTATAGGGGAAGGGTTTTGCTATAGATCAGTGCTTTAGAATGCCCTCATCAATAATGTGCCTGAGTACACAGCAGCACACAGTGGGAGAGGGAAGGAAGGAGGGAGGGGAGGTTGGGATTAGAGTTCTAGTGTGATAGAGGTAGCATTCATGAGGTTTTGCTACTTAGCATGGCACCTAAAAGAAGGGGTAGAGGAAGACAAAGAGTGAAAGGAAAAAATTACTCCAGGTCAGAAGATGTCTAGTAATAATACTGGGGATATGACTATTATGTAGCTTGCTTATAGTTCTACCTCATTACGTGTGCAGGGAGGGAGAAAGGGAAGGAGGAGGAGGAGGGATGTGGGTCAAAGACTGTGCAACCAAGTCCTGAGTGATACTGTGGGAGCATCAAGCGGTGTGGAACACAGTGTGGCATTGGAGAGAGACTTTATGAGTGGGGAGGGATTCATGAGGGAGGAAAATGGAGGACAGTCCGGTGCTCAGGTAGGTGGGTTTAGCAGAGTGCATACAAAAAAAATCTTTGGGATATTCAGGGATAAAGAATTTTAAAGAATTGAAAGTGTGGTAAAGCATTTGGAACAGGAGAAGTGCAGGCAACACAGCCAGGGGATTCCTTTGGAAGTGTGGGAGTTGGATTCATAGGATTGCTCTAATTTGGCATCCTCATCTACTTCTTCATCATATGAGAAGTGTTTTCAGGTTGATTGAAGGGAGTCAGAGTTTCAATTTCCATAATGAATTGAAGACACTTGAGACCACTTTGGAAATTTGGTTATCTGTTTGCACCCAGCATTCTGCATTTTAACACTCAAATTTCACAACCTTTTTAGAATCACCCATATAGGACTAGATTCTGTAAATGGCACCTAATTATGGGTGCCAAAAAAATGAACACTAAGCACTATTTTATAATGTAACTCATCTTGAGCTACTACTGAAAAGGTGTGAGCAAAATCCAAATCCAAATCCAAATAAATAAATAAATAAATAAATAAATAAATAAATAAAATAGCACTCCGAGTTGGGCACTGTTTATAGAGTAATACGTAGTGCCAGGATTCGCACCCAATTTTTGCCATATTTACACCAACTGAAAACTGCTGTAAATCCTTGTGTGTAAGTCCAAATTGTTGCCAATTAATGCTGATAATTGACTGTTGGTGCCCAATTATTGGCACTAATTGGCTCATTACTCAATTAAATTGCATGTGCAAATAGGGCATGTGCCCAAATTTGTGCATGCAATTTTGAGTGCCAGTTGAAAAATTTAGGGGTGTGATTGGGTTTATAGGGCATTGCCCCTCACTCTTAAGAAAAGTCCCTCTTTAAGTAGCCTGGGCCACCTTAAAAGTGCAGGTCCCACCTTGGGAGGGAGTAAGCCAGGAAGTTCAAAAGGTAGGGCCAGACAAAAGTTAAGAAGGCCTAGGGAGGAAGGAACTGAAGCCCAAGCCTATGCCCTTACTGAATACGTATAGCTGCTGTGACCTGGCTGAGGTAAGCCATTACTGATACTGATCTGAACATTGCACGTTCGCTTTGAGGTCTGGCTGAAGCCAGACCTGTACCTCTGAGAGAAGACAAGAACTAAAAGGCAGTGGTTGAGGCGTGGCGACCCCCAGCAGTCATAAACTGTGTTAGGCCTGTTGTTAGAGTCCTGATTGATAACTGTGTTTCCTTAACTGCAGAGGTTTACCAACACTATGTCTTGGGCCCTGTAAAGGAACAGGCCTGGGGAGTTCTGTAAATAAATACATATTTTGCATTCACCCCATTTGTCTGGCTGTGTTATTTCATAGGCTCACTCCCAACCCTCGCTCGGGGTCTCACAGGGAGATAATGTGCACATAAATGTGAACACCTAGGTTATAGGATTGACTTTCACTCTGTTAATATAGGCACCACTTTGCTCATTTTGTATGAACGGTGAGCACATCATGTTATTTAGGGGTCCTTTTACTAAGCCGCTGTAAAGAGTGGCCTGAGGTAGTGTGGGCACATGTTTTGGGTGTGCACTGGGCCATTTTTTACTGCGACTGGGAAAAAGGGCTTTTTTTTAATGGACTGAGAAGTGGACGTGCACTGAAAATAAAACTAGTGCTACCTATTTACGGCCTGAGCCCTTAGCATCACCCATTAACTTATCAGTAAAGGCTCACGTGCTACCCACACGGTACCAACTGCTGACTACCACCGGGAACGCTCCCAATGGTAGAAAATATACAATTATTTTCTACCGTGGGATTCAGCACATGCCAAACTTAGAATTATTAACAGGCGCACGTACTAGCCCAGCAGTAGCGCTGATTTGGCACACGCAACCTATGCGTTAACCCTCCCACACTTTAGTAAAAGGGCCCCTTAGTATGATACTGGTAGCCCTTCATTTTGATATGATATTCTTTCATTTACTTGTGCAGACAAGTAGAATTGTGTGTGCTCATTTTTAAACCCATTTATCATATAAGGCAGTCCTTCTTCAATAGATCATTATTTGTAGAATTCGCACAAGGGCATCAACTTACATGGCAAGGTCTATCGCACAAACCCCATAATGTTTACATAATAAATTCATCCATAGTGTGTATGTCTGTGTTTCATACATAAAAGAGAGCGAAGGTCTAGCAAGTGTTGTGATTTTTTTTCAATGGCTGTGGGTAATGCAATATTCTACTATGATCTAGGAAACAGAATTTTTGTTGTAGCCATTGTTTAGAAATATGAGCATGTTCTCCCTCCAGAAACAAGACATGTCAAGCAAAGCCTAAACCACATCCACTTAAAAATGCTGGAATGATCATTTCCACAAGCCTTCATTTTCAGCAGTAACATATGTAGTGGCAGCTGTGCTCTGCTGTTTGGAGTCCAGGGATGCTTTGGAACCCAATAAGGAAGCAGTGACTTGAATACGAAGAGCAAGGGGAGGGGGGCTGTCCCTGAATTTCAAATTGTTCTGATGGGGAAAAAAAAGCCGGCAAACAAATCAATGTGCCGTACATTTAGAACAGTGTTTCTGTGTTAAAAACCCATTCCAAATAAATTAAAATGAGCAATGCATGAAATACATTTTCAAGAAAGCGCCTCATTTGCATTGATTTTAATTGGCCTACTCCATCACTTTGTGTACAGAATGAGGACTGCTTGTTTGTCTCATGAATTCTTTTCTTTCTTTTTTTTTAACTAAAGATGGTCTAGTTGTAAATGTCTTATACATACCACTTTGCTTCTTCCGGTTTTCTTCCTGAAAAAGGACTCCTATTACTGAGATTAACCATCAGAGCTGAAATGTAATGTTCAGATGCTGCTGCAGCCCATAAAGCACCTGAATGCTATACACACACACCCGCTCTGTGGCATCAGTGCAACACTTGATTCAATTATATGTTATAGTCAGTGAGTGGCATGTGCAAACCAGTGTATAAACAAAGCAAGAGCATTGTAGCGAGGAAAAAAAAAAGCAAGCAGCTTTTCAGATTCTGAAAATGCAGCCATAGGATGGTCTGATGAAGCACACTGCTGTGCTGTAACAGAATTAGCAGCAGGGGAAAAGGGGAAAGCCACACTTCTGTACAAAGACACTGGCATTCCTCTTAAACTCAGGTTCCTTAAAAAGCCCAAACCTGACTGCTGAGAAGAACAGTGTAATAATATTCAGGAAAACCAGAGAACTTTGATTATCTTTCAATTTAATGCCTAACCTTGACCATGATAGGAGAGCTGTGTTTGGCATGCAGTAGCCTCCTCTGCATTGTTCTCTGTGATTTACTCTCATTAGCAGGCTGCTCAGCTCCATCTCCACTGTTCTGTGCCTACTGGCCCTTTATGTTACTTAATTGTATGAAATCCCAGTGCTGTCAGATCATTTACCATCCTATAACTCTTTTTTTTTCTATGTTGGTTTCTATGGCCTGATGAAGCAGAACCCGGTTTGTAATCTCATGACATCATAAAATGAAAAGGAATTCTCTTTTGCATTAAAAAGAAGCACAGGGGAGCTCATAAAATGCCCTCACATTATCCAAAGTCCAATTGACACTTCATCTGTCAACTGCTTAAATTATTTCAGCATGCCTCAATAAAACTGCTACATTACAGGACAGGTCTGACCTTATTAAATCTTCACAGCTCTTTCCTGTCATTTCCACTGAGCAGCAGTTAAAATCTAAAAGTGCAACAGATTCATTTCCGTCCCTTCTCACTACAAAATTCAATGCATAGATTTTAGTTAGAGAGAAATGGCAAACAATATTAGGGCAGATATTTAAATGGTGGTGAGTGGACCATCTCAGGATTTTCAGTGGCACTTAACTGCAAACACGGCACTACCCCAGCAGCTCCAGATCTGCCTGGGCCAGAATCAGGGTGATGCTGGTGGGATTTACCGAGTTAGCGGAGATATTCAGTACACTAACTGGGTAAGTACCCAGATAAAGTTAGGACACAGCTGATGCCAGAAGGCTGTTGTTAGCCTTGAAATATCCATCAACCTAATAGATCCTAAGTAGCAAGACTCACTCATGTTGCTCCCCAAATGCTGTAAACAAATAGCATGCAAATTACAATTATGTTAGAGTGTGCACTATCAGAAAAAGCAGTGTACAGTACTGCAATAAGAAACAAAGGGGGTCTTTTATGTAGACTTGCTGGCATTTTTAGCGCGCATTAAAAATAGGCACACGCTAAACGCTAAAGATGTCCATAGGAATACATAGGCATGCTCAGTTTCACTAAAACAAGCATGCATGCAATGTGAGGGGAAGAGCAGTCCAGGTAATGCGGAGGAGACCAGCACTGGACAATCGCTTCAGCTGGCAGGGGTCCCCAACTGCCACCAGTCAAGTTATGTGAGGTGGCAGTGGTGGTGGCAGCAGTAGGGGGCGGGGTGATAGGCCAAAATGTGCCTCCCCACTTTGGGCTCTGGACCCCCTCCACGTCGAGGTCTGGCTACTCCACTACTCTGTACCTTTTCTAATTCCACTATATCTTTTTGAGATGCAGTGATCATTATTGTATAAGGTATTCAAGGTGTGGTCGCACCATGAAGTGATACAAAGGCATTATATCATTCTCATTTTTGTTTTCCATCCTTTTCTGATAATTCCTAACATTCTGTTTGCGCTCTTAGCTGCTGCTGCATTCTGAGCAGAGGGTTTGCTCAAAGGAATTGGTTCATGCACTGCAGAAGTCTTCAGACCTTGGACCTCTTCCCAACCCACCCTGCAAAAGTACCCTGGTAGTCCAGTGGACCCTGAACCCCCTGACACTCCTGACCTTTCTTATCCAACCCCACAAAAAAATCCATGATGGTCCATGATTTCTGGTCCTGAACTCTTCCATTCACCACCCTAAATATTTGCTTGCTGGCCCAGTGGTTACCTGATCCCTGACCCTCCCACACTACACCGCAAAGATTTCCCTGGAAGCCCATGTGCTTCTACCTCCTCCCCCCAGCCTTGGAACCCTCCAAGAGCACCTTTAAAATTGTTCCTGACTCTGTGCCACTATCTTGGAAAATGATGATGCCTGACTCCATTTGGTGCATCTGAGGTCTGACTTATTTGACAGACTGGCAACTGTACAGAGTCAGACACTAGTGGACTCAATTCTATAAATGGCACCCAAATTTGGGCACCAATAAAAATTTGCACTAAGCGCTATTCTATAAATGCCATTCGGAGTTGGGTGCCTTTATAGAATAGCTTTTGGCATCGAGATCCACACCCAATTTCAGGTGCAAAGATTTACACCAACTAAAACCTGGTATAAATAATCACACCTAAATTAGGCGTGGATCTCCTTTATTCAGTACAACTATGCGCAAATTCTAAGAACACCTATGATTTGCCAATGCCCCTCCCATGGTGGTCATGCCCCCTTTTTGGATCCATATGTAAAATTTATACATGGATCCCGGTGCCTAAAGATGTGCATGCAAATGCCAAGTAGTACTGATAATTGATTTTAGCGTCTAATTATCAGTGTTAATTGGCTCATTTATCAAATTACATGTGCAAATTGGTTGTGCACCCAAATTTGCAGGTGCAGTTCTGAACCATATATAGAATTAGGGCATAGTATTTTCCAAGAAAGCAGCACAGAGGCAAGAGCAGATGGTCTCACTTTTGCCTCTCAATTTTAAAGGTTCACTTGGGGGGTTCTAGAGGGGGTGAGGATTAGGGATATTGAGGGTCCTTGTGGGCCCCTGATGTATTCTTGTGGGGTCATAGGAGGGTTTGGGGTGCACAGGCCACCAGGGATATCCTTGGGGTAGAAGTAGGGGTGGTGAGTCAGGAACCAGAGCCATTGAGTCACTAAGGATGCTTTATGCGGTCATGGGGTGGAATATAGTTATGGAAGTGTTGTTGTTACAAGAAATTATTTATTTTGGGGAAAATAGCTCTAGAGCAACTCGCCACTGCTTATAATTTAAGAGCAGGTGCTGTATTTATATTGATTTCTCCACCAATCACCAAAGGTGATAATTGCAATAAATTAAATAAATTAAGTATACTCAGAACACAAAGAGACCGTATTTTTAGCTCCAAAAAGATTGATTTAATATACAATTGCACACGAGAGGTAGGTTTTAAGAGATCTTTACAGGTAATCTGTGCATAAAAATCGAACAAAGTAGCAGGTAGGTTAACTTACAAGTCCTTGTTACAAGCATGCTGTGGTCCAGCTGATTGATGAGCACATGTTGAGGGGCAAGGCATCAGCAGACCCCAAAGAGAGCAGCAGGTCCCAAGAGGAGGCAGGTCCGAAGAGGAGGCAGGTTCCAAGAGGGCGAGCTGGGCTGTTTCCAGGCCTTTTATAATGTTAGCAGAGAAGCATGGTGTGTGCATGTCTTGGATATTTTGCAAGGCATTATAGTTAATGTAGTCTGTTCACATGACCACATTATAAGTCCTTCCTTTCTGCACATGTCTGAAAGCTGATGGGAGGGGCAGGTATACCTTTGACAAGCAAATGTCCTGTTTATGGTCTCCCCTCTGAAGTCTTTGTCTTCAATGGGTTCTCCAGACTCTCTGTCTCCTTGCATCCTCTGGTTAGGTCCAATCTTTGTTGTGTTGATCAGAGGAATAGAGTCAATTTAAAACTTTAAAGCAGTCTTAAGTCTTTTGTTTAAGGAATGAGAAAAGGCAAGGTGAGGCCCCAAAGGGAGAGGGAATAGGGCTTTTGGAATGAGACTATTTTCTCTGCTGCAGTGTCAAATATATATTTTTAAAAGATACACAAATATATTGGTATATATATAATCCAGCAAATATGCTACATATTTCAGTAATAAACTGATACCATTACATTGTGAATACTGGGGGTCGAATTGCAGGGTCCCAAATGACTAGCAACCCTTGGGTTAACTGAAGTGAGGTGCTGCACTTACTCCTCATGACTCCTGTACTCCTGCACGACATCTTTACTTTGTTCCTGAGCTGCGGTAAAGACACAAGATTAAGTGAAGATTAAAAAAATAGTGCTGAATTCAAGTTTAGTTTTTACATTTGTAGCAATTACTTATTCCTGCATGTTGGATGTGTTTTACATGCTGTCCTTTAGCTCAGTGGTTATACTCAAGTTTTTCTTGCACTAGAAGGCTTTCTGCATTGGGGAGTACAACTAGTGTGAGAATATCTTGAGTAAATCAATGCACTGAAGCCTAACACATTTTACTGCATCAGTCCCTTAGAAATAACTGCTGAGAGCCGAGTGTTGGCATAAATATGGTAAATTGTACGTTAACACTAGTATGTTAGAGAAGCAAAGAGGAAGCCAAAAACTAATTTGAATAAGTAGTAATATTGTACAAGCTGCTTCTAGAGCTGGAACTTGACATTCCCCCTTAGCAAAATAAACTAGCCTAGATAAACCAATTTGTCTTTATTTGCCATCAGGTACTCTGTTCCTGTATTACTATTTTTCATATGATTGTGCCTGTCATTATAAGGATGAATTCCACCGCTTGCACATAGATTACTATGGCATAGGAGGAAGAAAAACTGTCCTGGCAGGAAGATATCAGGAAATTCTGATGGCCTCAAGGACATCACTGCAGGAAACAGAAAATTTCTAACTTTACAGGAATCTATTGATAACCTTTAAGAGTGGACTAACACGGCTACTACACCTCTTAACTTTACAGGTGAACATAGTAATTCTGTAAAGTAGATGCTGTCATCTACATGCCAGTTACATAAGAAAATGTTTGGAATACTAGCATATAAGAGTGTGTATTCAAATACGCCGCCTAAGCGCTATTTTGTAACTACGTACATATCTGATTTCATGTAGTCTACTGCAGGGGCGTAGCCAGACACCCAACTTTGGGTGGGCCTGGACTCAAGATGGGTGGACAGAAGAACCCCTCCCTGTCCCACAGGTGATTTGGCCTCTCCTTGTCTCACCTGCATGCCATCTGCTATTTACAAGGTATGCAGGAGGAACAGTACTTGGGAGTTTTCAGCTGGTGGGGCTAGGGAATCAGCATAGGTGTGCTGCTACTGGGTGGTACTGAGCCCAAAGTGGGTGGGCCTGGCCCACCCAGGCCCACCCTTGGCTACGCCACTGGTCTACAGGTGGGAGTACACATGGACAGCATCTAGGCAGGGCATGGGCAGAGAGACTCACTCAAGTTTGGGTGCAATCCTGAGTTGCAAACAACTAAGGGGCCCTTTTACTAAAGCACACACAAAGGTGGCCTATGCTGGTGTAGGCACGTGTGTAGGGCGTGTGCTGGTCCATTTTCTCAGCGCGCCTGGAAAAAAGGCATTTTTTCCTTGCCGGAAATTGGACGCATGACAAAATGAAAACCAGCATACGTCCATTTTTGGCCTGAGACCTTACTGCCACTCATTGACTTAGCAGTAAGGTCTCATGCGCTAACCGGGCTAACTGAATCTAGCCCTACATGTTTATCAATGGAACATAGACATGAGCATTTACTCCAGTTCTATAGCAGGTGCTACTGCTCACGCCTAAGTGCATATGTGCATATATACCCTCTTAAACTAGAATTCTATAACGGGGAAAGTAAGTGCCTACTTTTCTTTATAGAATAAGTGTCAATAAAGTGCTCTCTGGGTGTCAACATATAGGCACACTGTTATAGAATTGCCCTCAAAATGTCAGACAGCAGAGACTTTTGCTTCATGCATACATTACTTTTATAGAGGATTAATGACACTTTTATAAAAAATTGAGAAAGAACATGATAAAATGCAAAAATACTTTAAAAATGAGAGCCATAAACTACTACAAAGAATAAAGTAGTTCCTCTTTCAAAGTGGCTTTTTGCCATTAAAAAGTGGTCAATATTTTATCACCTTTCTCATGATGTGTTCAAGCATGGTTTATTTGAAATAAGTTTTCCATTTGACCATGTGAGCAAAAAAAAGTAAAAGTTGCAAAGCTTTCTGTGACTTCTTAGATTATGTACATCTATATGATTTATTTTTAATCTGCTGGTGATTAGTTTTGTAGATTGACCTCTTATTTACATTAATTGAAAGGCTAAACAGCCATTCCCTATTTAACCTTTCCACCCTATTATAATTTTATAAAAGTCTTTCAATATCCCGTCTCAGCCATCCTATCTCCATGCTATCTCTAATCTGTTTATCCTTCTTCATACAGAGGAGTTCTCTCCTTTATCATTGTCATCACCTTTCTATGGACATTTCTAACTCTGCTATATCCTGTGCAGCAGAGTGGACACCCCAAATAGAGTAGACAACAAGAGAAGCGATCTACAAAAATTAGAAGCATGACTTCCTCTGAATTAGATGTTACTGACCTGCTGGAAGCTTCTGGAGAATTTGTGACTGGAACTGCCACATTAATTGTTTCCTTCGTATTTGCTCAGGACTGAGACTCAGTGATGTGCTTGCATTTTTGTTTTCAAAATGTAGAATTTCTTGGATATAAGATTGTATTAACTATATGGCAATTACCTTGCTTATGAGAAACCTCTAATCACAAACTATAGCAAGGGTATCTGATCTTACTTTTCTCTTTGAATGGAGGGAAAGATTTCAGATGCTCGGATTATCATTGTATATTTTCAAGCAAAACTACCAGGCAAACTTCCTTATCTGTCATAAAAAACATCCATTCAGTAAATTTTATTTTTTAAGATTTTTTCTTAATTTTCTTATTGTTGTCTTTCATTACTTTATAACAATAGTGTTTTTATACATAAGTACATAAGTAGTGCCATACTGGGAAAGACCAAAGGTCCATCTAGCCCAGCATCCTGTCACCGACAGTGGCCAATCCAGGTCAAGGGCACCTGGCACGCTCCCCAAACGTAAAAACATTCCAGACAAGTTATACCTAAAAATGCGGAATTTTTCCAAGTCCATTTAATAGCGGTCTATGGACTTGTCCTTTAGGAATCTATCTAACCCCTTTTTAAACTCCGTCAAGCTAACCGCCCGTACCACGTTCTCCGGCAACGAATTCCAGAGTCTAATTACACGTTGGGTGAAGAAAAATTTTCTCCGATTCGTTTTAAATTTACCACACTGTAGCTTCAACTCATGCCCTCTAGTCCTAGTATTTTTGGATAGCGTGAACAGTCGCTTCACATCAACCCGATCCATTCCACTCATTATTTTATACACTTCTATCATATCTCCCCTCAGCCGTCTCTTCTCCAAGCTGAAAAGCCCTAGCCTTCTCAGCCTCTCTTCATAGGAAAGTCGTCCCATCCCCACTATCATTTTCGTCGCCCTTCGCTGTACCTTTTCCAATTCTACTATATCTTTTTTGAGATACGGAGACCAGTACTGAACACAATACTCCATCTCCATCTCCCATATTTGTAACCTTAAAAATCTAGGACACTTATTTCAATCCAGTTTTAAAGGATCATCAATTAAGAATAGCACTCTCCTGGAGA
This sequence comes from Microcaecilia unicolor, assembly GCF_901765095.1. NCBI lineage: Eukaryota > Metazoa > Chordata > Amphibia > Gymnophiona > Siphonopidae > Microcaecilia > Microcaecilia unicolor. The sequence goes on along the minus strand of NC_044032.1, from coordinate 186,828,690 downwards.
AAGAACATCAGAGAGATCTTACAAAATGAAGGTCCCAAGGAAATGCTAAATGAAGACACCAGAAGACACAAGATCTGTGGATCATGTTCGTTTTGTTCCAGTATACTTACGTTAAAAGAGTTTATGAATCCGATTGACAATAAATGATATATCATCAAAGGACATACAGATTGCAATAGTAATCATGTAGTTTATGCTCTGATTTGCCCCTGTCCAAAATTATATGTGAGGAAGACCACTAGGGCATTGAAACAGCGGTTAAGTGAGCATCAACACAATTTATTACTTCAAAAAATAGAAGCCCCAGTAGTTATGCATAATATAGAGCAATCTAATTCAGGAGACCTCTAATGTGTGGAGATTATTGCTTTACACTGTTTTCATCTTATCTCAGACACTCTATCATATTAAATTCACAGAAGGCCAGTGCTATCACTATTCTAACTACAATGTACCTTCACTCATAGTTCATCATTATTTGATAAACGGGGATCCTCAGAATTTCGTTTGACAACAGACACTTTCCAGGGAACTTATTCCAGCATTTTTAGTGGTGTTGTTCACATCGTCATTGATACACCCATTTGCTTTTTTTTATAACGATCTATTTTTTCAAGAATTTAAAGTTCACTTTTTCATAAAACTCTCTTCATAAATCAACATCTTCCAATAAGTCTTCCTTAAATGTTAACATCGAAATATATTATAATCATAACACTTAGCTTTAGGCAGTTTTAAGCAGCGATTTTTCTCCCGAGTCAAACACCTGCCCAGCGATTTTCCTCCCGAGTCAAACCCCTGCATATAGAGCAGCATACCTTTACGGATTATAAATGTGTAGTCATTGATCAAGTTTTAAGCACAATTCGAGGAGGAGACAGGGGCAGCAAATTGTTACAACTGGAACAAAGATGGATATACAAATTACAATCTGTCATCCCAAAAGGTCTTAACGATAAAATTGAATGGAGGGCATTCTTGTAAAGAAGGCAATTATGCAAATGAGCACGTAGAAGGATCTAGTTTGTCCCTTTAAGATGAGGTAACCAGCAAGCTAGTTGGTTAAAATATAACAGGGTCTATTAAAAAAAAAAAAAGTTAGACACCATTTTGACATTGTCAAAGATGCTGAGACAGACCCGAAGGAACATGAATCAATGTTGCCATAAGTTCTGGAGAAAAAGTATATGCAGCTCTAGATTTTACTTATTTATTTTAGTTTGTGCAGGACACAAAAAATGTGAACAGCTGGCGGTTTGTCTCCTGAGGAAGCAAGTTGTGAAACAGAGGCACTCTGTTGAGCAAACTGATGTGAAACATATCAAAATTGAGATGTGTCCTAGATTTTTAAGGTTCCTAATATAGGAGATATTAAAAACACTGTTATAAAGTAATGAAAGAAAACAATAAGAAAATTAAGAAAAAAAACTTAAAAATAAAATTCACTGAACAGAGGTTTTTATGACTGATAAGCAGTTTTGGTTGAAAATGTACAACGATAAGCCAAACATCTGAAGTCTTTTCCTCCATTCAAAGAGAAAAGTAAGATCAGATACCCTTGCTATAGTTTATGATTGGATATAAGATTACAATTTTTCTGGATGTTTATAAAAAAAAGCCAGGACCACAGGAAACAGTTCCTTGCTATGAAGCAGTAAATCCTGACTCTTGGGTTTCAATTTTTCATATGGTTTCCATGTAAATGTAAGATTCAACTGTGTGAGGCATCATATGTACTTTATGATCCAACACAGCTGCAAACTTTCATTCAGAACATGAAATCAGGTGTAGAAGTGATTACAGTGAAAGTCTGAGTTAATGGAGCATCATAAATATGTGGGTTGGGGTTTTCAGTGCATGAATGTTAGATTTAATAATTGTTATTTTCCTCATTAAGAGTTCTCTGTTATTTTCTTTCTATTCTTGGAATCCTCCCAATTGTGGTCTGCAATTTTTCATTTCATATCTATTTTGTTGGTTTTCTTTTTCTTTAGTTTTCAGTAAGAATTGCTTCTCAATATTGTTTCTTGATGTATAATTTTGAAATTAATAAATACTATAAAACATTTTTGAAGCATGGGCTAAAACTTGGCAATTAATCTATAAACAAAGAAATGCAGAGCGATGCATTTTGGGTTCAGAAATCCAAAGGCGTTGTACATGAAATGAAGAGAGAGACTGTGTACAAACCAGGAGAGGGACCTCAGGGTGATGGTGTCTGAGGATTTCAAGGTGATTAAACAGTATGACAAGGCGGTAGCCAAATTCAGAAGGATACGAGGCTGCATACAGAGAGGTATAACAATCAGAAGGAGCTGATAATACCCCTGTAGAATTCTTTGATGAGGCTTAAATTGGAGTATTGCATTCTGTTGCAGAGGCCATATTTTGCTAAGAATATAAAAAGAATTGAAGCAGTTTAGAAGATGGGGTTAGGTCTGTACCCTAAGATGTATGAGAAGAGACTTGAGGACCTGAATATGTATATCTCTAGAGGAGAGGAGACAGGGGTGATATGATATGGAGGGGAATTTTTGATATGACATCTAAATCCGACTTTGGACGTTTTGCTCAAAATGTCCATAATCCAAGTGGCAAATATAGTGATTTTCAAAACACCAAAACAACAATCTTTTTTTTTAATGGCCACTTGCTAGTTGTTTTAGTGCTCTGTACATTTATTTTTTTGGTCCATTAAAAAAAAAACCTGTCCAAGTGGAAAACATGCAAAATCAAGTCATTAGGATGTAGGAGGAGTCAGCATTCTTAGTAGACTGGCCACACAGACATTTCAACAGAACAATGGAGCATCTGAGGGGGCATTGCAGGGATTTCACATAAAAGGTTCCAGGTACACATTCACCATTGCCCCTTTATATTGTATGGTGAGCCCTCCAATTCCCACCAAAAACCTACTATACCCAACCATACACTACTACAATAGCTCTTATGGCTGCAGGTGTCACTTATATGTGGGCACAGTAGTTTTGGTGAGTTTTGGAGGACTCACACTTTCCAATACTAGTGGAACAGTTTGAGTGAGAAATTGCCCTGGGCCCCCTTCTCTACAGTGCACTGCACTGACCACTAGGCTACTCCAGGGACCTGCTTGCTCTCCAGTAGGACTAGCTATAATATATGAGGCTATCATAGAGGCTGGTATGTACGTTTCTTTCACATCTTTAAGGAATGGGAGGGGTTAGTGACCACTGGGGGGAGTAGAGAATGCAATCATAGGCATGTGGTGCTTTTCTCCAGTTACAGCGTTTTCTTGCTTTGCTGATTGTTCTACTTAAAACACAGTGAAACTGTCTTTATTTAAGGATGTGTATGGGTTTGTGCTGCTTTCAGCCAGTGTATTCTATTTCACTTCTGGATATGCTCCGTGCTGTTTTATTTGGTTACTGACAATAAGGACCCCTGATGACCCCTGAAGCTGAAACACAGCCAGTGTTGGGTCAGAATTGTCAATGCATCCTGCATTTAAATATTAGAGCATACAACATTACATCAGGGATGGACTGAGAGTGGTCTGGGCTCCCAGCCACTGAGGGTGATCTGGGCCCCCCACCTGACCTCTGCCTGACACCCCCCTACCCCCATGCTGCTGCCCCCCTATCGCCGCAGCCGACGCCCCCACTGCCCCAGTCTTACCTGAATGGCCCTTGTGGTCTAGTGGTCTCTGCGGGGGGGGGGGGGGGGAGCATGTTCTATCCTGCCTGCTGTAATGCTGCTATTCCTCCACCTGCCGGCACCGCCGTGTTTTCAAAATGGCAGCTGAGACTTCCCGCAGTAGTCTCACGAGTCTCGACAGTCTCGAAAGGCTTTCGTAGGGATTCTTGGTCACCATTTATAAAGTACGATGAGGCCGGGCAGGGAAAATATCAGAAGCATAATAGTCAGGAAAGAATATGTGTGTCCCCCCCCCCCCCCCCCAAGCAGAGGCCACTAGATCACCAGCAGCGCACCTTTAATGGTAGGACCGGGGAGGGCTGCAGTGTGTGGTAGGCATCTGGGCAGAGCCTCTGGTCCTCCTAGAGCCTCTGGGCCCTCGGGTAATGTGCGGTTGCACATGCAGCATGCACCAAAATGAGATCACTGCCAGGCTACCATGCCCCCTGGCAGTAATTTCAGATTTGGCATATGAACATACTGTCTGGATGATTTATTTTATTTAGGGCTCCTTTTACCAAGCTCTGGCAAAAGGGTCCAGTGCTGGCATTGGCGCATGTTTTTCACATCAGCTGAGGCCTTTTACCCCAGGGGACAAAAGCAAAGTCTCTTTCCTGAAGGAAATGGCCACGGGGCAAGTAAAGCCCTTGCCACACGGCCATTTTTGGGGGGAGCCCTTACTGCCACCCATTGAAATTGGTGGAAAGGGCTCCCTTGCTAAGATGGCGGTAACCAGGCAGCACACGGCACTGCTCAATTACCACTGGGTACACTCTGGCGCTACAAAAATAAATATTTTTTGTAGTGCCAGATATGACAGCTCGCTAGGAGTGGGAAGTACCGCCAGGCTGCTGTGGTAGCCCAGCAGTACTTCCTATTTAGCAAGCAGTAAGTCCGCATTGGGCTTACTGCTACTTAGTAAAAGGGGCCCTTATTTCCTCCCACGTGCATCATTTCCAGCGGTAATGGACACTTGGTGTGTGCTGACAAGTCACCACGTGTGAAACACGTGAGCACTTACCGCTAGATCAATGGGTGGCGTTAAGGGCTCAAGTTGGTTTTGGGCACATGCTGGTTTCAGTTTTACCACCGGCTCTTTTCTTGTCCCATTTAAAAAAAGCCCTTTTTGCAGATGCGGTAAAAACTGGCCCAGCATGCACCCAATACACACGCCTACACTACCGCAGGCCACTTGTTACCGCAGCTTAATAAAAGGACCCTTTAGGCTCACTCAGGCATTATTCTATATCAACATGCATAAAAACTTGGAATGCTCCAGGGAATGCCCCTAAACATACCCCCAAATTGTTATGCGTGATAGGATTTAGGCATATTCTATTATAGAATTCCTAATTATTGCCAATTAGTGCTGATAACTGGTTGTTAATTTCCAATTATCAGTGCTGATTGGCATGTTGTTCAATTTAAGTTTTGCGCACAATTTGGCCATGCAGCTAAATTAACATGCACAATTTTAGGTGCCATATGTAGAATTTGGAGGAATATAAATGACCTGTAGAAGGCAGCCACTGGTGCAAAGATTTACATCTAATGACCAAATAATACCACATCAAATTAGGAATGCCTAAACTCCCTTCCTTCTTAGGCAGAATTAACTTGTTAAATGATGCATTGGCCCTCATACCCTACTAAATAATCTGAGTTATAAGTTGTTGTTGTTGTTTGTTTTTGTTTTTTTTGTAACATCTGGAAAAAAGCTCTCTGTAAAGAAATGGGCAGGTAATCAAAGAATAGTATCTCAGGGAGAATCAGAATCTTAATAGCACTAATTCTGCCTAGCCAGGATGCACAACAATATTTCCATTCCTGCAGTTCAGACTGGATATGACACAGTAGAGGCTCATTATTTAAAGCATAAAGAGAGAATAGGCCACATGAGATCATAATACTTAATATTTAAACTTAGACACTACCTGAAGGCCAACGCCAACAATGTGAAGAATTAAGATAAAACATGAGGGCTACGGAGCATAATAGCTGATTTAGCGAAATAAACTGAATTTTTTTGTGACACTTCCAAAGTCTTTAATGAGCTCTAAAAAATCTGGCAACTAATGGAGAGGATTTTTGAACTAGATCAGAGTGTCATCTGGATAAAGCAAAATAGTATGAACTTCTCTCCCAATAATGAAGCCTCGGATTTTATCAACATGTCTAATTAATTAGCTGGGGGCTGAATAACATTGGCAAATAACAGAAGTGACACAGGGCAACCCTGATGTGTTCCTTGTCCAAGTTGAAATGGAGAGAAAAAGCACCCATTAACAACTACTGATAATGAGGGTCATAAGAATAAAACTTGAATCCATTTAAGAAAATCAGAGCCAAATCCAAGATTTACCCTGCTAAAAAGATAAGGCCACTTCATGTTATCAAAGGCTTCTCAGCATTTAGAGATAAAACCTCAGACTGGTCTCCTTGATGCTGAGAAGCATAAACAATATTAATTAACCTTCTGACATTATCAGAGTCATTTTGTCTCTTCTTAAAGTCAGTCTGATATGGATGAACAATGATATTCAATCCTCATACTCAAAGTATTTGCATATATTTTATAATCAAGCAAAATCAGTCTATAATTAGCACATAAACCCCTTAATTCTGTAAAAGTTGTCAAAATTGCATGTGCAATTTAATTAATGATCTAATTAGCACCAATACTTGTCTTTTTAACAATCAATTATTGGCACTAATTATATTTAATTGAAATTTGTGTGCATAAATTTAGGCAAGGGATCTGCACCTAAAGTGTATGCTTTGAAAAAGGGGGTGGGGAAAAGGGAGGGTCATGGGTGGAACAGGGCATTCCTAAAAATAATGCTCATTTTTATAGAATAATGGGGATATGCACCTAATAGTTGGTGCAAATGGCCATGACTAAAGTTAGATGCAATTCCTGGGCATAAGTGCTGCTCTATAAACCATACATAACTTTAAGTGTGGCTTATAGACTAGCACTTTTTTTACACTGATTATTTTGGAACCATATATATATAGAATCTAGGCCCACGATGAGGTCCTTTCCTTCTTATGGGATAAGTCACTGTGGCTTCATAAAAGGATGCAGACATTCATCCATCAATCTGTATTCCATTAAAAAACCTAACTAACTTGGCGAGGGGGGGGGGGGGCAGATGATCACTTAGCTTTTTATAAAATTCTGCTAGTAAATGATCTGGGCCCTTGGCCTTATTATTTTTCAAAGATCATATCACTGTGTGTAGGTGACCTAACATATCCTCAATACCTTACAGCAATACTTTCAACTTAGAAGCATATAAGTCATGATAAAAATTCAGCAAAACAACTGGCAGTCTCTGGTACTTTAATGAGTAATTTACCCTGCCTATCAACTCTTAACTTGATTTTCCTTCTCTTTAGCTGCTTTAAGAGAAGTTTACTTGCTTTATTAGTATGTGCATAATCACGTACGTTCATTAAATTAAGATAATATTCTATAAGGGTTGATTTAAGTGTAGCAATCTCCTCACATATCTTTGATAAAGCAGTCAAAATTTTGTTATTCCCAGATTAATTATGATCTGCTTCTAAAACTTTATCTAAGCATAAGATCTCAAAGAAAGCTGATCCTTTTTTGTCAATATGAACTGCAATAAAAATAATAGTTCCCTGACGAGTGGCCTTAGCTACACCCCAAATTATAAAAGGATGCAATTCTGAATTATAATTAAAATGGGCAAATTTGGACCATGCCCCTGTGAGCGCATCTAAGAATTGCAGATTATTGGTGATTTAAGTGAGCCAGGATGCGGTTGTTTGAAGGTGCACAGATGTTAGATACCAATATCACATATTGACCCTCAGTCTGAAATGGCCTGCTGTAAATGAAATTAGTATGTCTTTGCAATCAATATAGCAACTCCTCCCTTAGATTTGCAAAAGAAGGCAAAAATTATTTGGTCAACTTCTGATGTTCAAGAGCTGACAAATGAGTTTCCTGCAAGAAAGCAATTTGAACATGAGCCAAAGGGACAAGACTCTCTTCCTTTTAATAGGATGATTGAGACCATTCAGATTCTAAGTTACTAATTTATAAGACATAAGAAGAAAAATAACCAGATATGCCTCTTATCTATAAAGTGATGGGCCCATATATATTCCTGTTTCTGGTTATCATCCACTCTACCCCTTCTTGTCCATCCACTCTCCTCATATCCCAACAGAACCAGAAAAAGAAAGAAAATTCAGAAAGGTAGTGCACTAAAGCTATCAGGTTGATGCTAATCTTAGGCAGCATCACAAGGGGGGGGTGAAGTTGTGATAGTACCTCACCTACCAACCACTTAGTTTCTCTGAATCAATAGACCAGCATTGAAATTGGCTGGGAAAAAAATTAACAAAATATGAAAATAGATATACAGTCCAAATCAATTGCTACTACTAAGACTATCAAAGGAAGAAGTACACTGCTAAGGGCTATCAAGGTGGAGTCACAGTGTCTGTATGAACAGAGATCTCTGATGGTGTCAACATTGATTACATTGAGACATGTCATCTGTCATTTGCCATCTTCCTCCTTTTGGTGGTGTTCAGTATCCATCCAGTATTGTTCCTCAATTGAGCAGGGTGTTCTCTACTTTCTCCTCCTAAGATGGGTTCCCACTTTTGACAAGAGTCAGTGGTAGAGAGTTGTCAAATACAATCATTCCAGGGGAAGGATAGTGTAAATGGAAAATGCCAAGAGCATTTGGTACCACATTGTTGCAACAGCTGAGTTAAGGGATGAAAGTCTGTATGAGAATAGATCAGCAATTATCCAAATATCAGAGCCTTTATAAGCAATACTATGCATATTGCACAGATTTTGCATCAATACTTGTTTTTCTCATAGTTTCTAATTTGTGCAGTTTATTTTGAAACACAACCACTGCATCCATCTGCTCTCCATCATTGATTTCATTTTGTATACTCGGTCAGACAGGGGCGTGTAAGTAAGATTTTAACTCCTGAATTGTAGACATGAAAACCACATTAATTATTTAATTAATTAATTAAAAAAAAAAAACTAATCTAATTAGAAGATCACTTGGATATGCCTCATTCTATGACTGTTCCATTGTTGCAACCCAGGTTAGAGCTGAGGGCTCAGTGGTCACTGCAGATGATCAAGCAAATTTAGCCAGAGCTGTAGCATAAGTAGGTTTGTTTGTCAAATACTATATCCAACGAATACCCTAGTAAAAAATATCAGAAAAGTCTTTGTTTAGGATTGGATATCAAAGATCACAAGAGCAAAAGTGCTAGCATTTACTCTGCTCGATTTGTTCAGCAAATCGAGCACTTCAAGTTCATCAAAATCTTTTGCTGCAAAAAAATAAAAACAAAATCAAACAATAGGCCATGCCAAACCTTGTGTCTCATAACATTGGCATTCGCACATTGCAACTGGCACATATCAATCACCTCTTCAACCAAAACCAATACACACCAGTTTCCAATGGTAAATCTTTGGCCACAGCTTTATTTATCTTTAATAACAATTTATATAAATAAATTCTCATTCAACAATTATCAACATGTACCCAAATACAACAATATGAGCCTCCAGTGTGGCTTACTAATCCCTGGGGTACTATTTGGTGTCAAAGCTAGCATCCCTTAATTGCTTACCATAATACCCCATCAACTATGCATGACTTAAGGTGACATCGATGCTACCCATGAGTGCGTAGTTAAAGTCACTGTTATCTCCCCAACATCGCTCCAGCCACATCTAGTGCCCCAGTATTCACTCCCACTAGGCCACAAGCGGTGACAGCCCAAGGCTTGTCACCACTCCCCCCCCCCCCCCCCCACCACCACCACCACATATAACTGTGGACAAACCTCCTCGCAAACAACTTTCCAAAAGTTCCTGTATCATAGTAAGAAAAATGTCCAATATGATGTTGGACAAATGAACACCATATGGGCAATACAGCCTTGGACAATCTGCAAAAGCAATTCATGAGCAAGGGCTAATCACCCTTTTCTAGGAAAAAGCAAAGGGAGCAACATTTGCCTATTCATGAGATAATTTTTCTGTGGAGGGTATTGGAAAATGCTGGGTTACTACATCTCCTTTCAGGTCAGGGATCAAAAGATGGAAACATTATATTGATAGCATATTTTTATTGTTGGAAGATGTACCAAGAACTGCTAGTACTTTTGAACTGGCTTTACTCACAGAATTCATATATTCAAATTGAAATGAAATATGATCGTCGGCAAATTAATTTCTTAGATGTTGATGTGTTCAAACTATAGATGATTTTAATACAACTGTATTTTAAAAGTCTACAGATCAAAATAATCTCCCATCTTCCCAGTTTTTGACTTATAAAAATAATTAGTTTCTCAACTACTGAATTCAAATTGAAAGTTCAAGAACTACATCATGAACATCCTCCCTTTGTTATTAGAAAGTCTTAGAAGCAAACCTTATATGACGACAGAGATCTATAATTCTATGCAAGACGAGCAATTGGTTTGTGTAATGAGGTTTTCTATCTACTCACACGAAATTACACCTATATTGAAAAGAGATTAACCAATTCTATTGGTACATTCTTGGTTTGCCACTATAAAATTGACAAGCTGTGATAAAAATTTGAAAATTGTTTTGTCCAGTAGAATTGAAATTTAACACCACGTGGACAGGAGCTGTTGGAATATGCCTGTGGGAATTGTGTAACTTGTGCTAGTATATCTGGGATGTATTTGTAAATCCATTTTGTAAAAAAATATATATCAGTTGAGAAAACAAATGTGCATCATCATTTGTGATTTATCAACTGCCCTAGCAATAAAGTATTTGTGGAGAAAATAGCTAGATCACTAAGAACAATACTAGCATAACACCAGTATTGTGTCAAGAAAAAGAAAAAGTAGATACTCATGTTGATGTTTGCCTTTTGCACTGTATAATTATCGATCACATTCTCAAAATGCTGCAAGGCAGTGATTGGTGTAATCTTTTGATATGTTTGGAACAAAAATGGATTTTTCAGCTTAATGCTTTAGAACCATTTGGCTTGAAAAGAGGAATTGATTGAATGATTTTTTTATTATATTATTGTAATTTTTTATTGTGATATCTTTCTGTGATTATGGTTTTGAAAACTAAGAATTCTTTTTTAATTAAATCCTTATTATGAAAGCTACATGATGATATGACCTAATAGAGATTTATGCCCTGCATGTAGATGAATGCAATGGAATGATTAAATTTATTTCTTGTTGAAAGGAAGTTAGGCTGGATTGGATCACTGACGATGCTGAGAATGCTGGATTTATGAGCTTTTTATGCCAATGGCATAATGGCACTGTGGTCGACCTTAGAGACCCTTTTACTAAAGCTTAGCACGTGCTAACGGATATTAGCATATGCTAAGTGCCATGTACCCCATAGATATAAAATAGTATGAGCAGCATTTAGTGCATGCTAATTTCATTAGTATGTGCTAAGATTTAGTAAAAGGGCCTCAGTTAGCTTTCTTTATTGCCTACAAGATTTTGTCCTGCTGCCACAATTATAAAGGAAAACTATGCTGAATTTGACCAATGAAAATGTTTCATATCTGGACTAATGAGCTTCTTACACTGATGATGCATGACACCAGGGAATGGTGAAGCTCTTTCACTTGCCATTTCTAATACCTATAAGATCTTGCCTAGATGTAGTGATTACCTGGCTTGTTACCCATGAGTGCCTAGTTAAAGTCACTGTTATCTCCCCATCACTCCAGCCACATCTGGTGCCCCAGTATTCACTCCCACCTAAACATGCTTCTGCTTGTGAGCGATCCTTCTTTTTTTTTTAACAACTTAAATAAGAATAATGAAAAAGAGAACACTAAGCTATGCAGCAAATAAATAGATAAAGAAAAAAATGTACTAAATCCTTAGACCACCAAGAAGAGGGGAGTACCATCCAAAGGGATGAGATCCATGACCTGTTCTATAAAGTTGATTGCTGAAATTGTCTTGCATGCAACTCAAAAAGGGTGTGGCCATGGGAGGGGCATGGTATGGTCAGGGGCATTCCCATAATTTTATCGCAATGTTACAGAATTCCAGAGTTACGCGCTCAACTTGCGTGCCAGGATTTACACCAGGTTTCACTTGGTGAAAGTCTGTTTACGCAAAGTCGGTCATGGGATCAACTCTAAGTACTATTCTATAATGGGCTCTTGGTGGGGAATGCTATTTATAGAATGAAATTTCAGAATGGATCTTTCTGGCATCTAACCTTCAGTGCCATTTACTGAGTCTATCTCTGTATGCAAACTCGGGGGTCCTTTTACTAAGGTGCGCTGAAAAATGGCCTGTGGTAGTGTAGGCACGGGTTTTGGATGCGTGCAGAATCATTTTTCAGCGCACCTGTAAAAAAGGCCTTTTTAAAATTTTTGTCAAAAATAGACGTGCTTCCGCCATTGATCTAGCAGTAAAGTCTCATGCGGTAACCAGGTGGTAATGACCTACGGCCACTAAATACCACTTGGCACGCATCCGATACGCAGAGCAGAAATTAAAAATTATTTTTCGGCTGCGCGTATCGGCCATGCGCCAAAAATGAAATTACCGCAACAGCCACGCAGTAACCGTGCAGTAACTCCATTTTGGTGTGTATTGGGCGCACATAGACCCTTACGCGGCTTAGTAAAAGGGCCCCTTCGGCTTTCAGTGTAACAAAATTGCACTGAAGTGGCAGTTCTTCAGACAGTATCACTGTTCTTTTCTCTCTGAAGATGCATGCTCTATCCGCTTTACCCTTTTGATTAAAAAGAGCAAACTCCATTTTTCCCATGTCTAACTAGATGTTGAAACTCAAACTAAAGCATTTACTCTAATTATATTTCTGGATCCAGTTTTTCAATTTCTCTCTCTCTCTCTCTCTTTCTGATGTTTACTTGAACTTTAGTTTGCATTTCTGAAGCCTCCTGAAACAATCCTTGCAACTGACCTGCCTATAGTGGTGAATTTCCCCATAAAGTGAGTATTGATGAGCTGGAAAGTTCAGTGAACAGGAAAATTCTGCTGCTTTTTATTGCCACTGTGACAGGTTACTTTATTACCATGCCTTTCAGAGCAATTTAACAGTTACCCTGGTAACGGATTCAGTGAGGTAATGGGATCACAGGCATTAGAGAAGAGGAAAGGCTAGCTCCGAGAAAGGACCATCTGCTGGCTTATGTTTGGGAGGCTGTTTGCTTGCTGAGAGCGCCTGACAATCATTGTACATGTATGCAAATGAGGCAGGTTAAACCACAGGCCTGCCCTATTTAGCTGCACACTGGTGATTTGTCTTTCTAATTCTATTGAAATAATAATCAGGATTTGTTTCTGATTAATTAACTAACCTTTTGGTAAAAAGATTAGATAATGCAATTGCTGCCTATTCAAAGATAATGAGATTTTTATTACTCTGTCAAAAGATGGGGGGAGGGGGAGCACATTGCTGTGTTACCAGCAGTGTCAAGGGCAAAAAAAAGATTTAAATCTTTAAACCAGACATTTATTTCACCCCCCCCCCCCCAGTAGATTTTCCTGTGTCTAGGGTTTCTCTGTTTCTTTTTTATATAAACACAGTAACTCATCATCTTGACCAAAGTATTTCTGAAGTGGATTTCAATCAGCAAATAAATGCACCAGGAACTGTGATCTTTTGCTGGGAATTTACTTTAGAAGAAATAAAAGAAAAAACTTAAAAGCAAACCTCTCCATCTCCCAAAAAAAGCAAAGCACTTAGAAATTCAGGAAGCTGGCATTCCTTTGGTGGTGCATTTATGTAAGTGAGAGAGCATGAACAAATCAACAGAGTTTCAGTGAGAACATTTAAATTACGACACATGTAGATAATTTGTCTTTTTTCCCCTGACAGTAAACAAGCTATCTATCTATCTATCTATCTATCTATCTATCTATCTATCTATCTATCTATCTATCTATCTATCTATATTATTATTATTATTTTACTAGCTTTATCTCTCTGCAGGGGTAGGATTATAGATGCACGGCCTGGGTTTTATATGGAACTGTCAGAAGGTGAAAACAGCTGAAAAACCGAAATGATTTCATCCCCCAGTAATGTGCACTTTGTCTAAGCTTGCTGTAGCTCATCGGCAGAATTCTAGGAAAGTATATGTTTACCACTGGTTGTCCTCGTTCCAGTCTGGCTGCTAAAGATGGTCTCAGACTGTCTCTGTTTATCTGCTCAGAACATTTCAATTAAGAAAGATTACAAAAATGTCAGATAGTAATACAGTGGCGAGAAGACACCCTGGGGATCAGGTTATCTTCAACTAATTCCCTTTCCTACATAAACATTTAAACAAGGGGATGGGATCACAAGTTTCCTCGGTGTGTTGTTATCTATAAAATTGTCCACATGGGATAGGAAAGAATTTCTTTGGTCTTTAGTTTAGAACTGGTTGGATATCGTTTGTGGTTGGCTTGGAATTTAGAGTTCATTTAAAGGATGCAAGCACAGTGGAAAGCAACCCTGGTCCTTGAATGCTACAGGCTACTTGAGTTTATAGGATATCTACACTGAATATGCATGAGATGGCTTTGTATACAATGGAGACTGCGTGCAAATGCAGCTCATGCATATTCAGTGTGGAAAGCTTGAAAATCTGACAGGTTTGTGGCACTTGAGTATTGGCATTGCATACCCCAAGAGTCTGCTAGAGTGGAGATTGAACTTTAGTGATTTTTTTTTTTTTACATTTCTCAAATCACTCAAAATTAACATTTGTAAGTACTGTAGAAACTCTAACAGGGCATAATTTTGTAGATAAAAAGGAAGTGGAATTGTGGAGCTGATGGAAGGAGAAGGTAGGGCTGGGAAAACAGCAACAGAAGAGGGGCTGAATTAGAGATTAGACTGGCTGTTCTCTGCTATTCTCCCTGTTCATCTTCTTTCTCTTCCGTTTTCTGCAGGCTGCCTGAGCAGGGCTGCTTTTACCAATGGGCAAAAGGGGCAGCTGCTCTGGTCCCCTGCAAAAAGGAGGACCCAGAAATACAGTTTCCCACTGGCAAATTTAGCTCTCTCTCTCTCTCTCTCTCTCTCTCTCTCTCTCTCTCTCTCTCTTTCATCCCCTGCTCCATGACAAGTGCTACATCTGTCTATCTCCCTTCTTCCCATTCATCGTTTCCCGTTGTCCTCTCTGTTTTTGTTTTTGTTTTTAACCGTCATCGGCGACTTGGCAGTCAGGCTGCTGTCATTGGGGCCTTCAATCTGTAATACCCCGCCTTAGAGCGGACAAGCTCTACATTACAAGGTGTTTGCAGTTGTGTCCTTTTACCTCGAGCTTGTCACCATCTTTGGGAAACATTCAGTTTCACTAACCATGTACACTCAATCTGTATTGAGTGCAGGAAATGTAACTAGATTTCAGGATTTGTTTTGTTCAGTCTGACAATAACTCAATTTTCAAAGTGTGAATTCTTTTAAGGATTTCAATTCAAAGTCAAATAACAAGAATTTTCACATAAAAAGTGTTTCCAACAATTTTCAAGCTTATTTTATATGTCTTTTTCCCCCCCCAGTGAACAGCTGCTTAACATACCTAGACTGTTGTGTTTAAGAATGGGGTACCCCGGCTTGTTTGAACCAGAGTTTACAGGAAAAAAAACCTATCATATAAGTACTATAAAGCAGGGGCGTAGCCAGAGAACAGATTTTGGGTGGGCCTAGGCAAGAAGTGGGTGGGCACCAAGTGTTCTCCTCTCCCCCTCCCAAAAAAAAAAAAAAAACAATATCTCAGCTGACGGGAAACAAATTGTTTCCACCTTGGCAGTCTGCAGCAGGCATGCGATGAAAACTGAGCATGCGCAGATGCCGGTATGGTGGAGAGTAGCGTTTTCATTACCATCGGGGGAAGACTTCAGCTGGCAGAGTTTGGAATCCCCACCAGCAACCATGTGTGCTACTGTTGGGTGGGCCTGAGCCTTAAGTGGATGGGCCCCAGCCCACCCAGGCCCACCTGTGGCTACGCCACTGCTATAAAGGGACATCTATAACTATGATAAAAATAAAAATAAATTAGGCATCCCTGTCTTCCAGGCCTAATCTTAGCACAATTCCCTGTTTCTTTAACTCTTACAAGAAATTGATCCTTTGTACTTACTTTTCTTTCAACAGGCTCGAGACCCACTATGGATTCTAGGACCCACTTTTCCAGGTAAGTGTAGTTTTGTTACCCCAAAATCAATACTCCCACCCTCTTAGTGATGCTTATTCTATAAAAATCTAGTCCCACTTTGTTCATGTGATGAAGTTTCACTTAGCTGTGATCTGTCTTGAAAGAGACTTTGGTCTTTCTTGAAGTGGGGCCCTTCTCTAGCGTGCAGCATTGGTTGCCGCAGGTCTAGCTACTAACTTATGCTTTAAAAAACTCAATAAAGGAAAACATTAACTCCCTATTTTTTTTAATTAACACATTCTCTCACTGTGACATTATTAACTATAATAAAAACAAAAATAAATTAGGCATCCCTGTCTTCTAGGCCTAATCTTAGCACAAATTCCCTGTTCTATTGAAGAGCACTCAAAATCAGATTCAGCACATACTCTCATCTATAGCCTCATAGGTTAAGCCTAGGGCTTTAAATCAGGTTCCACCCTTTCTTTACCTGAACCTGAATAAAGTCAACTCAGTATAAACTACACTCACAACCAGAATCGCTCCATGTGGGGGTTTTTTTCTGGTTTTTTTTTTGTTTGGTTTTTTTACATCAATTTCACAGCAGCTTTTTCATAACCTATCCCTGCAAAGACAGAAAAAAACTGAGGAAAGAGAAAAGAGACACTGGGACCAAAGTGAATAGAAAAAATAAAATGCTCAGACAACAAAAGTGGAAAAAAGTATTTTAATTTGAATTTATTAATTGGAATATGACAGATTTGGGAATGCACATCTTTGATATCTTGCATTTCAGTTTCTATTTCTCTCTGTGTGTTTTTTCCTTCAACTCTCTATTACTTATCTGTGGTCCCTTCTTTTATATTCGTTGAGGGTCTATCTATGTTTTGTGTGTATTAGAAGATGTGGTATTCTGCTAGAATGTAGTTTCTGTATAGAGATCTATAGCAGTCCCATTTGTTCTATTTTCTCACGAATTGGTGTATTGACATTTTAGGCCCCAGTGTAATATGTATAGTGCTACCTTTTCATAGATAAGGTTGTTGCTCTTTGAGGCCTGGGAGTTGTGCTGTTGGTATGGTAAGATTATAAATGTGTTTTTTACACAAGTTTGTGCATAGTGTTTTGCAGTGGAGGGATTGTGTGTTGGCCTTACTGAAGGAACATCAAAACTAATATAGTTTTAGTTTGTTATAATATCAGACGGGGTTTTAGATTTTACAGGATCTGATATGTGTTGAGATAGTTGTCATAATAGTAGAATTGTGTTTGATCAGGTTTAAAGTATGAGACACTCCAGCTTATTTTCGAAAGAGAAAGACGCCCATATTTCGACCCAAATCGGGAGATGGGCGTCTTTCTCCCGTGGGCGAACAAATCGGTATAATCGAAAGTCGATTTTGGTCGTCTTCAACTGCACTCCGTCGCAGGAACGAACTAAGTGGATGGGGGCATGTCAGAGGCGTAGTGAAGGCGGGACTGGGGCGTGGTTATCTGCCGAGGAGAGATGGGCGTCTTTAGCTGATAATCGAAACAAGAAGGGCATATTTGACGAGAATTTAGTCCGCTTTATTTGGACCCTTTTTTTTTCAGGTCCAAATCCCAAAAAAGTGTCCCAACTGACCAGATGACCACCGGAGAGAATCGGGGATCACCTCCCCTGACTCCCCCAGTGGTCACTAACCCCCTCCCACCAAAAAAAAAACCACTATACAAACTTTTTTCCCAGCCTGTATGCCAACCTCAAATGTCGTACCCACCTCCATGACAGCAGAATGTGTTCTATCCTCTGACAGCCTTTCCCTGGTTCTGATGTGGCTCTCAGGTGAGTGTGACACCTTTTCTGTTATGCACACTGCAGAGTCACATCAGCAATGCATTGTGGGGGGAGTAGGGTATTGGGCTCTGTGATTCCACTAGCTTGTGTTAAATGCTGACGATGTTGGTAGTTGGTAGGCTCTACTCCCATGGTGCTTTTCCCTCTGCTTACTGGGTCAGAGTGTGCCCTGTTTTGTTTCCGGTAGTCCATGAGGTAATGGCCATTTTTGTAAGCCAGTTTTAGCTCCCTTTCATGTGTTAGCCACAATACTGAAAGTGGGCATTGTACAGCATTCTGCCAGCTCTGACCTACTGCTAATCTCAGTACCAGGGAGACTCTTTGCCAGTGGGGCACAACCTCTGATCTGCAGTTAACTGTGAGTAAACATGCTTATTCCAATAAAGGACGTTTTCGGAGACATTAGTCTTCAGGTGTCAACTGGTGTGCCAAGGTTCTACAGCAGCAACAAGTCCTAGAGGCCTGCGTGTATGCAGGTCCCTGGAGCACTTTTAGTGGGTACTGCAGTGCACTTCAGGCAGGCAAACCCAGGCCCATCCCCCCTACCTGTAACACTTGTGCTGGTAAATGGAAGGCCTCCAAAACCCACTGTACCCACATGTAGGTGCCCCCTTCACCCATAAGAGCTATGGTAGTGTTGTACATTTGTGGGTAGTGGGTTTGGGGGAGGGGGTTGGGGGCTCAGCACCCATGGTAAGGGAGCTATGCATGTGGGAGCTGTTTCTGAAGTCCACCGCACTGACCTCTAGGGTGCCCAGTTGGTGTCCTGGCATGTGAGGGGTGCCAGTGTACTACGAATCCTGGCCCCTCCCACGACCAAATGGCTCGGATTAGGACGTTTTTGAGCTGGCCGGTTTTAGTTTCCATTATCGCTAAAAAAAAAAAAAAAACGCTCAGCTCAGAAACAAACAAATCCATGGCATTTGGTCCGTACAAACCGTATTTTCGAAACAAAAAAAAGATGTCCTTTTTTTTCGAAAATACGGTCTGTCCCACCTCTTCACGTACCCATTTTCAGACATAGACGCCCATGGAGATAGGCGTTCGTGTTCGATTATGTCCCTCACTGTCTCTTGATGAGTCTTTAAATACAGTTGAATTGTTTCCATAGGTGTGTGTGTGGGTGTCGTTTTGTGCTTGAAATAATTGAGTTTAAAATATGTAACATCACCTATGACACAGAAATCCATTTTTGGATGCATTTGAAGGCATTGCTTGTCAATAAAAGTAGCCTGCAACCCTTCCCTAGACCTCAGTCCCAAATTTATAACCCAAATACATCACGGAAAAACCTCATTCCTTGGCCTTCACTCTTACTGTTTGGGATGCACCACCCTAATCATCTTTGCATGGCCTAGACAATGGCTCTACATATTTATGCCATAATATTTCAGCAGGGGGCTAAGGAAGCTGGACTTGGGAGGGGGGACATCCACAAATGTTTGCCTAGGGCCCCATAGGTAGTTAACGTGGCCCTATACCAGATAATAGCAGCTCTCATGCCTGGATTCCTGCTGAAATTTCTGGTGTAGAGAGGTAGATCTGGGAGTCATCAGCATAAAGGTGATACTGAAAACCATGGGATGAGATCAGAGTACCAAGTGAGGAAGTATAGATGGAGAAAAGAAGAGGTCCATGGACAGATCCCTGAGGTACACCAACTGATAGTGGGATAGAAGTGGAGGAGGATCCACCAGAGTATAAACTAACAGTACAATGGGAAAGATAAGAAGAAAACCAGGAAAGAACACAGCCCTGAAATCCAAGTGAGGACAGGTATCAAGGAGTAGGCAGTGATCAACAGTGTCAAAAGCAGCAGATAGATCAAGAAGGATGAGGACAGAATATATGTGACGTCTGTGGTTGTGACCACCCTCAGACTTACTTTATTTCTGGGGGTCAGCATCTATGCTGGCTTCTGTCTGTTTCTGTGTTAGTTTTGTTTCTGTCTCTGTGTGCTGATTGCTTCACTAGACCTCACCTGTGTGGGTTGTGCCTCTCTGAGGAGCCAGCTTCTAAGATGGCTCCCGTTTGTTTTGTGCCAGCTTCCAAGATGGCTCCTGCCTGTTCTTCCTATGTGTTCCAAGCCTCTCCTTGGTGTGAGTGTGTTCCCTGCTCCTGTCCTGCAGTAGGTGACATCATCAGGGAGAGCCTTCATAAGGAAGTACTGTGCTTGCATTCAGGGCCTTTGCATAGTAAGTAAGAGTGTTATGCCAATAGGTCGTAAGGTTAGTGAGAGCACTGTTGTGCTGCTACTTAGCCTTCCTCTGGGGGCTCTTGCCCATTCTGCTATTTGTGTCTGTGGACTGCCAGTCCTTCTGTTTGGGTGCTGCCCCTGTGCTTTGTGTCTGTGGACTGCTAGTCCTTCCGTGTGGGCTTTTGCCCTTCTGTTTTGTGTCTGTGGACTGCTAGTACTTCCTTTGCCTTGCTCTGCGTTTGGAGTCTGAAGCTTCAGCCATTTTCTCTCTGTCTGTGTTTGGAGCTGCTGAAGCTTCAGCCCTGACTTTTTTATCCCTGGTTTATTCCTCTGCCTGCTGCCTGCCCAAAGACTCTGTTAGCTCCTGGTTTTTTCCTCTGCCCGCTGCCTGCCCAAAGACTCTGTTTGCTCCTGGTTTATTCTATTATCCGCTGCCTGCCCAAAGACTCTGTTTGCTCCTGGTTTATTCTATTATCCGCTGCCTACCCAAAGACTCTGTTTGCTCCTGGTTTATTCTATTATCCGCTGCCTGCCCTAAGACTCTGTTAGCTCCTGGTTTATTCCTCTGCCTGCTGCCTGCCCAAAGACTCTGTTTGCTCCTGGTTTATTCTATTGTCCGCTGCCTGCCTAAAGACTCTGCTAGTTCCTGGTTCTTCTTCTGTCTAAGCTGCCTAGCTTGCTTGTATTTCCTGAGTCCTGCTTCTGCCTAGCTAGTGTGTATATCCTGAGTGTAGATCCTGAATCCTGTCTCTGCCTAGCTAGTGTGTATATCCTGAAGGTATATCCTGAATCCTGTCTCTGCCTAGCTAGGGTGTATATCCTGAGTGTATATCCTGAATCCTGTCTCTGCCTAGCCTTTGTGTACATCTTGTCCCCTTGGTCTGTCTTGTGTTTCTGGCTTAGTGGCTGCATGCAGCTTTCAGTCCGAGTCTAGTATTTAGCCTAGTCTCCCTCGTGTATCCTGGACCCAGGGTGGGTCCTCTGGATCTTCGTTCCTGCCTGATCCTTGAAGTCCTGCCGGCCACCCGCACTCCGGAGCTCAACTCCGGAGGAACGGTGGTCAAGCGCAGGTGAAGTTGTTCCTGTTCTGCCTGTTCTAGTTGCCTGCCTCAGTACTACTCCAGTCCAAAGTTCCAGCCCTGCTCTTCTGTGTATCCAGTTCCAGGGTGGTCTTGCCTGCCGCTGCCGCTCCTCGGCAGTGGCCCAAGGGCTCATGAATCCCGGTTCTGCCTCGAAGACCCGACAGAATGCAAAGGCCCCGACAGGTGGGAATGGGATAAGAGGAACTGAGTTATTTTCAAGGAGGAAAGAAAACGTGCAGTTTCTTCAGTGATTTCAGAAAAGGAGGCAGGGGTTGAAGGAGGGTTGAGAGAATGGACTAAGGGAAGAAGAGGTGACTTGGTTGAGAATTCAAGTTTAAACTTATGAACCTTATCATGCAAGTACTCAGCCAAAGTCTGGTGAGAAAATGAAGGAGGAGTTGGAGGTGAAGGCACTTTGAGGAGAGAGTTCAGTGTGGCAAAGAGACATCGAGGGTTTGAGCCAAGAGAATTTGTCAACTGGATGTCGTAGTCCTGTTTGGCAAGCAAAAGAGCAAACTGGAAGGAGCTTAGCAAGAAATTGAAATGCATGAAGTCAGCATGGGCACTAATGAGCTTTTTGTAATGCATTTGCATAGGATTTTAGAGCCATGGAAAACCCCTTTGTGCATTACTCACTAAATAATGTTTGCTTTAGACTGGCCACAATCAGCATAAAGCAAACATTAACAGCATGGTTAGCTTTATGCATCGGGCCTTCTTTTATTAAAGTATGCTAAAATTTGCAGTTGGCATGACATAACGTGTGATTTTACCACATGAGAATTGCAAATTTCTACATGACATATTTAGGGGGCTTATGGAAAGGATGGAAAGGAATGAGAGAGATGGGAGATCCTGCAAAGAGATAGAGAAAGGAGAAGATGCTGAATAGAAGGGCCTGGGGAGAAACTGGATGAAAAGGAATGAGAGAGATGGGAGATGCTGCGAAGGGGGGGGGGAGAGAGAGAAGGAAAGATGCTAAATGGAAGGGAGAAGGGAGACACTGGATGGAAAGAAATGAGAGAAATTGGAGATGCTCCAAAAGGAGAGAGGGGAAGATGCTGAATGGAAGGCCCTGGGGAGACACTGGATGGAAAGGAATGAGAGAGAGAGATGGAAGATGCTGCAAAGGGGAGAGAGAGAGAGAGGGAGATGCCAAATGGAAGGGGAAAAGGAGACACTGGATGGAAAGGAATGAGAGAGATGGGAGATGCTGCAAAGGGTGAGAGAGAGGGGGGAGATGCTGGATGGAAGGGGGAAGGGAGACACTAGATAAAAGGGGATGAGAGAGATGAGAGATGCTGGGTAGAAGGGGAGGGAGAGAGCAGAAATACTGGATGAAAGGGGAAGAGAGAGATTTTCTCTAGAAGTAGACACTTTTCCCATAGTTTTAAATTGAAACATTTTTTAGAGGTAGAAACTTAACAGCCAAAGAACTTTAAAAGGATAGTAGGAAAATAATAAGAAACAGCATAAGGAATGTCAAGTCAAATGCAAAGCGCTGATAAGGAAAGCTAAGAGGGACTTCGAAAAAAAGATTGCGTTGGAGGCAAAAACACATAGTAAAAATTTTTTAAGGTATATTAAAAGCAGGAAGCTGGTAAAAGAATTGGTTGGACCGCTAGATGACCGAGGAGTGAAAGGGGTGATCAGGGAAGACAAAGCCATAGTGGAGAGATTAAATGAATTCTTTGCTTCGGTCTTCACTGAGGAAGATTTGGGTGAGATACCGGTGCCGGAAATGGTATTGGAAGCTGACAAGTCGCAGAAACTTAATGAATTCCCTGTAAACCTGGAGTATGTAATGGGGCAGTTCTACAAACTAAAGAGTAGCAAATTTCCTGGACCAGAAGGTATTCATCCCAGAGTACTGATAGAACTGAAAAATGAGCTTGCGGAGCTATTGTTAGTAATATGTAATTTATCCTTAAAATCGAGCATGGTACTGGAAGATTGGAGGGTGGCCAATGTAACACTGATTTTTAGAAAAGGTTCCAGAGGAGATCCAGGAAATTACAGACTGGTGAGTCTGACATCGGTGCCGGGCAAAAATGGTAGAGACTTTTATTGAGAAATTACAGAGCATATTCAAAAGCATGGATTAATGAGACAAAGAGGGGCATAATCCAACGTCGCCAGCGAAATAGGTCGCCGACAATCTATTTTGGCGGCAGTGCAACAGCTGGCCGCAACCGTATTTTCGAAAAAGATGGCAGGCCATCTTTTTATCGATAATATGGTTTAGGCCGGCCAAATGCCAGAGTTCGCCGGGTTTGAGATCGCCATTTTTTTCAGCGATAATGGAAAGAAATGCTGGCCATCTCAAACCCGGGAAATCCAAGGCATTTGGTCGTGGGAGGAGCCAGCATTTGTAGTGCACTGGTCCCCCTGACATGCCAGGACACCAACCGAGTACCCTAGGGGGCACTTCTAAAAATTAAAGAAATATATACAAATAGCTCCCAGGTCCATAGCTCCCTTACCTTGGGTGCTGAGCCTCCCCAAATCCCCCCCAAAACCCACTCCCCACAACTCTACACTATTACCATAGCCCTTATGGGCGAAGGGGGGCACCTACATGTGGGTACAGTGGGTTTGGGGGGGGGGGTTGTAGAGCTCAACACTTAGCACCACAAGTGTAACAGGTAGGGGGGTGGACCTGGGTCTGCCTGCCTGAAGTGCACTGCACCCATTTGAGGCTGGCATACAGGCTGGCAAAAAAGTGTTTTATTTTTATTTTTTTAGTGTGGGAGGGGGTTGGTGACCACTGGGGGAGTATGGGGAGATCATCCCCCATTCCCTCCGGTGGTCATCGGGTCAATTGGGGCACCTTTTTGAGGCTTGGGCGTGAAAATTAAAGGACCAAGTAAACCCGGCGAAATACTGCTTAATGCTGCTTTTTTTTTGTCCATTATCCGCGAAAGCTAGCCATCTGGTAGCCACGCCCATGCCTGCCCATGTCCCGCCTTCACTTCGCCGCCGACATGCCCCCTTGCACTTTCGCTGGCGCGGCAACAGGAAAGCGGCAATGGTGTCAAAAACGCTGCTTTCGATTATACCGATTTCACTGCTTTTGCGAAATCGCCGGCCATCTCCCGATATATGTCAGAAGATGGCCGGCGATCACTTTCAAAAATAAGCCTGAAAGTCAACATGGATTTAGTGAAGGGAAATCTTGCCTCACCAATCTACTACATTTCTTTGAAGGGGTGAACAAACATGTGGATAAATGTGAGCCAGTTGATATTGTGTATCTGGATTTTCAGAAGGCGTTTGACAAAGTACCTCATGAAAGACTCCAAAGGAAATTGGAGAGTCATGGGATAGGATGTAGTGTTCTATTGTGGATTAAAAACTGGTTAAAAGATAGAAAACAGAGAGTAGGGTTAAATGGTCAGTATTCGCAACGGAGAAGGGTAGTTAGTGGGGTTCCCCAAGAGTCTGTGTTGGGACCGCTGCTTTTTAACATATTTATAAATGACCTAGAGATGGGAGTAACTAGTGAGGTAATTAAATTTGCTGATGACACAAACCAGCTTATTTTCAAAGGAGATCGCCGGGCATCTTTCGACACAAATCGGGAGATGGCCGGCGATTTCCTGAACCCGGCCAAATCAGTATAATCGAAAGCCGATTTTGGCCGGCGCCAACTGCTTTCCGTCATGGAGCCGGCCAAACTTCAAGGGGGCGTGCCGGTAGGGTAGTGGTGGTCATTTGGTCAGTTGGGGCACCTTTTGATGCTTGGTCCTGAAAAAAAAGGGACCAAGTGAAGCCGGCGAAATGCTTGTCAAGGCCGTTTTTCTTTTTCCATTATCGGGCGAAGACGGCCATCTCGTACCACGCCCCAGTCCCGCCCCCATCCTCTCACTGCATGACCATGTGTACTGGGGGCTTTTTTACCCACTGCAGTAAAAAGAGCCCTGGCGTGTGAGAAAAACGCCCCCCCCCCCCACCACTAGTGCAGGGCCCTTTTTCCCACAGCTTGATAAAAGGACCCCAAAGTGACGTCCAAGAAATCAAGAAGCAGCAGTAGGATTTGAACCCTGGCTTCTCTGGTTGACACCCTGCTGCTCTATTCATTAGGTACAGCTAATACAGATGATACTTATTCCAAATATGTTTGGTAACCCAACAATAAACTAAAGGTTGGCGGATCTGAAACCTGGTGGCTATTTGGTAACTTACTAGGCAAATCAGTTTATGGTTGCTGGAAACCACAGGATTTCTGTTACAGTGCTGCCAAACATTGCTGTTTACATGGCCAACAGGAAGATGCTGGACTGGGGAGCTAGAACTGATTGCTAGCCAAGTTTTAAAGTACCTGCATATATTACCAAAATACTGCAAATACTATTCTACTTAATATGTTGCTTCCTCCACTGTGCTATTGTGCTGTCCTTGCTTCCTGCACTGTAGTGTTGTGCTGTATTATTTTGCTGTACATTATTTAGATTTTTTTAAAAAAACTTTTGGCACATAATTCCCTGGAATGTGTTCAGTGTGCATATTATCAGTAAGAGAAATAATTGGGGATGGCAGCTGTTAGCTCTGCACCAAAGAGGTCCTTCATTGCTGTGTTCAAAAATGCCCCTACTGTACCTTTACTGTTGATATAGGAGTTGCCCCCCTCACCATAAGGATCTTAATTTACCCAATCACAACTCACCACCTTAGTCCCACCCATCTGAGCCTCCCCAAACAGTCGAGTCATTGACTACCTATGATGGATTGGAGGATGAAAGTGGAGGTCAGCATGAGGAGCAAGAAAATGGGGAAACTGTTGCTTACAATTTTCAGGGAGAAAAGAGGATTTGGAAGGGATATATTAAGGGAATTCTTAATGGAACACTTTATATTTAGGTACCTGCTATGAGCCTATTCTTCCTTTATAAAATCGGCCTCTATCAGGTGCCTAAATATAGGTGCTCTGTTATAGAATTGCCTTTTATGCGTGTGTGTGGGAGAAGTGGTAGGATCCCCAACCCCTTTTATGATGTTGTGGGGAGATGGAAGGTCGGGTGGTTGGTTTGACGAGCCTATTTTGTGGTGTGGTGCTGTGTTTTGCTAGGGTATATTTTCCGCCTATGGATCTGTAACAGTCCAGCTTGTTCTGTTTCCCCAGTGGGAAATGTATTGATGTCCTAGAGAAGTGTGTGAGAGGAAGGGGAGAGGGTTAGTGTGCACAGCCCTTGACAATTCATGGAGATGTGGGTGGGGGCACCATGTGACACACTTCCCTTGGTGCTAGCTCATTTCAGTGAGAACATCTTCACTGTCCAAAAAACTTGGTTCCTATCCGGTTTATTTTTTGAGATAACCATATATGAATATGAATGACATGTATATATGCAAATTAATATAATAATGTGTCACAGCCTACATTTTGCCCCTCCCAAATGGAACAGTCAAACTACACCTATGCGCGCATTTCATTTGCATGTGATTCCCTTTGTGTATTGGTTGCTGCTTACGACGTGGTAATTTTTCTAGCGGCACCCGTATTTACCGGTTGCCACTGTGCAACGGCCTCAGAGTCCTTTAGGACACTTTCATCCTCCAATCCATCATAGGTAGTCAATGACTCGACTGTTTGAGGAGGCTCAGATGGGTGGGACTAAGGTGGTGAGTTGTGATTGGGTAAATTAAGATCCTTATGGTGAGGGGGGCAACTCCTATATCAACAGTAAAGGTACAGTAGGGGGCATTTTTGAACACAGCAATGAAGGACCTCTTTGGTGTCTGGGGACAGAGAAATACTATAGTACCTGAATTTAACTCACTTTGAGCTATCACTGAAAAAGGCATGAACTATATCTAAGCAAACAAAGGATCTTAGAGAAATCCAATGCACAGTAAAAAAAAATTAAAGAATGGCACTATGCATTATCAATTAGTACTATAAGTTGATACCCAAATTTTATATGTGGCACCTTGAGTTATGAATGTTAAATTGGGTGCATGCCCAATTTAACATGAATAATGTAATTGAATAATGAGCCAATCAGCACTGATAACTGGTGATAACAACCAATTATCAGCACTAATTGGCCCTAATTAGGATTTATACGCATATCATATTATATAATGATCTATGCGTAAATCCTAATGTGTGTAACTATTTTAGGGCATGGCTAGAGACATTTCGGAGTGTTTTTAAATTTTATGCATGTACATATATAATCACGCCTATCTGTAGGCACCTACAACTAGACCTGAACAGGCCTAATTGCAAGCGACTACAGTTAGGCATGGTTATACGCTAAGCATGATTCTATAAAGAATGCATACCCCTTAGAGAATTGCTCTAAGCGCGTTAAATTTTTACCGCCGATTTTTAGGTGCTACTTATAGAATTTGACCCTTAATGTATAGCATTCAGAATTACAAATATTGCCAAAAACAACCTTTAATGCTTTGAGCTAAGCATGAAGTATATTTCTTCAGTTAGAAAATATATCATGCATTCAAAATTGTGCAGAGGAACATTTGAGACAGCAGAGCTTATGAAAACTGTAGAGGGTTTGATGTGCCACCTTTTAGTGGAATGCTGTGCTGCTGCTTTTTCATAGGAACATGAAGGAGGCTTGCAGGCTTATTTTCGAAAGAGAAGGGCGCCCATCTTTTGACACAAATCGGGAGATGGTCGTCCTTCTCTCAGTCGCCCAAATTGGCATAATCGAAAGCCGATTTTGGGCATCCCCAACTGCTTCCTGTCGCGGGGACAACCAAAGTTCCTGGGGGCGTATCGGAGGCATAGCGAAGGTGTAGTGAAGGTGTGACTGGGGCTTGCCTAACAGATGGGCGTCCTCGAGCGATAATGGAAAAAAGAAGGGCGTCCCTGAGGAGCACTTGGGCGACTTTACTTGGTCCATTTTCCTTACGAACAAGCCTCAAAAAGGTGTCCGAACTGACCAGATGACCACCGGAGGGAATCAGAGATGACCTCCCCTGACTCCCCCAGTGGTCACTAACCCCCTCCCACCCTGAAAAAAACTTTAAAAACTTTTTTTACCAGCCTAAAATGTCATACTCAGGTCCATTGCAGCAGTATGCAGGTCCCTGGTCGGGGGGGGGGGGGGGGGGAGGTATGTTTGTGTCAGCGGAGGCATAGCGAAGGCATGGACATCCTTCCTTCAAACATTTTGGACATCCTGAACTGCCCCCCCCCCCCCACAGGGAGTGAAGTGGAGTGGAGTAGAGTAGAGAAGTGGCCTAGTGGTTAGAGCACTGGTCTTGCAATCCAGAGGTGGCCAGTTCTATCCCACTGTTGCTACTTGTGATCTAAAACCCAAATAAATAAAGGGGATGTTGGAGGCATAGCAAAGGCATGGATGTCTTTCTCACAGAAACATCCACATTTTGGATATCCTCAACTGCTGGAGGCATAGCGAAAGAAAAAAAGACGTCCCTGACGAGCACTTGGACGTCTTCACCTAGACTTAAGGTTGTAGACGGCAATTTATTTAAGGTTGTAGATGGCTATTATACACGCAGCTTGTCTGCATGTAGGAAGCCATCTTTGGCATGCGCAGAGCAGCCACGCATAATGCTTGGCTGCTTTGCACTAGCTTTCCCTCTTTAGGAAGGAAGTCGTGTGCAAATGGGCTAACAGCGAGCAGTTCATTTGCATGCGATTTCCTTCATCCATGCCCGTTCCTTTCTGAATCACTAAGGGATCGGTAAGGGAAGGGCTTTTTCCGTTCAGTTAGTGCATCTGGCTGAAGGTAAGGGAGCTATGTACCTGGGAGCAATTTGTGAAGTCCACTGCAGTGCCCCCTAGGGTGCCCGGTTGGTGTCCTGGCATGTCAGGGGAATCAGTGCACTACGAATGCTGGCTCCTCCCATGACCAAATGGCTTGGATTTGGTCGTTTCCGAGATGGACATCCTCGCTTTCCATTATCGCTGAAAATCAGAAACGACCAAGTCCTGGGGACGACCATCTCTGCTGGGGACGACCATCTCTAAGGTTGACCTAAATTTTCTGATTTGGGCGTCTCCGACCATATTATTGAAACGAAAGATGGACGCCCATCTTCTTTCGATAATATGGGTTTCTCCACCCCTTGCTGGAGTCGTCCTGGGAGGAGGTCCCCAGGAAAACTTGGGCATCCCTTTCGATTATGCCCCTCTTGGTATTCTGGAAAAGTTTCTCTATACTATTGGATTTGGCTGAAAGTCGGTCAGAATTCAATCCATCCAAAAGAGAAAAGTCAACAACATAAATAAATAAATACAATTTTAAAAAAATATTTGCTAAGTAGAATAGGTAAGATATTGGTGTTTCTGAGTCTGCACTTATACCTTCCTATCAGTGATAGACGATGCTCAGAACTCAACGCCGTCGCTAGAGTCAATTAGTGCTGGACTAGCTCTGGCGTTAATCTGCACAGAATGTTCAGAGGCTAAAGCGCAGGAAATAACAGCCATGCCAAAGATTAGTGCAAATTGTATTTAATTGTAATCAAATAGATATAAATTAGGTAATTTGCTATTCCTTCCTAATGCTTAGAGAACAGCACACAAACAAACCCTGTCCATATCACTGGAAGCCTAATGCCAGCTCAGAGCTTGCATTGGGTTCTTCAAAGAGAGGATTTCTAATTTTTCTCAGCTCAAAATCTGCTGATTTTGATTTATTTCAGAAGCAGAAGGAAGCCTGTGCAAGCATCTAAAATGCTGGGAATGAAAAAAAGAAATGTGTGCGGGTCCGAGAAACCCAAAAATGAAAACACATATTGGCACCTGTTTTCTGCACTTAAATATAAGCCTTTTAAGTGGAAAAATAATTGAAAAGCTTATATTTAAAGGCACAGAAGAATGGTGCCGATGTGCTCTTCCCTTCCTGGTTTGCCTGGCCATAGGCAAAAGCACAGTGCTTACTGCAAAACTCGTCTGTGCATGCACTAGACACATTCCTCCCCTTACTTTCTGTCTCACAGCACATATACCATTTGCATACCATTAGCATTGAGCATTGGGGAGTGAAGTTTTGGCACTGTTCCCATGGTATGAGACAGGTGCTATTCCCTATAGCATGGGAGTTCTATGTATTGACCCATGAATGAGTGAGTGCTGGTTAGTGTGATCCTCCTCCCCTCCCCCACTATCAATATATTTTTGAAACATTTTAGCAGAAGATTTAGTCCTTTTGTGTTGACAATCGTGGTAAACATCATTATGTCCCCAACTGAGGGAGAGGGACAAGGAGAGAGAAAGGAAAGTCAAGTGACAGAGACTTAACCACCCCTCCCCCCCAAGTTATATTTTAGGTAAAAGACCAAGAAAAGACTATTCCTGGTTCATAGCTCAGACTTTGCACTTGGATTGCAGCTAAAAAGTGAGATACATAAAATAGGAGCCACTGTGATTCTAAAATAATTTAAAAGTATACAGAATAAACTTTTATTACTGACAAGGGTATTACTTTAAAATTAACAATGATCTCTCATATAAGCCAATAATTTGAAAAAAGCTGACTTTAACACAATCTATTTCAACCACTGCAAAAAAGTTGATGGATTTGATTTCTAGCAGTGGAATAAATCCTCAATGAGTGGAAAAATAATGAAGTATTGAAATACATGTATCTTTTATCAACAAATATAAAGCCATAGCTGTAGATAAACGTAATAGATTGGGTCACTTTCATCTGAAATAGAAATCACTGGATTAATTTTTTGGTCCAAGAGTTATATATAGTTGATTATGATGTAAATTATGAAAAGTTTATCTAGGGATTGGTGGGCTTGGAGTGTGCTTTTCATAATATATTGTTATTATTTCAGAATTGTTTAAAACATTTTCTGAAAATAAATGATAATAAAAAGTCTGAAAAAAATCCAAAATGTCTCTTTCTCTCAAATAAACTGCCTTGTAACAAACTAGGGGGTCCTTTTACAAAGGCGCACTGAAAAATGGCTTGCGGTAGTGTAGGGGCGGGTTTTGGGCACGCGCTGATCCATTTTTTAGAGCGACTGTAAAAAAAGGCCTCTTTTTGACAAAAATGGACATGCAGCAAAATGAAAATTGCCACATGTCCATTTTGGGTCTGAGACTTTACCGCCAGCCATTGACCTAGTGGTAAAGACTCATGCGGTAACCAGGCGGTAATGACCTACGCGTGCCAAATGCCACTTGGCGTGCCTCCATTATGCAGTCCTGAAAATAAAAAATTATTTTTCAGATGCAGGAATCGGACACACACCAAAAATGAAATTACCACAAGAGCCACGCGGTAACTCCATTTTGGCATGCGTTGGGCACGCGTAGACGCTTACGCAGCTTAGTAAAAGGGCCCCTAGGTTGTCCACTTTTCATTGGCAATTTTTACTTGAAATTAGCAAGAAGCTGATATCTTGTTGTTAAAATCAAAAATAAATGATAAAACCCTGTAAGTATAACTTACCCCAGACAATGACATTTGCATCTGTACATTTTATGAAAATGACTATAAACAGAAACATGGCTTCATTTCATGGTATTTCCTTCATGCCTGAAAGCAGCCCTATAATTGTTCACTTCAATTACAGCATTCCTACTTTAAACTGAAACCCATTCTATCTGCAGACCAGCCTTCTTTTTATTTGTTTTACCAACTATATCTATTTCCATTACTACAAGGCTGATGGTTTGTCTCAAGAGGAAATCAGATCCATTAATTCAGAAATTTCAAGCAAGGCTGGATCTGCCATAAGCAGTATTCCATTTGTTAATAGCACATGTGCTGGGACTGAAAAGAACTGACATTGCTCAATAACATTTTTTTAGCATAATAAAAATGTTTCTATAATATAAAAACGTTTCTGATAATAGCAAGAGCACATAAAGGGGCCCTTTTCCCAAGATGCATTACGTAGCCAGTGTAGGGTTTGCCACATGTTAAATGTTAATGCATACCTGAACTAATGTCTAATGCTTTGCTAAAATGCCCAGCATAGTATATTTATTAAAAAAAACCCAACATGCTAGCTGCTTAATGCATGGGCATGACAGGGTGGAGCGGAGGAGTGACTGTTGGTGACAGCTAGTGCTATCATGACTGCTGATAGTGTGGCTGCACTTTCCATAACATCAAGAGTAGAAATTAGATTCAACAATGCTATGGGCAGTCCAGTAGTGTTGCTGGTCTACAAGCACTGCCATAGCAGCGTACCCACCACATCACTCTTCCATTATAATCCCTTGACACAGAACTCTTCCGATCCCCCCCCCCCACACACACACACATCAATCACCCCACCCCCCTATCCTATCCCCTTCCTCAACTAATAACCATGCCACTAGAGAATAAGCCCTGTTCCCTAGAGCCCAACCCTTCCCCTCCCCCTGATCCCCAGGGTCTTACCCGAGGTCTTCATGGTGGTGTAGTGGCATGTGGCGAGAGTGCCCCCCCCCCTCATCCAAAATGGAAATAATGTCCCTAGCTGTAGTCTTGTGGTACCATCACTAGAGTGCATCATTCCAAATAAGGAGAATTGAGCTCTGGAGACATGAGTAACATAGAGGGGCATAATTGAACGGGGGCGCCCATCTCTAAGGGTGCCCATCTCTAAGGACGGCGCCACGAAGGGGCAGGGAAACCCGTATTATTGAAACAAGATGGCCATCCATCTTTTGTTTCGATAATACGGTCGGGGACGCCCAAATCTCAACATTTGGATTGTAGAGATGGCCGTCCTTGGTTTTCACCGATAATGGAATCCAAAGACGCCCATCTCAAAAATGGCCAAATCCAAGCCATTTGATCATGGGAGGAGCCAGCATTTGTAGTGCATTGGTCCCCCTCACATGCCAGGACACCAACCGGGCACCATAGGGGGCACAGCAGTGGACTTCACAAATTGCTCCCATGTGCATAGCTCCCTTACCTTGGGTGCTGAGCCCCCGCCCCCCCCCCCCCCAGGTCTGCCTGCCTGAAGTACACTGCACCCACTACAACTGCTCCAGGGACCTGTATACTGCTGAGATGGACCTGAGTATGGCATTTGAGGCTGGCAAAAAAGTATTTTTAACCTGTTTTTTACGGTGGGAGGGGGTTAGTGACCACTGGGGGAGTAAGGCGAGGTCACCCCCAATTCCCTCCGGTGGTCATCTGCTCAGTTTGGGCATCTTTTCATGGCTTGGTCATGAAAAAAAATGGACTAGGTAAAGTCACCCAAGCGCTCATCAGGGCCGCCCTTCTTTTTTCCATTATCGGCCGAGGAAGCCCATCTCCTAATCACGCCCCAGTACCACTCCAGTCCTGCCTTCACTACCCTGCCGACACGGCCCCATGAACTTTGGTCGTCCCCGCGATGGAAAGCCGTTGAGGGTGTCAAAAAATTGGCTTTCGATTATGCCGATTTGGGCGGCCTTGCGAGAAGGGCGCCCATCTCCCGATTTGTGTCAAAAGATAGGCGCCCTTCTCTTTCGAAAATGAGCTGGATAGTAACATAGTAAATGACAGCAGATAAAGACTTGTACGGTCCATCCAGTCTGCCCAACAAGATAAACTCATTTTACATGGTATGTGATACTTTATATGTATACCCGAGTTTGATATGTCCTTGCTATTCTCGGGGCACAGACCATAGAAGTCTGCCCAGCACTCTTCTTGTACTAAAGGTTCTGAAAGTTAATGTCGAAGCCCCTTAAAATTTACACTCCATCTCATCCATATCTATTCAGTCACGATCAGGGCACAGACCATAGAAGTCTGCCCAGCTCCCATTTTGTTTCCCAATTAATGGCGTTGCCACCCAATTTCCGCTAAGATTCCATGGATCCATTCCTTCTAAACAGGATTCCTTTATGTTTATCCCACGCATGTTTGAATTCCATTATCGTTTTCATCTCCACCACCAACCACAGGAGAGCATTCCACATATCAACCATCCTCTCCGTGTAAAATACTTCCTGACATTACGCCTGAGTTTGCCCCCCTTCAACCTCAATTCATGTCCTCTAGTGCTACCACCTTCCCATCTCTGGAAAAGGTTTGTTTGCGGATTAATACCTTTCAAATATTTGAATGTCTGTATCATGTCACCCCTGTTTCTCCTTTCCCAAGGTATACATGTTCAGGTCGGCAAGTCTTTCCTTGTACAGTTTCAGTGCAAATCCCATACCATTTTTGTAGCTTTTCTTTGCACTGCTTCCATTCTTTTTACATCTTTAGCAAGATACGGCCTCCAAAACTGAACTCCAAGTGGGACCTGACCAACAACTTGTAGAAGGCATCAACACCTCCTTTCTTCTGCTGGTTATACCCCTCTCTATGCAGCCTAGCATCCTTCATTTTGTGCCTCAGTAGCAAGTAAGTAATTAATATTCATTATATTGGGCTTCATTTACAAAGCCTCGCCACTGATTCTCGGTGCGGCAAATGAAAGAAAGTCCATCAATTCCTATGGACTTCCTCTCATTTGCCACGTGGGAATTGCTAGCATGGCTTTGTAAAAGAAGCCCATTGTTTTTTTTTTTAAATTGGTTTTATGTTTTTGTGGGGAGAGAGGGTCTGTTGATTGATTTATTTATCCAAGCGAGTGAACATATCCCTTGAGGGACCTGACGGTTGTGCACTTGGCTAGTTTAGCCCATCACAAAAAAAAAAAAAAAGGAGAGTAGAGGTGCAATCAATTTTCTTGATATATGAAATGTTCGGTGATGATGTCACTGGGGGGTCCAATTTGGGATTTTTCTGGTTCAGTTTACTCTTATTATCTTGGCTTCTAGTTGAAGATAGGAAGGGGTTGGGTAGAGGGTAGGCAGATATGGATTGTTCAGAGTTTGATGACTGGTATTATACTGCTGTTACCATGTGCTTGCATATTACTTACCTCTGTATGATTACAGGTGCTGGCTGTTACGTGTTATCATCAATAAAAATTGTTGTACCATAAGTGACAGTAAAGTGGACACCTCCATTCAGGCATCACAGATGGGCAGTAGGACCCTTTTCTCTAACAGAACCAAGGCACCCATTTTCCATAGAATACTAGCATAACCCCATACTGTTAGGCCTAAGACTTATACTAGCCATGGACCTAGAGTAAGTTCAGATATCTAAATGTTACAGGAATACACATAACTTACAGTTTTCTGTAAGTTACTCATATAAGTGGGGTCCCCCTATGTCCTGCCCATGTGTATGCTCCCCTTGCAAATACAGTACAGTCTTGATTATCCGACTTTCACAGATACAACCAATTGGCATATCCGACAGACCCCCCCCCCCCCCCCCCCCCCGGTGACATCATCGTATTTATTTCTATTTAAAAATCTTTGTTTTACAACAATTTTTGAAAATCGGGAACTCTATGCCTTTATTTATGCATTATTTGAGAGGTTTATGCAGTGTGCTCCATATTATCTGACTTTTCACTTATTCGACAATGGATTGGTCCTGTTTACATCTGATAATTGAGACTGTACTGTATATGCTATGCAAGATAGTCATATATTTACAGAATAATACTTAGGGTCCCTGTTTACTAAGCCGTGCTGTAGATGCACTAACTTTTTAGTGTGCACTAAAAATTAGCATGTGCTAATGATAGAGACACCCATTAAATTCCTATTGGTGTCTCAAGCATTAGCACGTGTGTGCTAAAAAGTTTGCACACCTACAGGGTGGCTTAGTAAATAGGGGCCTTAGGTAACATATTGGTTATATATATGTGTAAGTGTGCAGCTACTTGTGCATGCATGAGGAGTGGCCTAGTGGTTAGAGCCCCAGTCTTGCAATCCAGCGGTGGCCGGTTCAAATCCCACAATTGCTCCTTGTGATTTTGGGCAAGTCAATTAACCCTCCATTGCTTCAGGTACTAACTTAGATTGTGAGCCCTCCTGGGACAGAAAAATATCCAGAGTACCTGAATGTAACTTACCTTGAGCTACTACTGAAAAAGGTGTGAGCAAAACTTAAATAAAATAGTATTCTAAACATTTACACACACAGGACCAGATTCTGTAAATAGTGTCTAAAATGTAGAAGTGCTCAAAAAAAAAGCAGTTTTGCTGTTTTTTTGGAAGCATCTAGATTTTATTTTTTTTTTAATTTTTAATTTATATGCATTCTATAGTTTACATTCAAAGAACAAACTTATGAATGATAGTGGAAAATCAGCAAACATGAAACACTCATGAGACTCTCAATTCCACAAGAAAAGAAAAAAGGAAAAAAAAACCTTTAAGATAGTTCACAAATAATTCTGGCTATGATACAAGGAAATAAAACAAAAGGAAAAAAAAACCCATATAATTAATCTAAGACTAACTATATTAACACACTGAGCAGGATTCTGTAAAAACCAAGTAGACTGTACAGAATCCCGCTCAGTGCGTTTTTACTCGGCACTGATTTTTTTGTGCACTATATAAACAATCTAGCCCTATATCTGTATTAAATCTCCTATTTATTAGTTCCTGCCTATCCAAGAGTAGTTGAAGTTTAGTTACATTCAAGTGCAGTAGGTATTTCCCTGTCATTGGAGGATATACAATCTAAGACATTGTTGCAGAAAGTCATTTTACAGAGCTGTATTTAGATAGCTGAGAATGTAGCTTCTACCGCAAGCTTAAAATTGCACCATGCAGTAAGAAATGAGCATATAAACTACTGCCACATCAAAAACTAACACACATATACACAGGAAGAGGCACATTATTTTTTTAAAAAGTTGCTTCAATCTGCCTCTGCCCAACATTTCTTGTTGTCTACTGGACTCTTCCCTCTCTCCCCTGATTCAATCCAACCCGACTCTTCACCCTCCACCCCTATCATAGAAATAAAGTCTTGGTAGTCTAATGCACCCTCCTTCCCTCCACCCCAACTATTAAAAAATGTCTCTAGATTCTGGGGCATCCTACCCCCAATCCAGCCCCTGACCACCACCCTACTTTAAATAATTTCACTACTGTATATTGCTACCCGGAATCCCTCTGACTTCTCCCCCACTTCCCCTGCCCTCCTCCCCTAGGATATACCTTAAAAGATGCAGAAGCAATGACCATACGTTCCTCCTCAGGCACCGCCATCTTGGAAAATGGTGGTGCCTGACCTCGCACAGTGCATCCTGGAATGCACCAAGCAGGGTCAGTTTAACATATAACGGAGATTTTCATTATTTGATAGTCCCTGCCTACACCACCAAATAAGGGAAAAATTCTTTATTTGGCAAACTGACTCCACTTCCTGCATCCCAGGATGCACTGTGCGAGATCAAGCACCACTGTTTTCTAATATGGTGGTGCCTGAGACAGGATCAAGTGGGCATCACTCCTGTCTCTTTAAGGTATACCTGAGGGGGGGGGTCTTAGGGACCTAGTGGAGGGGTCAGAGGAGTCATGGCTTCCACTAGACATTAGGGAATTGTCTTTTTAATATTAGGGAGGTTAATTGTGTTAGAGGGTGGGGGAAAAGTTGCCTTAGACATAAATGTTGCCCATAAATGTCTTGTCTGTCTGTTTTTACCTAGATTGTAAGCTCTTTGAGCAGGGACTGTCTCTGTGTGTCTCATGTTCAGCACTGCGTACGCCTGGTAGCGCTATACAAATGTTATTAGTAGTAGTAGTATTAAATCTTGGGGAAGGGTCAGGTTGGGGAGTGGGGTGTGCCCTAGACACTATAGAATATTTTTTAACTGTTGTGTGTGTGTGTGGGGGGGGGGGGGGGGTCAGTGGAGGGTGGGGGACACACCATGCACTGATGCTGATAGCTGTTGAAGAGAGGGAGAGGGTGCCACTAGAAAGATATCAACCCTTCTACGCTACCCTGAACCTAGCAAAAAATTTATCATGTGCTTCAAAAGCCACTGTTTTCTTCCATTCATTGTGGCAGAATGCTTAATGGGCTCATTATCATCCATTTTAATGGAGTGTGTGGCCACATCTTCCACATGCTTTAACACTCATGCTCAACTCCTCTCTGATTGGTTGGCAAGTAACTTGGACGTACAACCTGTGGTGGCTTTCTTCATTGGCCTTTAAGTTTGTACCCGAGGCAGTTGAGAGTGAAGTGGATTGTCCAAGGTCACAAGGGGTGTCAGTGGAATTTGAATGCTGGATTCTCTGGCTCCCAGCTTGCTGATTTAATCACTAGGCCACTCCTCCACCCCATGTGTAAAAGGACATGCAATGTCAAGATCATGAGTACTCATATTGTGCTTGCTGTAGGTGGAATTTCAGTAGAGTATGGATGGATATGTAATTTATACGTGTACTTAATAAAACTGATCACGGATATTGGTGGAGTAACCTAAGGTCAGAGGCATAGCTAAGAGGGGTGCAAGGGAAGCAGCCACTCCCCCAAACAGATTTTGAGTTAACTGATGCTTATCATGAATTGGTTCTGCAGTCTCGCACTGGCACCTGCTCCCCCGACATCAAAACCTAGCGATGTCTCTGCCTAAATATAGTGGAGGAGTAGCCTAATGGTTAGTGCAATGGCCTGAGAACCAGGTTTAATCCCCACTGCAGTTCCTTGTGACTATGTGCCATTAACTTAAGTGGAGGAGTAGCCTAGTAATTAGTGCAGCAGACTTTGATCCTGGGGTACTGGGTTCAATGCCCACTGCAGCTCCTTATGACTCTGGGCAAATCATTTACCCTCCATTGCCCCTGGTACAAAATAAATACCTGAATATATGTAAACCACTTTGAATGTAGTTGCAAAAACTTCAGAAAGGTGGTATATCAAGTCCCATTTCCTTTTCCCTCTATTGTCCCAGGTACAAAATAAGTACATGCTTTGATTTGTAACCACAGAAAGGCGGTCTATCAAGTCCCATCCTCTGTGCATACATTTACACCTGCTCCTGACCAGGTATAAATATACACAGGCACATTTTACCTACAGTTTCTATAGGATCTGTGCAGCTAGGCTCTTACGTACCTTTGTAAAATACACAGCAAATAGGTGCCATTCACCTGCAAACCTAGGTGCCCTGTTTAAAATCACCTTCAAATGCATGCATATATTTACATCATCTTCAGAATAAGTGTAAATTTGTGTGCAGGCATCAGCATGCTATTAGAGCTGCATCTGGGAGCCATATATAAAACTAGCCATTGAGCCAGTGTAAATGGGCTAGTTTTGGAATGGGGGGGTTCTGAGGCCCCCCCCTGAGGTCGCCGCTGCTCCGCCCCCCCCCCCTGGCCCGAGCACTGTCTGTTATTGAACTTACATTGCACCACGCAGACGCAGCAGGCACATCAGCAAAGCTGCCATCGGGACGGGCTTCCTTCTCTGCCTGTGTCTCGCCCTCGTGTGACGTAATGCGGCGAGGGCGGGACACAGGCAGAGAAGGAAGCCCGTCCCGACGGCAGCTTTGCTGATGTGCCTGCTGTGTCTGTGTGGTGCGATGTAAGTTCAATAAAAAAGACAGTGCTCGGGCTGGGTGGAGGGGCAGCGGTGGCGGCGACTCCGGGTGGGGGGAGCAGTAGCAGTGACCTCGGGGGGGGGGGGAGGGTGGAGCGTTTGCGAGTACGTCTGTGGCATGCGCAGTAGAGACTTCCCGCTCTGTCCTGCCCCCCTCATCACGTATTGATGCAGGGGCGGGGCAGAGAGGGAAGTCTGTACTGCGCATTTTCGAGTGAGTACGACACTCGCCTTTTATATGTTTGATAGGCTTAAAATAGCTAGCTATCTGGGTTTCCCATATAGGCATTCAGTTATAAAATCAAGCCCTAAAAGTTCTATAACCTATATGGAATCCATAGGAATAAGTATTCATTTTTTCAACAGCTTTTCTTCTGCATTCATTTTGGTCTGTTTGTGCTAGTGGAAGTGTACAATATCCCTATGTCTTGGGGTCTACATCAACTTTTCAGAACTGAAATAAACTGTAGTGATTTGGCCTCGGCCTCCATGCCCTATGGTGTTGGTGCTTTCTTCCTTTTCCCACAGATGCATTTGAAGCTGTAAATCAGTTCTTATTGGAGACTCTTTCTTACATTCTGCCCTCTGATAAGCTCTCAGAATGCAGCCAAGGCTTTTAGGAATTGATGAGCCATGCAATTGACCTGCCTGGTGCATTGTTTTGCCAGCTATTAAGCTCAGGATACCCATTTTAGGATGTGTCTGGCTTTTTTCATCTCTTAGCCTACAAAGCAACCTTAATCACCCCTCCTTCTAGTCATTATTTAACTGATTTTTTTTTTTTATTTGCTAACTGAGATGCTACCTTCACGCATCAAATTAAGAAGATCAAACTTGCACTGGGCTTGTTTCTGTGCTTGAGAAATGTGTGTCTTTTTTTTTTTTAAGCAAAAGAGATTTTCTAACTGTACATGCCACTTTTGTTTTGGTTGGCAAGGGACTGTGATTCTTTTCTCTAAAAACAAACTATAAATCTTTTGTAAACATGCGTTCTTTGGTTTGCACATTATAAATGGTTCCCGGTTGTTCAGCATCGGCTTGTCTCACTATTGTGTCAACAACTCTACTGAAGCAATTGTGTATGGATGTCTTTCAGCCTCAATGCCTTGTTAGGTCTTGCCCACTGCTTTAAATCCAGCCTTTTGTTTTGGCAGAGCAGAGGCTTGGTAACCAGCAATAAATACCCTGATTACTTGTATAAGCCTTTCCTACTGGCAGAAAATTTCACAAGTGCTGTTTTATGTAATCTGTGCTTCATGAGTAGCAACAGAGAGAGAGACCAGCACTTGAGAAACCCACAATATTAAGAAATAGCTTAAAATAATACAACATTTCAGTGAAAATGTTTCAGGTAGAATGTGGAATGTGAACTTTATGGCTTGCTTGTTATTGAGGATCAGGGCTGAAGCTGGAGGAATGTGTCCTGACTCTCCCACAATTATTCACTTCTGGCAGTCTGGCTATAAATTAAATTACTGTTGAGAAGTACTAGGAAAACCACTTAAGCCATAGTCCCTAGGACTCCAGTAGTATCTCAATATGATTATTTTCAATTTACTTAATGTGGTTTCTCTAATAATAATCAGTCTTATCCCTAACATATTTTTCTTGACAAATTATGTAGTTAATCATAAATTCTGTTTTTATGTGTTCAAATAATTCAATTTGTATGGAAGAATAAGCAGATGCAATAACACTTATACCTGTTACAATGTGGATAGGAGTTTTCAATAATTATGTCATCAAGCATTTTTTTTCTGCTCAAGTCATCACTAGGTTGATATGTTTAGAATATGTTCTTTTTTTTCAGGAGTATTGCATGGGATACTTGATTCAATTACACTTACATCTGCAAACCAGCCTGCCTGGGTTAACATGAATTACTCAACCTCTGATTAATGTGGATGCTGGCTCCTATCAAGTTAACAACACTGAGCTCTGTGAGCAGAATGAGTTAGGGCTACAGGATTCTTAAGTAAACATTTCCTATATATATATATATATATATATATATATATATATATATATATATATATATAGTAGATGACGGTCCATCCAGTCTGCCCAACAAGATAAACTCATATGTGCTACTTTTTGTGTATACCTTACCTTGATTTGTACCTGTCCTTTTCAGGGCACAGACCGTATAAGTCTGCCCAGCACTATCCCTGCCTCCCAACCACCAGCCCCGCCTCCCACCACCAGTTCTGGCACAGACCGTATAAGTCTGCCCAGCACCATCTCCGCCTCCCGCCACTGGCTCTGCCACCCAATCTCGGCTAAGCTCCTTAGGATCCATTCCTTCTGAACAGGATTCCTTTATGTTTATCCCACACGTTTGAATTCCGTTACCATTTTCATTTCCACCACCTCCCACGGGAGGGTATATATATATATATATATATATATATATATACAGTGGGGGAAATAAGTATTTGTAAGTTTGCCCACTGACAAAGACATGAGCAGCCCATAATTGAAGGGTAGGTTATTGGTAACAGTGAGAGATAGCACATCACAAATTAAATCCGGAAAATCACATTGTGGAAAGTATATGAATTTATTTGCATTCTGCAGAGGGAAATAAGTATTTGATCCCCCACCAACCAGTAAGAGATCTGGCCCCTACAGACCAGGTAGATGCTCCAAATCAACTCGTTACCTGCATGACAGACAGCTGTCGGCAATGGTCACCTGTATGAAAGACACCTGTCCACAGACTCAGTGAATCAGTCAGACTCTAACCTCTACAAAATGGCCAAGAGCAAGGAGCTGTCTAAGGATGTCAGGGACAAGATCATACACCTGCACAAGGCTGGAATGGGCTACAAAACCATCAGTAAGACGCTGGGCGAGAAGGAGACAACTGTTGGTGCCATAGTAAGAAAATGGAAGAAGTACAAAATGACTGTCAATCGACAAAGATCTGGGGCTCCACGCAAAATCTCACCTCGTGGGGTATCCTTGATCATGAGGAAGGTTAGAAATCAGCCTACAACTACAAGGGGGGAACTTGTCAATGATCTCAAGGCAGCTGGGACCACTGTCACCACGAAAACCATTGGTAACACATTACGACATAACGGATTGCAATCCTGCAGTGCCCGCAAGGTCCCCCTGCTCCGGAAGGCACATGTGACGGCCCGTCTGAAGTTTGCCAGTGAACACCTGGATGATGCCGAGAGTGATTGGGAGAAGGTGCTGTGGTCAGATGAGACAAAAATTGAGCTCTTTGGCATGAACTCAACTCGCCGTGTTTGGAGGAAGAGAAATGCTGCCTATGACCCAAAGAACACCGTCCCCACTGTCAAGCATGGAGGTGGAAATGTTATGTTTTGGGGGTGTTTCTCTGCTAAGGGCACAGGACTACTTCACCGCATCAATGGGAGAATGGATGGGGCCATGTACCGTACAATTCTGAGTGACAACCTCCTTCCCTCCGCCAGGGCCTTAAAAATGGGTCGTGGCTGGGTCTTCCAGCACGACAATGACCCAAAACATACAGCCAAGGCAACAAAGGAGTGGCTCAGGAAGAAGCACATTAGGGTCATGGAGTGGCCTAGCCAGTCACCAGACCTTAATCCCATTGAAAACTTATGGAGGGAGCTGAAGCTGCGAGTTGCCAAGCGACAGCCCAGAACTCTTAATGATTTAGAGATGATCTGCAAAGAGGAGTGGACCAAAATTCCTCCTGACATGTGTGCAAACCTCATCATCAACTACAGAAGACGTCTGACCGCTGTGCTTGCCAACAAGGGTTTTGCCACCAAGTATTAGGTCTTGTTTGCCAGAGGGATCAAATACTTATTTCCCTCTGCAGAATGCAAATAAATTCATATACTTTCCACAATGTGATTTTCCGGATTTAATTTGTGATGTGCTATCTCTCACTGTTACCAATAACCTACCCTTCAATTATGGGCTGCTCATGTCTTTGTCAGTGGGCAAACTTACAAAATCAGCAAGGGATCAAATACTTATTTCCCCCACTGTATATATATATATATAATTTTGAGTCTTTGAGTTGTATATAATCTAAACAGGGCCAGATTAATGAATGGGTCAGGAGAAGCTCTGGCCCAGGGCACAGGAGATAAAGGGTGCCAAACGTCTTAGCCTGTGATGTCACTGGCCCTATTGGTTAAGCTTACTCAGAGCTTGCCTGGCAGTATTGTATGGCAGCAACTCCCTCCTAGTTCTGTCTCAGGCTAACTTCCCATGTCTACCTTTAACCCTACCTTCATCAGTGCCCTGGCATCTTCCTTCTGCCATGCCCCAGCCCTTCTTTGACATAACTTCCTGTTCCCACAGGGGTGCAACAAAGGGAAGACTGAGGAGCCAATTCAGACAGGAGGAAACTGCCTTTAAAGTAGGCCGGGGGAGGATGACTGGGGGGGGGGGGGGGGGAGGCATGCCAATGGGAGGGTGCCAAACCAAAAGTTGGCCAAGGATACCACAGTCCCTTGAACTGGCCCTGAATCTAAGACTGTTGATGAGGTTCTGTCCCAGTGGGGTAGATTCTTCAAAGAACAGGAAAAATATGGGCACTTATCACCACTTCTATAATGGCAATGGCATTCAAAACAAAATTGCCATTATAGAATAGGGCATAAGTAAGCATATGCATGCCTAACTTTAGGCACAAGCACTTACGCCATGCAAATGCCTACACTAAAGTTGGCAGTTGTGCATTTAAGTGATAGTGTTCTGCAACTTTAGGTGCTTAAGGCCCAATATTCAAAGGATTTCTGCTCCTAATTTTGAAAGTTATACTTATAAATTACCAACTAGAAACACATCAGAATTAACACGATCATATCTAAATCTCACTACCCAAGCTGCAAAGGACTTAAATACAAATCAACTTACGCATCCAGCCTTTCCTACATAAGCACACAATTGTGGAACGCACTACCAAAAGCCTTGAAAACAACGGACGACCACCTAAACTTCTGGAAATCACTAAAAACTAACCTGTTTAAAAAGGCATACCCCACCGAACCAACGTAAATGCCTGATCCCTGCAACACAACAAAACTAAAGTACATAATGGACAAAACTCTTCCGATGTACGTTTCCCCAATGTGGCCATGCCACATGAACTTTACCTTACCATAACATCACTTTGTATTTGTTTACACCGGAGTCTGCAAATGTCTCTCCGGTACTATGTAAGCCACATTGAGCCTACAAATAGGTGGGAAAATGTGGGATACAAATGTAACAAATAAATAAATAAATTGGCCTCTTTGAAATGTTGCTAGTAGATGCAAGGGGAAAAAACAAAACAATTTGAAGTGTCTGTATACAAATGCTAGAAGCCTAAAAAACAAGATGGGAGAGTTAGAATATAATGAAGGACTCAGAGACCTGGTGGAAGGAAGAAAATCAATGGGAAACTGTGTTAAAAGGGTAGAAATTATACCATAATGATAGAATGGATCAACTTGAAGGGAAGGGGTTTATGCTATATGTTAAAGAGGGAACTGAGTGAAACAAAATATTCTACATGTAACAGATAGCAGAGTGGAATCATTATTGATAGAAATT
The DNA here is from genome assembly GCF_901765095.1 of Microcaecilia unicolor. Lineage (NCBI taxonomy): Eukaryota > Metazoa > Chordata > Amphibia > Gymnophiona > Siphonopidae > Microcaecilia > Microcaecilia unicolor. The sequence continues at coordinate 186,783,823 of NC_044032.1, read as the reverse complement.
CCATGTGTGAAGGGAAGGAGTATTCTTGTAGGGCTGTACTACTATCCACCTGGACAAAGATGTAAGGGATCTACCTGTTGGGCTTTATTCATTTTGCATGTTTTAAAATTATATATGGCTATTAGTTTTAATGCATAATTTTGCATGTTTTTCTATTGTGTTTATTGATTATTAAAGATCTGCATGATTTTACTTTTTAAGTATTATGTATGTTGCTAAATGTTATATTTTTCCTTTTTTTCAATTGAGCATTTTAATTTGTTTATAATTGAAGATTTTAATTTACTTCTAATGTTGATTTTAATTGCATTATGTAAGTCTGGTTAACAGTACTGAAATGTGGCAAATAAATCTTCTCATCTATACATCACTTGGTCTGCTTTCTTCTGTCTGACAGAGATCTACCTGTACCAGAAATGGTTTTCAATGGATGATGCGGAGGAAATGAAAGAAATCTCGGTGAACCTGGAAGACATACTGAGCCAAATTGACAAACTAAAGAGTATTAAATCACCTGGACCAGATGGCATGCACTCTATGGTACTGAAAGAACTCAAACATGAAATTGCTGATCTGCTGCTAGTATTTCTGTAACCTGTCATTAAAATAGTCTGTACTACTTGAAGATTGGAGGGTGGCCAATATAACACCAATTTTTAAAAAGGGCTTCAGTGGTGATCTGGGAAATTACAGACTGTTACTTACAGAACACATAGATAAACATGGTTTAATGGGATAGAGTCAGCATGGATTCAGCTAAGTGAAGTCTTCATCTCACCAATTTGCTTCACTTCTTTGAAAGCATGAATAAACATGTCAATAAAGGTGAACTGGTTGATGTGGAGGGGCATGTTCAATATGACGTCTAAGTTTAACTTAAATCGTCCAAAATCTGAATAGGAAAGAAGGTCATTTTCAAAAAAAAGAAAAATATCTTTTTTTTTTTTTTTTTTCAAAAATACTGTTTTGAACAAGGTTTTGTGATTTGGACATTTTGGTTCTACTGCCTTCTAAATAGGAGGTGGGAAGGGCTCCCCTAAGGAAATGGCCACACAGCCTTGGTGCATGGCAAATCCATGCACTGACACTACAAACAGGCTACCGCAAAACACATTAAAGCATTTTGTGGTATTTTGCCTGGCTAAAAAATATTTTCAAAAAATTAATATGTGCTTAGCACGTGCTAACAGGCAAAACACCACAAAATGCTTTAATGTGTTTTGCAGTAGCCTGTTTGTCACGTACTAAATGTGCTTTAGGTCTTAATGCCCTTTAGTATAAGGTCCTCCGTGTGTATTTGTGAAGTTAGTCTTCTACTGTGGTAGCATATCTCAGTAACTCTAGTTACTTTGGGTCCCTTTTGCAAAGTTTTGGTAAAAAGGGCCCTGCGATAGAGTCGGTGCATGGATTTGCCATGCACCAAGGCCCCTTTTACTGCTGAGTGGGTTTAAAAAAAAAAAAGGGAAATGGTGACTGTGTGGTAAGTACAAACTTGCTGTGTGGACATTTCCATAGGGGAGCCCTTCCCACCTCCTATTTAGGAGGCAGTAAAGTCTTCCTTACTAAGCCGGTGGTAACAGGGCAGCCCACAGCACTGCCCGATTACCACCTGGTAAGCCCCCCCGGTGGAAAAATAAAAAAAAAATATTTCTGGCTCCCGCTGTGGGTCTATGGTAGTACTGGATTGGCCTGCGCCTCTGTCACATTGTAAAAGGGCTCCTTTGTATTGATTTGAATGCTCACACTGCATCCAGTTCATTTTCCTAATTACAAATTAAACTGTGGTACTGTTTTACTAAAGCTTAGCACATGCTTATACAATTAGTGTGCACTAAATGCTAGGGAGTCCATAGGTATAATAGGGTGAATTCTGTATATGGTGCTGAAAAAAAGTGTTATTCTATAAGCTGCACTTAAAAGTTAGGCACTATTTATAGCATAGCACTTATGCCTGGGACTCACGGCTAAATTCAGTCATGGCCATTTACACCAATTGAAACATGGTGCAAACGTACGCACATAAATTGGACATGTATGCCCCGTATTCTATAATAATAATTTGCATAAATACTAGGAATGCCCACAATCCGCCTATGACCCTCTCATTTCCACACTTTTTTTTTACTCATGTGTAAAATTTGTGCCTAAATTTACATGCATAAGTTCCAATTAAATCTAGTTAGTTGCAATAATAATAATAATGGTGCTAATTAGCTCAAGATTCGATTAAATTACATATGCAAATTGGGCACGTGCCCAAATTTACACACACAATTTTTGGTGACTTATAGAATTAGGTGGGAAATGGGCTTCTTAGCATTTAGTGTGCTCTAATTCTATTAGTATATGCTAAGCTTTACTAAAAGGGCCCCTGCATTCCCTACGTTTTGCGCATATCTCCATTCTATGGGCAATCTATGTGCTAATCCTGAAAGAGTAAATAAGTCCCTTTCTGTCTAAATAATTGCATTCTCAGAAAATATTTCTTCACAGAAGCAGTGGTAGATGCCTGGAATGCTTTCCTGAAAGAGGAGGTGATGGGAAAAACAGTGCTGCAATTCAAAAAGAAGAGAGATAAATATAGAGGATCCCTACAGGGCAAGAGAATAGAAACTAAGAATCGAGCACTTCAACTCAAAACATCTTTGAAATGATTGTTGTTCTTATCCTAAGAAATTGTGGGTAAAGTAATCTACATTGTGTGGTTAGTACAACCTCCCCTCCCCCCCCCCCCCTCCCCAAATAAAAACAGGCAAGTGGAAACTAACCTGCACTGTTCTGACAACCCTACTAGGCAAACTGGATGGACTATATCCAACTTTATCTGCTGTCATCCACTATTTTACTATGCTAAATAGCTAAGTGGAGATGGGCAAGCTGCCAAGATCAAGACAAATCTCTTTCCTTCCCAGCACTTGCAACCTTTGAGCTGGACAACATATTGTGTTTGTCTGATGCACGTCAATACAAATTAAACTATAAAACAAAAAACATTCGGTGACTCTTTGACATCTAACACTTTGTCTTTTGTACATTTATATATCAAAGAATGAAAACTGAGAGAGAGAGAGAAAGAGAGAGAGAGAGAGAGAGAGAGAGAGAGACTCTGCAATTTCTAAACAATGTGTTTGATTTACTAAGGTTTTGTCCTTTTCTGTATATATGAGATGAAAGGTTAGTAAATTAGGCCTTTATGAAGGAACTCTCTGCTAGTTTAAAAATTGCCAAACTATATGTTTGATAATACTAAGACTGAGAAAAGCATTATGTAATAGTTCACACTCTATCATGGAGGGAAAGAAAGGAGAGATGCTCTAGCATGAGGCATATACAAACCCCTAAAGAAGCAAAGAAGATGCTAGAAAGGGGATTTTCAGGAAGAATGGGAGGGTTGCTTGTTATGTGGTTAGGAACTGTCTGAAATGATTAAACATTAACAGTATTGTGAGAGCTGATGGATTGCATCTGAGGATACGACATGAAATGAGTATAGAATTATTAGAGCCATTAGCTCTTATTTTCAATAAGTCATTAGGACTAGCTGACACAATTACAGGAGATTAGGAAATATGGGATGTAATAATTTGTATGAAATATGACAATGAAGATCCATGAAGCTGCAGACAGTAGACAATGTTAGCCTGACGCAAGTGCATAGAAAAATTGTATTGTTTATCATGAAGGACAGCAAAATAAATAAAGACCTGAGAAACAGTGGATAAGAATAAGAAAAGGAGAATGGAAAGGCATGATGTTCTTAAGGCAATAGCTCTCATTACTGTTCCTTGAGGGCCACAAACAAGTCTGATTTCAAGGTAGCCAAGCTAATTAACTAATTAGGTTGTGGAGGGCAATTTTATAGCAAGAGGCTTATCCTGTGGGCCTGAAATGCATGTCAGTTATGTCTATTTTATAAAGGACACTTATGTACGTAACTGTCTATGAAATAACTCTCTGCCCTCTGAGGGAGAGAGTGTCGTAGTGACAGGTGTCCCTAAGAGCACTCCCTCACTGATGATGCAGTTAAGCAACCTTACATCAGGTGGCACTAACATGCCAAGTCAGAGGTTGACTCAGGGAGGCAGGGCTCAGACCTGGCTGGAGTTAAATACCCTGAGTCAGTGTAGAGGAGGAGAGGCTTTGAGTGCAGGGTCCTGAGGGAAGAGGACCCCATTCTAAACAGAGCTATAATACCTGAGGAGAAGGTCAGGAAAGCAGTGTGGTTAAAGCTTAAGGCTCCTTAGTCTGTGTGTGCGAAGACTATCGATGTAAGAGATAAACTTGTATTCTATTCAGAAAGTATTTACTATTGGTATGTGTGCAGAGAAGACCCAGGAAGGTGTTAATAGTCAATGTTTTGGGCTGCGCTGGGAGCCAGCCCTAGGAAGAGAGTGCTGAAAGGGATACATGGAGGGGAATAATCAAAAGGGACACCCAAGTTTTGTTGAGGACGTCCTAGCAAAACGTCCCAATGGAGGGGCAGGGAAACCTGTATTATCGAAACAAGATGGTCGTCTATCTTTCATTTCGATAATACGGTTGGGGACGCCCAAATCTTGAAATTTAGGTCATCCTTAGAGATGGTCGTCCCTAGACTTGGTCGTTTCTGATTTTCAGCGATAATGGAAACCAAGGACGCCCATCTCAGAAATGACCAAATGGAAGCCCTTTGGTCATGGGAGGAGCCAGCATTCGTAGTGCACTGGTCCCCCTGACATGCCAGGACACCAACCGGGCATCCTAGGGGGCACTGCAGTGGACTTCATAAATTGCTCCCAGGTACATAGCTCCCTTACTTTGTGTGCTGAGCCCCCCAAAACCCACTACCTACAACTGTACACCACTACCATAGCCCTTACAGGTGAAGGTTTGTGGTGGGTTTTGGAGGGCTCACATTTGCTACCACAAGTGTAACAGGTAGGGGGGAATGGGCCTGGGTCTGCCTGCCTGAAGTGCACTGCACCCACTAAAACTACTCCAGGGACCTGCATACTGCTGTGATGGACCTGAGTATGACATTTGAGGCTGGCACAAAATATTTTTAAAGATTCTTTTTGAGGGTGGGAGGGGGTTAGTGACCACTGGGGGAGTAAGGGGAGGTCATCCCCAATTCTCTCCGGTGGTCATCTGGTCAGTTCGGGCACCTTTTTGTGCCTTGGTCGTAAGAAAAACACAACTAGGTAAAGTCGTCCAAGTGCTCATCAGGGACATCCTTTTTTTCCATTATGGGTTGAGGACATCCATGAGTTAGGCACGTCCATGTTCCACCTTTGCTACACCTCCAACACCCCCCCCCCCCACCGTGAACTTTGGCCGTCCCTGCGACAGAAAGCAGTTGGGGATGTCCAAAATCGGCTTTTGATTATACCGATTTGGACGACCCTGTGAAAAGGACACCCATCTTCTGATTTGTGTTGAAAGATGGGCGTCCTTCTCTTTCGAAAATAAGCCTGAAAAGGAACCAGAGCGAAACAAAAAGATTTTACTAATGCCAGACTAAAGCCCGTGAAGTAACAGGGGTGTGCATAAAGTATTTTCCTTTTGCTTGCAAACCCTGAGAGTATGATTTTGTGACAGATCCAAGCCACACCCTCAATCACGTTACCACATACCTACTGAAAGTAGCACCCACACATACACCTGCTCGGGAGCACCTCAAAATAATACTGATCTGTTATCTGCAATGTGAATGGACAGTTATCAAAAAGTCCATTTCTGCAGGTAAAACACTATTGTACCGAATTTGAATTGTGCACCCAAAATAAACATTACAGAAAAATACCAGGCTCTAAGTTCCCTTGTAGGGTCAAGTGTCCCCAGAATGACATCCATTTCGTTCAAAGGGTAACCAGCAATATTAAGACTGGCCATGCATATTCAAGCATATACATGTGACACAGGTAAGAGTATATTCAGTTCATTTACAAATGTTATATCAAAGAGAGGTGCTCGATAAGGGGCCCTTTTACTAAAGGGTGAGAAGTCTTAACGTGTGGTTAATGTGCTGAAACAGGCTACCACGTGATCAGGTTTTTGCAGTAATTTGCCAGTTTTTGCTCATTAAACCATGCATTTTTCAGATTTTTCTTTCCCTTAGAGGACGTGGCATGAGCTGAGAGTGGACAATGAAGCATTAGCCAGTTAACACGCGACCACTTAATAGGAGATATAAGTGACCTTGCATTAACTCTCAGCAAGTACTGCATGCAAATGGAAACATTAAAGCATGACCTGCAATAAAAACAGTGGGAATGACCCGCAAAAGGTAGCTGTGTAAAATTTGCAGCTACTGTGTGGTAAAATCCCACATCCTATTCCTTCCTCATCTAAACCTGTTGCTAGGAAATGCTTCCCATTTAACACAATATTCCTTAGTGGAACCATGATTTTATCTGCACTGAGGCTGAGTAATCGTCAGAGGGTTTGTGCAGATAGAATGTTTTTTATCCACATAAATCATATTGAAAATTGCCTTGATTTACAAAGCCATATTGAAAATCAGTCAGTACAATGTATATTCTTAATACACATTAACAGACAATATCGATGCAGCTTATCCTATATAATAATTCTCACCTCCAACGTTCTGAAGCTGCCTGGGACCGTGGATCCCTTGGAGGTGGTGAGCTTCCGTCCGTAGATCAGTGACATCACAATGACACTGCTGAGAGAATCCAATAGCAAACAGAGGTTGACTCAGGGAGGCAGGGCTCAGACCTGGCTGGAGTTAAATACCCTGAGTCAGTGTAGAGGAGGAGAGGCTTTGAGTGCAGGGTGCTGAGGGAAGAGGACCCCATTCTAAACAGAGCTATAATACCTGAGGAGAAGGTCAGGAAAGCAGTGTGGTTAAAGCTTAAGGCTCCTTAGTCTGTGTGTGTGAAGACTATCGATGTAAGAGATAAACTTGTAAACTTGTAGTCTATTCAGAAAGTATTTACTATTGGTATGTGTGCAGAGAAGACCCAGGAAGGTGTTAATAGTCCCCTGCCTAGGAATCAGCTGTCAGTGCCCCCCTCGGCACATCACCCAAGCCCCTCCCCTGCCAAACCGCGACCCAGGCAGGGGGAGGAGTGCCTAGGAATCAGTTGTCAGTGCCCCCCCTTGGCGCATCACCAAAGCCCCTCCCCCCTCTTTCTCCCCCCCAGCCACCCATGACCAGCGACCCTCCCCTCCCCCCTCAGCGCATCACCAAACCCCCCTCCCGGCGCATCACCCAAGACCCTACCCCCCCCCCCCCCGGGCACATCAATCCCCTCGCCACCCGCAACCCCCAATAGTAACCCTGTCCAGCCGCTGCTGCTTCTCCTGTTGAGCAGCAGTGGCCGGTACAAAAAGAAAGAATTAAAAAAAAAACAACAACCTGAAAAACGCGGCTCCATTGACAGCCATCTGGCATTGGCTGTTGTCTCTGCAGCTGCTCCTCCTCTCCCCTGCATGTCACTGCCCCTGGAGGAAGACCCTGGAGGAGCGCAGCAATGTCAGAGGGGAGAGGAGGACCGGCTGCAGAGATGACAGCCAATGCCAGATGGCTGTCTACGGAGTTCGTTTTTTTCTTTTTGTACCGGCCGCTGCTGCTTCTCCTATTGAGCAGCGGCCGGACACCATTAATATTGGGGGTTGCGGGTAGTGAAGGGGTTGATGTGTTCAGGGGGGCGGGTAGGGGCTTGGGTGATGTGCCAGGGGGAGGGGCTTGGGTGATGCACCGAGGGGGGGCAGGGGGAGGTTCAGTCCCTGTGTCTTTAAATAAGATAGGACTACAAATCTTTCTTTAGTTCTCTGTGATAGGCTCTTCCTAAGCACATGTTCCTGTTCCTTGTTTCTTATGGGACTCCCCTATTGGCTAGCTTGAATTTCTAGGCTTACTGGGTAGTTAACCCCCCCTCTCTTTTTTCTCTTTTCATGCTCCATGCTCTGCATCATGCTTCTCTATAAACTGTAGTTTAACAGTGTACCTTGCTGCTCTAACTTTTCAAAACCTTTGTAGCATCATACAATTTTCACCAGTTCAAAAGTATTTACAACATCTACTCTCTCAGCTTGGTGCTGAGATCTCCTAGCTTCTCTTTGCATATAGAGTAAGCTAGTGAAGGTTGCATGCGTCAACCTTTTCCTACTTGACCACACAATTCTGGAATGCGCTGCCGTGCAACTTGAAGACAATCCATGAACTAACCAACTTCCGCAAACTACCGAAGACCCATATCTTTGAGAAGGCATACCACAAAGATCAACAAATGTGAACCATTACACAAATATCCAGAACTGCTTAAAGAAATTCGACTCACGAAATTAGTTCGTTACTCTACTATCCTGCTTAACTATTATCATGTTACCCAAGATCCTTAAGCAATAATAAATGTATATTTTCATATAGATTTCCACTATTCATAATGTAATGTAAGCCACATTGAGCCTGCAAAGAGGTGGGAAAATGTGGGGTACAAATGCAATAAATAAATAAATAAATAAATATGCTGTGCAGAAACTCTTGTTCATCACTTTAGAACTGTAAGTCATTTCTTTGTTTGATTTTGCATTGAAGAAGATTTTGGTTCAAGAGTTCTGAGTCTTTGCAGTGATGTTCTATACTCTGGTTTAACAGGTAGTCAAGTTTAGTGTTTCTGACAGCACTGTTACAGGTGTTAAAGCCCTTAGAAGTTTTCTATAAATCGTGCCTAAAAATTCAGCGAGGAAAAAAAAAACATTTAAGAGCTATTCTATAAGCCATGCCTAAAGTTAGGCACAGTTTGTAGAATAGCACTTAAGCACAGGGATCACACATAATTTTGGTCACGTCCATATGCACCAACAAAAATGTGGTGCAAATTCCCCTGCATAAAATTTACATGCAGAACCCCCTTATTCTATAATTACATATGTAACTGGAATCCATGCCCACGCGCCACCCTGAAATGCCCATGATCGTCCCATTTTCGTGCCTTATTATCATGGACATGCATAAAATTTAGGTGTGGACCACAAGCCTAAAATTATGCACATACATATTAATTGATTTCAATTAGCACCAATAATTGATAAAAAAAAAGTCAATTAATTAAATTATTAATTGTAATTATTCAATTAAATTGTGCATGCAACTTGGAGCTCATGCCCAAATTTGCACATGTCATTTTTGGTGCCTTATTATAGAACTAGGGGTTTATTGCATGGTTAGCACATGCAAACAGGCTACTGCAAAACACATTAAAGCATTTTGTGGTATTTTGCCTGTTAGCATGGGGTATCCTGCATGTTACCTTGGTGGATAGTGGGTGTTCCCACATGACCCAGCTAGCACATTAGAATTAGCATCCACTAACTGGAAAATGCAGTAACACACAAGCACTTAGCACTTCCTAAATAGGAAGTGGTAAATGCTCCCGTGGGGTATACCATAAGAGTGTCATGGGGAGTATATGCCTGATGCACTCCCCTCTCTCTCGGGAAAGCTGTGATCTAACATCTATTATTAAAAGACTGAGTACAGCTTGGCTTGTAATATAAATAGACCATCATTTGGGCATGTCTGATATTTCCTCATACAAGTTTTTTGTTGTTAACTTTGCCTATTGGTTAGTTAATAGTTGTCCTGCCATCTTTAATGTTAAATCTCCATTGGACTTGCTGGATGCATCCAGAACATCTATACTGCTACCCTCTCCAGATGCTTAAATAACAAAACAGCTGGCACTTTGTGAGAGGGTACTCATTTAAGTAGAGATTTGGCACATAGTTCCTGCATGAGAGGCTTAAAGTGACAACAATAGCACATAACCTGTAAATAAATAAATAAATAAATAAATAAATAAAAGACATGCCCTACAAAGTGAGCATTGACAGCCTACCCCACATTGGGTCACACAAAGCCTGCAAAAACTGGGTCCATATCTCCAATGCGGTTAACAAGGGGCTACAGAAACTGATACAGAGAACTATCACATTACAATTGCAACATTCTGTTGGACCTAGACATTTTACTGCAGCAACATGCTCCATCTAATTAAAGCAGGGGTGGGCAACCATGGTCCTCCAGGGCCACAACCCAGTTGGGTTTCCAAGATTTCTACAATGCAAATGCATGAGATTGATTTGCATGTACTGCTTCCATTATATACAAAAAATACAAAGAAATCCCAAGCATATTCATTGTGGAAATCTTGAAAACCTTACTGGGTTGTGGCCCTCAAGCACCATGGTAGCTCAATTCTGAATTAAAGACATTATGGTCATTTTTACAGCATTTGCATGTGTAAATACCAGTATTTGCCTGTGTATATTGCATACATATGTACATAGGGAAATTAGAAAACCATTATTTATATGTGGAGATCTACACCACACAGAAATTTTAAGGGAGCATGGTAAGGGCATGATTTAGGAATGATTTGAGTAGGATACAAATCTATATGTGTACCCTTCATTTTCCAAAGGGGATACAAATCTATGGGGAAAAATGTCCCCCAAAGATCAACTCAAACTTTTTAAAAAGTGCTCATTTTAGCCAGTCGTTCTCCTAAATCCTTCTTTGTTTATTTCTGCTTCCATAATGAAACCACTTTAAAATTGTTGTTTTACTACTTATACAATAGATTTCTGAAATGCGGCAGCTACATATGAAGTGATATCACTTTTATGAGGAAGTTGCAAAGTTGTTCTTTCCATGTGGAAGCTGTCAGACTCATATTCATTTTATTCACATGCATATTTCTAAACTAGCTGTTCCTGCTGTGTGTACTGATAAATACAGGTCAGTGCCGGGCAGAATTCTATAGACTATGACTCGATTATGGCAAGGTCAAATCAAGATCAAGTATACATGTGCTATATTGAACCATGCTATGAATGTATCTTATTGGACAGACTGGATGACCGTACAGGTCTTTATCTGTTGTCATGTGATATGTTACCATGTTACTTTATTTTAGAAGAGGTGCTGCATTAGCAAAACCCTTTTTAAAAAAACAGCAAGAACTGAGCATGTCCCAACCTGGATCGTTCTGGTCAGCAAGGCCGTGCCAACCCGGTAAGTGGGGTAAGCACCGCAGGGGGGCGCCTGCCTTCAAGGGCGCCACACCATCGAGTTGTATTAAAAAATTAAAAAAATAAACCTTACTGCGCGTTGGCACCTATGCACATGCACTGCTGTCTTCCTGCGCTCGGCTCTTTGGCACCG